>NC_139761.1:0-446579 GCF_965231275.1 Zosterops lateralis
AACCCTAACCCTAACCCTAACCCTAACCTAACCCTAACCCTAACCCTAACCCTAACCCTAACCCTAACCCTAACCCTAACCCTAACCCTAACCCTAACCCTAACCCTAACCCTAACCCTAACCCTAACCCTAACCCTAACCCTAACCCTAACCCTAACCCTAACCAACCCTAACCCTAACCCTAACCCTAACCTAACCCTAACCCTAACCCTAACCCTAACCCTAACCCTAACCCTAACCCTAACCCTAACCCTAACCCTAACCCCTAACCCTAACCCTAACCCTAACCCTAACCCTAACCCTAACCCTAACCCTAACCCTAACCCTAACCCTAAACACCTAACCCTAACCTAAACCCTAACCCTAACCCTAACCCTAACCCTAACCCTAACCCTAACCCTAACCCTAACCCTAACCCTAACCCTAACCCTAACCCTAACCCTAACCCTAACCCTAACCCTAACCCTAACCCTAACCCTAACCCTAACCCTAACCCTAACCTAACCCTAACCCTAACCCTAACCCTAACCCTAACCCTAACCCTAACCCTAACCCTAACCCTAACCCTAACCCTAACCCTAACCCTAACCCTAACCCTAACCCTAACCCTAACCCTAACCCTAACCCTAACCCTAACCCTAACCCTAACCCTAACCCTAACCCTAACCCTAACCCTAACCCTAACCCTAACCCTAACCCTAACCCTAACCCTAACCCTAACCCTAACCCTAACCCTAACCCTAACCCTAACCCTAACCCTAACCCTAACCCTAACCCTAACCCTAACCCTAACCCTAACCCTAACCCTAACCCTAACCCTAACCCTAACCCTAACCCTAACCCTAACCTAACCCTAACCCTAACCCTAACCCTCCCCTAACCCTAACCCTAACCCTAACCCTAACCCGAACCCGACCTAACCCTAACCCTAACCCTAACCCCTAACCCTAACCCTAACCCTAACCCTAACCCTAACCCTAACCCTAACCCTAACCCTAACCCTAACCCTAACCCTAACCCTAACCCTAACCCTAACCCTAACCCTAACCCTAACCCTAACCCTAACCCTAACCCTAACCCTAACCCTAACCCTAACCCTAACCCTAACCCTAACCCTAACCCTAACCCTAACCCTAACCCTAACCCTAACCCTAACCCTAACCCTAACCCTAACCCTAACCTAACCCTAACCCTAACCCTAACCCTAACCCTAACCCTAACCCTAACCCTAACCCTAACCCTAACCCTAACCCTAACCCTAACCCTAACCCTAACCCTAACCTAACCCTAACCCTAACCCTAACCCTAACCCTAACCCTAACCCTAACCCTAACCCTAACCCTAACCCTAACCCTAACCCTAACCCTAACCCTAACCCTAACCCTAACCCTAACCCTAACCCTAACCCTAACCCTAACCCTAACCCTAACCCTAACCCTAACCCTAACCCTAACCCTAACCCTAACCCTAACCCTAACCCTAACCCTAACCCTAACCCTAACCCTAACCCTAACCCTAACCCTAACCCGCTACCCTAACCCTAACCCGCTACCCTAACCCTAACCCGCTACCCTAACCCTAACCCTAACCCTAACCCGCTACCCTAACCCTAACCCGCTACCCTAACCCTAACCCTAACCCGCTACCCTAACCCTAACCCTAACCCGCTACCCTAACCCTAACCCGCTACCCTAACCCGCTACCCTAACCCGCTACCCTAACCCGCTACCCTAACCCGCTACCCTAACCCTAACCCGCTACCCTAACCCTAACCCGCTACCCTAACCCGCTACCCTAACCCGCTACCCTAACCCTAACCCGCTACCCTAACCCTAACCCTAACCCTAACCCTAACCCGCTACCCTAACCCTAACCCGCTACCCTAACCCGCTACCCTAACCCGCTACCCTAACCCGCTACCCTAACCCGCTACCCTAACCCTAACCCGCTACCCTAACCCTAAACCCGCTACCCTAACCCGCTACCCTAACCCGCTACCCTAACCCTAACCCGCTACCCTAACCCTAACCCTAACCTGCTACCCTAACCCTAACCCTAACCCTAACCCGCTACCCTAACCCGCTACCCTAACCCGCTACCCTAACCCGCTACCCTAACCCGCTACCCTAACCCTAACCCGCTACCCTAACCCTACCCTAACCCGCTACCCTAACCCGCTACCCTAGCATAACTAATTAGTATTATACTAATTGATTTAATTATTTTATATTATATATTTTTATGTATATTTATATATATTTATAATAAATATAATAATTATATTTATAAATATATTTATAAATTATAATATATATTATATTATAAATATATTTAATATATTTATATTATAAATACATATATTTAATATATTTAAATATATTTAAATTTATATAAATATGTATATATATTTATATAAATATATATTTATATATATTTTTATAATATATATAATAATTAATAGTATAATAATTACTAGTATATATAATTAATAATTAGTATAAATAATTAGTATAATTAATATAATTATAAATTATAATTAAACCCTAATTGAATAATTAATTAGATTAGCTGCATAATTAATTGGGTAATTTGCATATGTGTGCGTAATTAATTGATTGATCATTTGCATAACTGGGGTAATTAATTATGCAGCTGGCTAATTGGGTCATTAGTGGTCCAGGTGGGAGTGGTGGGGGGTGTGGTGATTAAGCAATTATCTATATAGTTACCTACTTCCACCTGGAGGACTAATTAGGGGGTGGGGGTGGCTATATAGGGGGTGTACTATGTGTATAGGGGGGGCTATATAGTATGTGTACCCTGTATATAGGGGGAGTATAGGGGGAGTATAGGGTGGGCATACAGCCTATATAGGGTGTATGCATAAATAAAAAAGAATAAAAATAATAAGTCTGGTGCAGTGGTAGGAATTTTCATGCGGCCAGGGAGTAAATATTGTTATTTATTTAAAGTTTTTTTTTAATATTTATTCCCTGGCCGCATGAAAATTCCTACCACTGCACCAGAGTTAGAAATAAAGTTAAACTTTATTTCTAACGTTAAATTACAAAAGAAGAAAAACTGAGAAAGAAAGACAAAGTGAGAGAAACAGAGGAACAGAGAAAAACAAAGTGAGAGAAAGAGAAACAGAAAGACAAGGTGAGAGAAAGAGAAACAGAGAAAGACAAAGTGAGAGAAAGAGAAACAGAAAGACAAAGTGAGAGAAAGAGAAACAGAAAGACAAAGTGAGAGAAAGAGAAACAGAGAAAGACAAAGTGAGAAAAAGAGAAACAGAAAGACAAAGTGAGAGAAAGAGAAACAGAAAGACAAAGTGAGAGAAAGAGAAACAGAGAAAGACAAAGTGAGAAAAAGAGAAACAGAGAAAAACAAAGTGAGAGAAAGAGAGAGAAACAGAAAAACAAAGTGAGAGAAAAACAAAAACAGACAGAAACAAAGCAAAAGAGATAGCAACAAAGAAACAGAGTGAGAGAGCAAAAGAGTCAGAGCGAAAGAGAGAAACAGCTGTTAGAGTGAACATAAAAGAGAAACACCATGAGAGTGAAACTGAGACAGAGTGAGCGTGAGAGAGAAACAGAGAAACAGACTGAGAAAGAAAGAGAAACAGACTTAGACAAAAACAGAGTTACAATGAAACACAGGGAAAGAGAGACAGAGCTAGAGAGAAACACAGAATGAAAGTAAAAGAGAAACAGCTAGAAATAGAACAACAGAGGAAAATAAAGAGTTAAGAGAGAAAGAAGCAGAGTGAGAGAGAAAAGGAAATAGCGTGAAGACATAGAGAGGAGAATAAATAGACTTACCTGGAAGTAGGGAAATAGAGTGAAGGAAAGCAAGAAATAGAGCGAGAGAAAATGACTCAATGACACCAAATAAAGACAGGAGCCAAAGGGGGGGCGGGGTGGGGGGGAATCTTTATTGGGGTGGATTCAACTTTTATTGAACGAGCATTTTTATTTACACTTCAGCAAAACACATGGAAACAACATATACAAATACATGTACAGATACAACCCGTAGACACGCTGATAAAAGTACAGCTTCGTACAGAGCGATACATGGAAATACGGCAGCAAATGCAAATACGGAACAATACGGGGAACCGCGAGCCAAATACATATTGAGACAATAGAACAGTTTTTCTACTTCTGAAACATCCATTATATCTCATTTTATTGGTACAGGAAATGCAAAACAAAAGCAGCACACGTAAAATAGAACAGTCATCCACCACACGCACCTCCTTCAGCTTACACACAAACCCACTCCCGCTCTCACCTCAAAGCACCTCCTAACAACCCCCAATCATCGACACGCACTCGCAGCACTCCTCGGGAACGTGGTTCCCGGGAGCCTCGACACAAACCGGCCTGCCTGACGAAAACCCCGGTCCCTAGGCCGTCGGCACCCAAACTTTGGCGATGAACATCGCCTCGCAGACCGGCCGGGACCGAGGAAAAAAAAACCCAGCCGGGGGGGAAAATTAAAAAAAACCCCCCCAGCTGGGGATTTTTTATTCTAAATTTAAAATGTGTTGAAAAACCTGAAAGGCAAAAGTCATGCACACAAGGTTAGAACCAGTCAACACATGCACCTCCTTCATCTTATACACAAACCCACCCTCACTCTCACCTCAAAGAACCTCCCAACGACCCCCAACCGTCGACACGCACTCGCGGCACTCCTCGGGAACGTGGTTCCCGGGAGCCTCCACACAAACCGGCCTGCCTGACGAAAACCCCGGTCCCTAGGCCGTCGGCACCCAAACTTTGGCGATGAACATCGCCTCGCAGACCGGCCGGGACCGAGGAAAAAAAAACCCAGCCGGGGGGGAAAATTAAAAAAAACCCCAGCAGCTGGGGATTTTTTATTCTAAATTTAAAATGTGTTGAAAAGCCTGAAAGGCAAAAGTCACATACACAAGGTCACAACCAGTCAACACATGCACCTCCTTCAGCTTACAAACAAACCCACCCTCGCTCTCACCTCAAAGCACCTCCCAACGACCCCCAACTATTGACACGCACTCGCGGCACTCCTCGGGAACGTGGTTCCCGGGAGCCTCCACACAAACCGGCCTGCCTGACGAAAACCCCGGTCCCTAGGCCGTCGGCACCCACACTTTGGCGATGAACATCGCCTCGCAGACCGGCCGGGACCGAGGAAAAAAAAACCCAGCCGGGGGGGAAAATTAAAAAAAACCCCCCCAGCTGGGGATTTTTTATTCTAAATTTAAAATGTGTTGAAAAACCTGAAAGGCAAAAGTCACGCACACAAGGTTACAACCAGTCAAACCAGTCAGCACACACACACACAGGCAAACACAAGCAAACACAGACAACTCTCATACACACACAGTCACTCTTCAGCGTACGTGGTAGATTCCAGGAAACTTGTAGCATCGGCAACTGCAGAGATGCTAATCCTCCTCAGGGACCTGGAAGACAACAAGAGGTGGTCAACAAAGGCTTATCTGACAGCAAGTTATCCCCACTCCAGGCCCACATCTCTTATGCCCAAAACCCCACAGAAAAGAGGTGAACTGTGAAGTTTTACAACTGTTCTACCTCACTAAGACTATGTGCCAGGGCAGGGCAGCTCATACATAAGTGGCATAAGATAGCCTGATACAACATAGACACATACAATAGGATACAGCATAGTCACATACAATAGCATACAGCATAAGCCAGCATAGTATGATACAGCATAGTCACATACAATAGGATACAGCATAAGCCAGCATAGTATGATACAATATAGTCACATACAATAGGATACACCATAGTCACATACAATAGCATCCAGCATAGTATGATACAATATAGTCACATACAATAGGATACAGCATAAGGCAGCATAGTCACATATAATAGGATACAACATAGTCACATACAATACGATACAGCATAAACCAGCATAGTATGATACAATACAGTCACATACAATAGGATACAGCATAATCCAGCATAGTCACATACAATACAATACAGCATAAACCAGCATAGTATGATACAGCATAGTCACATACAGTACAATACAACATAAGCCAGCATAGTCACATACAACATATTCAGATACAGTGTAGGCACATACAATATAAACCAACATAGTGAGATGCAATAGACTCAGATACAATATAGGCACACACAATATAAGCCGACACTGAGAGACGCAATATTGGCGCATTCAACGTTGGCACATACGATGTGAGCCGAGAGACAGAGAATACAAGTGCTGACTTCAGATGACTCTGGAAGATACTGCATGCACATGAGGGGAATGTAATACCCTCCCTATAAAAGTCCAAGAGAATGGCATCTGAAAAGGCAGCACTACCGAAGCTGAGAATGAAAATGGATGAGAACGCTCAAGTGTCCATGTGCCAGCCTCGAAAAGTCAAAATGTAACGAGGCCGGAATAAGGATGATCCGGGAAAGTATGTGAGGAGAGTACGGCCGACGTGGGCCGGAAGGATGCGGATAAAGCGCCTGGATGTAACAAAGGCCTATCACACAGAAGACAAGGGACACAAACAACACAATGCAGACGCAGACAACACAGCAGACGCGACTTGAAACTGCCAGGCAGCTTCACCTTATGGACCCGAGACTCCTAGCACAAGATGAGCCACAGGCTGATGATGCCAAAGGAAAGAAAGCTTTAAGGCAATAGGACATGATGATGAAACAGAACTCCTTACAAGAACTAGTGCCTAAGTTGTTAATAGGATGCTTGAGAAGCTGGGTAGGCCGAGAGAAGGAAGCGATGACTGCCGGGTGACCGTGGCGATAGCTCTGGATGCGAAGGCGACCTCCTCGGGTGAAAACGTCCACGAGGCTGTTGAGACTTGAATATGGATGACGGCGCAAAACACGCGAGGACGCGGAACTGCCCTGCCCGGCAAAGCCTCCCGTGAGGCCGAGGTGAAACCCTCTCCCGTTACTTCCCACTAGGGCCCTCTCCTCTAAGCTAACTCTGAATTGCCTCCTTTTGCAAAGCTTTTTCCCCTTCACCCAAACACCAGCCCAAACACTTATCTTTCACAAGATGAGCGCACAAAAATCCATCTTCAATGGAAAAGAACACATCCGCTTCAGTGCTGCCATATCCGATCTTGGGCTCCGCACCTCACGGTACCTAAGACAACAAAACAGAAAATGTGACAATTGCCTGACAGAAAACATAATCCCCAGACCTCCACTGCACCGCTACCCCGGCTCACCTCAGATAACCATTTGACTCCTGAGGCTGCCCGGAGGGTACCTGCAAAAGGAAAAGGTACACATTTAGCGTGCTGTTAGACACCGCTCACCTGAGTCATCCTGCCAAAATGTCAACTCACCTGCTTGCCTCTCTTCCCTGGTATCCGTAGGGCCGCAGCAGCTCCTACAAAGAAACAAAGCAAAAAGCAGACTGAGTTACTGTGAAAACACAACTGCTCCAGGCTGACAGAACTCTGAAACATGTATATCTTAAACTTGTACCCACCAAGCTGCTGGGATCCAGGACTGGAACACCTTGCAAGTGGACCACCTAAAAAAAAAAAAAAAAAAATCATCAACAGTGTATGCTTAGAGTTGCACCAGAAATTGAGACCTAAGCAACAACTGCTTCCATCCACCAGTCAACACTCACCTTGTCTGCTTCACCTGGACCGCCAGTATCCCATGTTACCTCCTAAAAATAAAGACAAAGAACAATGCTGTAACACAGGCACCATGTACACTGCCACTGCAGAGACAAACAAGGACTGACTTAAACTCACACCCACCTGGGCACTAGCATCCAGAACCAGGACACCTCACACATGAACCAGCTGAAACAAAAAAAACAAGAGGGGATGATTAGAATTGCACCACAAATTGACACCACAGCAATAACAGCTACTCCCATGCACTGCCTCACCTTGCGCTCCTCAAATTGACTGGCGACATCACGCTTTACCTCCTAAAAATAAAGAGAAATAGCAGTGCTGAAACACAGCCACCATTTACACCTCCCCTGCAAAGACCAAATAACACTCACCCTCTCAGAGCTATGGACTCCACCAATACAGAGTGCTCCACTTTTAATCCATCTGACTTGATCCATCAGCAACTGAAAGAAAGTTAGGACAAAAGTCAAAGTGCTGCAGGATAACTTGACAGCTCCAGGCATCTTCTGTCAATCTACAGATAGCACCTAGAATCCAATGGACCCTACAACTCAAATTTCAAGTCCCCTACACCCAGCTGTGCGGCAGGGCAGAGCAGCTCCGGGCCAAATACCAGCAACACCTGTGACACAAGAGACAACAAAGAGATACAACAGGGACAAAAACTCTGAGCCAGAAGAATGACCATGAGAACTCAGAATGAGATGACCAAGGTAAGAATGAGGGCAAGCTGACCAGGCTCAGAAAGCCCTGCAGGAAGAAGATGAAGCCGACGGGATGACTTGTCCCAAAAATCGCAAAGATGGACGCCCGAGAACACTCCACTTGGAATCTTCTACCTCACATTGCAGTCTTGCAAGACCTGATCCACCGGAATGGATCGTTGCGGTGCACAGCTGTCGATACAGCTCAGAACAAGACCTGGAAAGGCATCAGTCTGGATGCTTCTGAAGAGAGATACAATCCCCATGCCCACCTGAGCTCTCAAGTAAACAGTCCAATGGTATCAGCACTCGGCCGAGGAAAGGAGGGACCAGAGATGCAAAGAATGATGTCAGGGTTTTGGACACACCCCTTGAAGGGCTAAGGGAAATGACATGAAACACTGAGTGCACAACAAACAAGTGACACGACAACCACCGGGACTGCTCTGCCCTGCACACCTCAGCATTGACATCAAAACTGAGACTTTCCCTTTATGCAGCCTAAAGGACCAGTTCTTGGACAGCCCCATCTCCAAAGCCAAGTCAAAAAGCCCTCTCAGCCAGAAGCCAACCCAGCACCCTGCTCCCATCCCCTCCGTGGCTCATTAGCCCTCTACTTATCTCTGAGACAGCTGGAGATGCAAAGTCCCATCCAGTGCAAAAGAAGGCTGCTCGTCCCTCTGGGAAATTCCTGCTATCACCAGGCTGCTCTCCCTTAGTCAGCTACAATAAATAAAACCAAACATCACTGCATGCTCTTAGCACCACATTGCCCAAAACCCAACAATTCTGCTACTCACCATCTCCTAAGAACACCCAGTTCCTCAGGCCACACACTTCAGCCAGGTTCAGAGGCCGACACCAAGGTCACAGGGTATATCTGGGTTTAAAAGCAGACAAGGTAATGTGGCATTGCTGAAACTTGAGAGGACCCCCGTTCCTCCTCCCTACCTCCCCAACTCCTCAGCTGTTAGCAAAGCCTACCCGGAAAAGCACCTTCAAATGGAGAAGATCAAGGCTTCAGCACAGAGTCCTGTAATGCTTCCAGAGGGCTCAAACCCAGGTCCATCCTCTCATTGGTCAGGGGAGTTCAGCACAATGAGAGTGGACTGCCTAAAACACACAATAATAGAGGCTTAGAGTGGCACCAGAAATTGACACCACCGCAATAACAACTGCTCCCATCCACTGGTCACCGCTCACCTCGCCCTCCTCAGATTGACTGGCAACATCCCACTTTACCTCCTAAAAGAAAAACAAAGCAGTGCTGTAACATAGCCACCATTTACACCTCCCCTGCAAAGGCCAACTAACACTCACCCTCTCAGAGCTACGGACTCCACCAATACAGAGAGATCTGTTTTCAATTCATCTGATTTAAGCCATCTGCACCTGAAAGAAAGTTAGGACGAAACTCAAAGTGCTGCAGGATAACTTGACAGCTCCAGGCATCTTCTGTCAATCTACAGATAGCACCTAGAATCCAATGGACCCTACAACTCAAATAGTAAATCCCCCAGGCCTTGTTCTATTACCCCTACACCCAGCTGTGCGGCAGGGCAGAGCAGCTCCGGGCCAAATACCACCAACACCTGTGACACAAGAGACAAACAAACAAAGAGATACAACAGGGACAAAAACTCTGAGCCAGAAGAACGACCATGAGAACTCAGAATGAGATGACCGAGGTAAGAACGATGGCAAGCTGATCAGGCTCAGAGAGCCCTGTAGGAATAAGATGAAGCCAACAGGATGACTTATCCGAAGGACTGGAAAGATGGATGCCTGACAGTGCTCTGGTCAAAATCCTCTACCAAGCTCTGCAGTCTTGCAAGACCTAATCCGCCGCAATGGATCGTTGCGGTGCACAGCTGTTGATACAGCTCAGAACAAGACTGGAAAGGCATCAGTCTGGATGCTTCTGAAGAGAGATACAATCCCCATGCCCACCTGAGCTCTCAAGTAAACTGTTTAATGGCATCGGCAACTGGCCGAGGAAAGGAGGGACCGGAGATGCTCAGAATGATGTCAGGGTTTTTGACGCACCCCTTGAAGGGCTAAGGGAAATGACATGAAACACTGAGTGCACAACAAACAAGTGACACGACAACCACCGGGACTGCTCTGCCCTGCACATCTCAGCATTGACATCAAAACTGATACTACCCCTTTATGCAGCCTAAGGGGCCACTTCTTGGATAGCCTCGTCTCCCAAGCTGACTCAAAAATCCCTCTTGGCCAGAAGCCAACCCAGCACCCTGCGTCCATCCCCTCTGTGGCTCATTAGCCCGCTACTTATCTCTCAGACAGCTGGAGATGCTAAGTCCCATCCACCGCAAAGGAAGGCTGCTTCTCCCTCTGGAAAATTCCTGCTATCACCAGGCTGCTCTCCCTTAGTCAGCTGCAAGGTAACTTGACAACTCCAGGAATCTTCTGCCAATCAAACAAAACCAAACATCACTGCATGATCTTATGAGCAAAACCCAACAATTTCTTTCTCAAAACCCAACAATTCTGCTACTCACTGTCTCCTAAGAACATCCAGGTCCTCAGACCACACACTTCAGCCAGGTTCAGAGGCCAACACCAAGGTCACAGGGTATACCTGGGTTTAAAAGCAGACAAGGTAATGTGGCATTGCTGAAACTTGAGAGGACCCTCGTTCCTCCTCCCTACCTCCCCAACTCCTCAGCTGTTAGCAAAGCCTACCCGGAAAAGCACCTTCAAATGGAGAAGATCAAGGCTTCAGCACAGAGTCCTGTAATGCTTCCAGAGGGCTCACACCCAGGTCCATCCTCTCATTGGTCAGGGGAGTTCAGCACAATGAGAGTGGACTGCCTAAAACACACAATAATAGAGGCTTAGAGTGGCACCAGAAATTGACACCACCGCAATAACAACTGCTCCCATCCACTGGTCACCACTCACCTTGCCCTCCTCAGATTGACTGGCAACATCCTGCTTTACCTCCTAAAAACAAAAACAAAGACCAGTGCTGTAACATAGCCACCATTTACACCTCCCCTGCAAAGGCCAACTAACACTCACCCTCTCAGAGCTACGGACTCCACCAATACAGAGTGATCTGTTTTCAATTCATCTGATTTAAGCCATCTGCACCTGAAAGAAAGTTAGGACAAAAGTCAAAGTGCTGCAGGATAACTTGACAGCTCCAGGCATCTTCTGTCAATCTACAGATACCACCTAGAATCCAATGGACCCTACAATTCAAATTTCAAGTCCCCAGGCCTTGTTCTACTACCCCTACACCCAGCTGTGCGGCAGGGCAGAGCAGCTCAGGGCCAAATACCAGCAACACCTGTGACACAAGAGACAACAAACAAGGAGACACAACAGGGACAAAAATCTCTGAGCCAGAAGAATGACCATGAGAACTCAGAATGAGACGACCGATGTAAAGACTAATGGAGAGCTGACCAGGCTCAGAAAGCCCTGCAGGAAGAAGATGAAGCCGACAGGATGACTTGTCCCAAAAATCGCAAAGATGGACGCCCGAGAACACTCCAGTTGGAATCTCCTACCACACTTTGCAGTCTTGCAAAACAAAATCCGCCAGAAGGGATCGTTGCGGTGCACGGCTGTCGATACAGCTCAGAACAAGACCTGGAATGGTACCAGCCTAGATGCTTCTGAAGAGAGATACAATTCCCATGCCACCTGAGCTCTCAAGTAAACTGTTCAGTGGCATGGGCACTTGCCCAAGGAAAGGAGGGACCAGAGATGCAAAGAATGATGTCAGGGTTTTTGACACACCCCTTGAAGGGCTAAGGGAAATGACATGAAACACTGAGTGCACAACAAACAAGTGACACGACAACCACCGGGACTGCTCTGCCCTGTACACCTCAGCATTGACATCAAAAGTGAAACTTTCCCTTTATGCAGCCTAAAGGGCCAGTTCTTGGACAGCCCCATCTCCAAAGCCAAGTCAAAAAGCCCTCTCAGCCAGAAGCCAACCCAGCACCCTGCTCCCATCCCCTCCGTGGCTCATTAGCCCTCTACTTATCTCTGAGACAGCTGGAGATGCAAAGTCCCATCCAGTGCAAAAGAAGGCTGCTTCTCCCTCTGGGAAATTCCTGCTATCACCATGCTGCTCTCCCTTAGTCAGCTACAATAAATAAAACCAAACATCACTGCATGCTCTTAGCAGCACATTGCCCAAAACCCAACAATTCTGCTACTCACCATCTCCTAAGAACACCCAGTTCCTCAGGCCACACACTTCAGCCAGGTTCAGAAGCTGACACCGAGGTCACAGGGTATACCTGGTTGTAAAAGCAGACAAGGTAATGTGGCATTGCTGAAACTTGAGAGGACCCTCGTTCCTCCTCCCTACCTCCCCAACTCCTCAGCTGTTCGCAAAGCCTACCCGGAAAAGCACCTTCAAATGGGGAAGATCAAGGCTTCAGCACAGCATCCTGTATTGCTTCCAGAGGGCTCACACCCAGGCCCATCATCTCATTGGTCAGGGGAGTTAAGCACAATGAGAGTGGACTGCCTAAAACACACAATAATAGAGGCTTAGAGTGGCACCAGAAATTGACACCACCGCAATAACAACTGCTCCCATCCACTGGTCACCGCTCACCTTGCCCTCCTCAGATTGACTGGCAACATCCTGCTTTACCTCCTAAAAACAAAAACAAAGACTAGTGCTGTAACATAGCCATCATTTACACCTCCTCTGCAAACACCAACTAAGACTCACCCTCTCAGAGCTATGGACTCCACCAATACAGAGAGATCTGTTTTCAATTCATCTGATTTAAGCCATCTGCACCTGAAAGAAAGTTAGGACGAAACTCAAAGTGCTGCAGGATAACTTGACAGCTCCAGGCATCTTCTGTCAATCTACAGATAGCACCTAGAATCCAATGGACCCTACAACTCAAATTTCAAGTCCCCAGGCCTTGTCCTATTACCCCTACACCCAGCTGTGCAGCAGGGCAGAGCAGCTCCGGGCCAAATACCAGCAACACCTGTGACACAAGAGACAACAAACAAAGAGACAACAGGGACAAAAAACTCTGAGCCAGAAGAACGACCATGAGAACTCAGAATGAGATGACCGAGGTAAGAATGAGGGCAAGCTGACCAGGCTCAGAAAGCCCTGCAGGAAGAAGATGAAGCCGACGGGATGACTTGTCCCAAAAATCGCAAAGATGGACGCCCGAGAACACTCCAGTTGCAATCTTCTACCTCACTTTGCAGTCTTGCAAGACCTAATCCGCCGGAATGGATCGTTGCGGTGCATGGCTGTTGATACAGCTCAGAACAACACCTGGAAAGGCATCGGTCTGGATGCTTCTGAAGAGATACAATCCCCATGCCCACCTGAGCTCTCAAGTAAACTGTTCAATGGTATCGGCACTTGGTCAAGAAAAGGAGGGACCGAAGATGCTCAGAATGATGTCAGGGTTTTTGACGCACCCCTTGAAGGGCTAAGGGAAATGACATGAAACACTGAGTGCACAACAAACAAGTGACACGACAACCACCGGGACTGCTCTGCCCTGCACACCTCAGCATTGACATCAAAACTGAGACTTTCCCTTTATGCAGCCTAAAGGGGCCACTTCTTGGACAGCCCCGTCTCCAAAGCCCACTCAAAAACCCCTCTTGGCCAGAAGCCAACTCAGCACCCTGCTCCCATCCCCTCTGTGGCTCATTAGCCCACTACTTATCTCTTGGACAGCTGGAGATGCAAACTCCCATCCAGTGCAAAAGAAGGCTGCTTCTCCCTCTGGGAAATTCCTGCTATCACCAGGCTGCTCTCCCTTAGTCAGCTACAATAAATAAAACCAAACATCAGTGCGTGCTCTTAGCAGCACATTGCCCAAAACCCAACAATTCCGCCACTCACCATCTCCTAAGAACAGCCAGGTCCTCAGGCCACACACTTCAGCTGAGTTCAGAGGCTGACACCAAGGTCACAAGGTATACCTGGGTTTAAGAGCAGACAAGGTAATGTGGCATTGCTGAAACTTGAGAGGACCCTCGCTCCTCCTCCCTACCTCCCCGACTCACCCCAATGCCTTGGCTGTTACCAAAGTCTACCCAAATGACACCTTCAAAAGGGAAAGAATAAGGCTTCTTCAGACAGTCCCTGAACGCTTTCAGAGGGATCATGAGAGAAGCCAACTGGGTCTGTTGGCCGGTTGATGAGGGGGGTCTCAGTGTAATAGGATTGGACCACCTAAGACACACAAATGACAATAAATTGTTAGACTTACACCACAATGTGGTCCTATCATTATATCTCCAGGCTGTGGCCCCTGACTTATCTTTGAGGTGAACCCACTTTGGACCTGAAATGAGTCTGCCTCAGAAGACCCCGCGCTCGCCGGTTAGCCTCAACCGGCTACAAAAAAGAAAGCGAAGATCAATGTACAAATTTAGTGGCATGTGGGCCAAACCCCAGTGAGGTGGCTACTTGCCCTCTGCTAAGTGTGCCTGGGCCCTTGAGTCTGTGGTTTCACCCCACTTTGAAGGCGAGGGCTGTTAGAATGTTTGATACCCAGGTTAGTGAAGGGCAAAATTGCACAGCACTTCTCTGAACATGGTGGATGTGCTGTAAGACACATCAACAAACCTGCTGTTTCTTGTGAAAAAGCCTTGGGGGAGGCCCTCAAGTGAACACCCTTTCTCACTTTGTGGTCTTCAAAATCCCCGAACTGTAATTCCTAACCAGGTACCCAGCTCACAATCCTTGACTTACCTATTAGAAGCCTTGATCACAAACATCACCTTTGACACAAACCCTTTTGTGGTAATGAATCTGCTGAAAGAATCTGAAGTATCATACTTGACACAACCTGGAATTTCAGGAGCTGCACTCCTCCTAAAAAAAAAAAAAAAAAAAAAAAAAAACCCAGAAATTACAAAAGCACCTTACCACCCCTGAACACACAACCCAAACCCCTAAACTTAAATACTCCCTGTATTCAATGGTGTCTTCTTCATGGAGTCTTCAAAGCCTCCCTTACTTGCAGGTGCCCAAAAGCACCTACTGAAAAGAAGCTGAGACAAACTGAAAGAGCCCCTTCACTGAAAAGAGAAGAGAGCTCTTATCCCAGCTGATCCCCAGGAGGGAATGAAGCCCTTAGCAAAAGCTGGGGTTTATATACCCCTGTTGGGGGGCCGCCTCCCTTTCCCACAAGTCCCTGAGAAAAGGGAGGAGACAAATCCCACCGGGTATAAAAGCCTTGGGAAAGGCTGTTGTTGTTTGGCTCCTCTGACTTAAATTCCAGGTGAGTAAAGGGCCCCATGTAGTGATAAACTCTTCAGAGAAATAATAGTGCTTTCTTTTTTGCTGGAACAACTTTGAGCAAAAGGGCAGAAAATGGGTGAAAAAGAAAGCTTTGTGTTTTGGTAAGGTAGCTAGATAAATTGCATAACTTGTTGCTGACTTGTGTTATTATTCCTAAGTGATTACTAAGTGGTACTCCACATGTGACTAAATAGGAGGGAGAAGATTAATGCTGATAAGAATGGTATAAATCTCATTAGGACTTTTAATTAGGGTCCCCTTAGTTGTATCTACATTATAGAAAAAAATAAGAAATAATAACAGACTCCCAGGCAGCATTATGTGCCGGACTCGCTCCCATCTGAGATATTTGGGACTGGGCTGTGGGTAAAAGTGCCCTGAAATGCTGTTTTAAAATGCTGAAAAGGGACACCTTCCTCTAACTGAACCCATTAAACTGAGGAAATGGGGGAGATGCCCCCCTTAAACTGACACAATGGGTGATATAAGGCTTCTCCCCTTTGCTTTAGTCCCCTAAAATATTGGCAAAAGAGGAGTTTTCCTGTGGGAAGATAACTAGGAGTAATGCTAAACGCAATCCTAGCTCTGCTACACTGCAGCTGTGTTAATTATCAAAGAGTGGGAACAGTCTAGCCCTCCCAGTTATGGGTGTGATAGAGAGTGAGTTAGCTGGGAGGGGGGTCAGTTGGAGTCTGCTAGCCATGCTGTGTGGAGGAGAGGACGGGAGGTCTGTCGAGGGAAAAATGACATAAGCTACAGTACTAGGGACAGAAGGGGATAGGCAGGTGTGCTAGGGACAGAAAAGAGTTAGCTGGAGAGCAGAAGTCCCTCTCACCTACTGGTTCCCTGTGCGGGCAGGCAGAGGTAACCCCTTAAAAATGACCCCTGGGGGACCCGGTGCCTTGTAATCCTTGCAAGTCACACCTGGAACTTCTTGAACTTGGATGGGTGGGGAGAGGTAAAGAAAAGTCCTGGAGGTCATTGGCTTCGCTGCACAGCCTGGTGTCTGCCTCTGAAGCTTGAGGGCTCTGGGGTGTCCACACCATGGAAAACAGCTGTCCCTTGGGTCCAGGGGTGATTTAGAAAGATTTGGGAAGGACATGCAGTTGCTGGGATAATTTCAGTGGTTTTAGGACCAGGTCTGGGATGCTTAAGCTTTTTAGGAGCTGGTGGAAATAGTTTAGGTGTTCTGAATCAGGCCGGTCAGGATTTAAAGAAGGTGACTGTGGATTTGGGGGCTTCTAGAGGCCCCTGAAAAGTTTGTAGGACCTCCTAAGTCCTCCTAGGCCCTGGAATACCACTCAGAAACCTCTGATGGCCTGCTAGAGGGACCTGATGACATCTATGGTATCCCTGGAGGTCATGAGGTCCCTGAAACTTTGCCAAGACTTAATGGAGCACCAAATGTTCTGGTCTGCTGGGATAGGGATGATTCTGAACAGAAAATTACTCCCCTGCCAGGCGCATGAGTTGTAACATAATGTGCCTCGTGGACTCTCCTGATAAATTGATGTTGTGAGCCCCTCGGGGGCTCGGGGATAGAGAGGAAATGAGAATCTGAGGCCACCCGGAGGTGTACTGTGGGGATACAGATAGAGACAGGGTAAAGGCAGTCTTGCCTCTCATATATTGCAGCTATGTTAATTAGTCAAGAGTGAGACCAGCCTTGCCCTCACAGCTATGGGTGCAATAAAAGAGTGACTTACCTGGTAGACGGACAGTTGGAGTCTGCTGGCCGTGCCACGAGGAGGAGGGGACTGGAGGGCACGCGAGGGACGGACGGGGTTAGGTGGCCGTGCTAGGGACGGGAAGGAGCGAGCTGGAACTGCAGAAGGACGAGAGAAGAAAGAGAAAGAGCCAGAGCTGTGTGGATCTGCTCATGGGAGGCTACATAGAAGAGATATGAAAGACTTCTAGATAACAAGGTGCTGATGCCTGAAGCCTTCTGAGGTTTTAAAGAAGCACTCGGGGTGTTGTGGCTGTCTCAACAACGGCGGTGTACCATCTGCCAGTCCCGGTCCGGTAAAAATTGTCTGACATTTGCAATTTTGATAAGCGCATTCCTGGTTTTCTACAATAGCACCTGAGTAGAAAAGTGGCTGGATTCCACAGGTAGGAAAGATTTCTGATTGGATCTTTATGGGGTTTGAAGTAGCCTTCCGAATACCTAAGGCCAGCGAGAAAGCTGTCCCTAGCAGGCTTCACCTGGGAGAAATCCTCTGATGATCTGAACTTTAAGACGTGTAATCCCAAGGTCAGATCTGGGCTCCTGGCTGTAAACAAGGGCTATTTGGCATATTTAGGAACTTTCCAACCTAGTGTCTAAAGAGCCATTTAGAGGAGGCAACTCTAAGGCCAAAGCAGGCTGGAGCTTGTGTTCTCAGCACCATTCATTTAGAAAAACTCTTGTGATATTTGCAAATTTAAGAGGTGACACCCACTTTCACACCGTGGCTCCCGGATGCGAACGATAAGTCCTTTCAATGGTAAGGAAATCCACACACCCTGGGGTCTCGAGGTCGCTTCACGTGATGGTCGCAGGAGCCCAAATCCAGCCAGAGACATAGCTCCCAGGAAACTTCTACTATAAGAAATCCTGCAAAATTTGCAGTTTTAGGAGGGGAACCCCACAGGACACACGAGGCTTCTGACTCCAAATGGGAGCTTCTTTCCCCATGATGGAAAAGTCAGCGAGCCGTCCTGGCGAGACCGGTTCGTGGGAAGTGCGTGACGCTCGAGGGCTGGGCAGACCTGACTCCACAGAAGCTTTAATCTGAAAGAACTCATGTAATGTTGGTATTTTTGAAAGGTAGAATTTAGACCCTGGCTGATGCATCAGAGTGATTCTTTTACACAGTAAATAAAGATTTCCATTCCGGTGTCTGTAGGTGGCTTTGGAGACAGCCCCTGAACTCCGTGACCGAGCAGAGCCATAGTTGCTGGCAGCTGTCATCCGGGAGGAATTCTGTGACGTGCACAATTCAAGAAATGCGAAAGTTCAACACCTGATACGTAGATGCAAAAGACTGCTGTTTTCCTGAGGTAAGAAATACTTCAAACCTGACATTCGGAAGGAGTTCAAAATATACACCCGGGACTGCCGTGATTCACAAAGAGCTACATCCTGGCAGATGGTCTCTGTGGTAAAACCTGAAACACTAGAAATTTTAGGAAGCAGAATCCAAACTATGCCACCTGTAAGGAAAAGGTACCTCTGTTCAAGAGCTAGAATAACTGGCACCTGAATGTTTCACAGTAAGTTGACGAGAGGGCTGAAGGGATGCCAAGGCCACCTACCCCTTAACTTCCTAGAACGGCTGATGTCAGACAAGCACTGCGATTTCACAAGCGGAACTAAAACTGGTTCTGAGTCGGGGGGCAGCAGTACCGCTCTCTGTCCACGAGGGGGAGAAACTGCCGCTGAGGTCGGCCGGGGACTGCGGCGAGCTTTGGGGGCGGGTGGAGAACGGAGACAAAATTTGCCGGAGAGCCTGTTTTATTCCCTTCAGCCTCAGCATCTGTTCTGATGGTTTCAAAGCACTTGATTGGATCATTCCTACACAAAACCAATAGGCATTATTTTCAAAACTATTACCCATCCCTGGTCAGAGTTTCCTACATTCCTGTGTACAATAGAGTGGATGGAGAGAGGGTTTCTTTCCAAAAGAATTTAGAGACAAGCTCCTATTTTTGACAATATCTATAAAAACAAAAATTTAACAGGTTTTTTAGTATTCTACAACCACCCGTGCCTGTGAATTTTCTGGCAGCTTTGGGATCATCCGGGGGAGGGCACCCAGCATGACCCCTCCTCATTCCTCACTCACCTGCTCCTCCACTGCCAGGTGGCTTCCTCTTGGTCCCAAATGGTGCCCCAAATGACATCAGAGCCCCCAAGTCTCCACCTCCTCCCCCTCAGCTTTTTTTCCTCACCCCCAAAGAAGGCAGAGAATGAGTCAAACTGCCCTGGACAGCAGCACGGTGCTTTATTCCAGCCCTTTCTGAGTGTACATCCCCCCAAAAAGGGACTTTGCTGCAACAAGAAAGGGGAACAGCCCCCAGAAGGGTTGCGGTCCCTCCTTACCCCTGCAGTCACAGGCAAGAGACACAAAGGATTGGCAGCAGAGAAGATGGGGGGGGGGGGGGGGGGGGGAATTAGGATCAGGGTGCAGGATGAAACTTTAAAAAAAAAAAAACACCAAACAAAAAACCTGAGATGGCCAGCAGAGCATAGAGGGATTTAAAAAGAACAGAAATAGCAAATGGGACACCAGGATCCCAGATTTCCTGTGGGAAAGTGGCACAAGGAGCACCACAGAGCCACAGAGAATAAAAAAAGGAATGGGAGTGAGGCATGGAAAAAGACAGAGAAAAAGACAGAGTGCCAGACACATGGCAAGGACAGATGCATATGGCAACAAAGAGGGAAACGAGGAACCGGAGAGGAAACGACCACGGCAGGTGCTGGTGGGGGGAAGACGGGCAAGGCACAGCGCAGGGATGGAGACGGAGAGGTGTGGCTGAAAGGGGGGAGGCTTATGGAGAGAAGGGTACAATAAGTGCAAAGGACTGGGCGACAGGTGCGGACGGGTACGGGCAAAAGGATGACGAGAGGGACAAAGAAAGAGTCACAGTGAGGGACAAAGGGAAAAGAGGAATGAAAAAGGAAAGACAAAGATGTGGGGAGTGAGGGAGGGAGACAAAAAGCAGGACAGAACAGGGAGAGGGATTGAGCAACATTTATTAAATAAATATTGAGGATTCGTTCCTTACAAGAAAAAGAAGAACAAGACAGAGTGAAAGGAAGTGGGAGGGGGAGCACACAGAACAAGGGAACACAAGACACATCTATACGGGTGTCATCAGCAAAAAGAACCTGGCTGTATTCTTCTGAATTTCCCACTTCTCAGCATAAAGCTGACGTACATCTTGGGTAGCGCTACCTGGCCCTACTGACCAAGGCTTTCCCGGACAGGCACCGATTGTTCCCTGGAATGCATCACCGAGGTGTTGCTGTGGAACAAAACGGTAAACATTAGGAACTCGAAAAACCCTCATCCTCTGAAAACTAAAAAGTCAGAAATAAAAAGCAAGCCTCTCCCTGCTCCAGCTGTCAAACACACACCTGGTTTGTGCAGGTGACCTGGCCTGTGCTGCACAGGTGCTTTGTCCAGGTGTCCCAGGACAAGTGCTGGTCCCTGGAGCGCTGTGGGCTGCCTGGGGGGTGGTACCTGTCAGGAACTCCTCTATTTGTCTTTGGTGGGTGATGTGCTCCCAGCTGTGCAGTCCCACAGGGTCAGTGTCAGTCCCTTCCAGCCTGATCAGACAGCGGCTGAATACTTGTCCTAGGTGTCATTTCCAGGGAACCCAGCTCCTGGCACCCCTGGGATGGGCTAAGGACCCATGTCAGTGTGTGCTGGGGGGTCACGGCTAACCTGTGTCCCGCTCAGAGCATCCCCAGCTTTGTACTGTGCTCCAGGGTGCGTGTCCTGCTCCCCTGCAGCCCCTGGGGTACACTCAGAGTGACAGCTGAGTATGAGTGCAGAGAAAAGTCCTCTCAAGTATAAATAAAAGACTCAGAGCAGGCATGCAATAAAGCAGTGACACGTTATTGAGCATCCATGTACTTGTAAAAGTTAAAGTTCTAATTTGGTGAGGATGACTGGGGCGGTAACAGTACAGGCAGCACAGAGGGTGGAGGTTTCCTCCAAGATGGAGTTGTAGGCTTAAAAAAATCTACTCTTTTCTTTAGCTAAAATCCATTAATTTTTTTCTTTTTTAGCAAATAGTTTTACAATTCTCTGAGCAAAAGAGTTTCCATTAAGAGCTGGTACAGTGTTTAGCCTTCCTTAAGGAAGATGCTCAGAGGTTTATCTTATAGACTATCTTTTTTTTCCATTTGATTAAGTGTTATCACTGACAACATGAGCGCATGGAACATGAGGAGGTAATAGTGGCAAAGTACATTATAATTACACCTTTCTTTTAATGTGGTATTAAAGCAGTAGAGTTGGCATTTTGTAGCTTGTTGGGCTTCCGCAATCACTGGTGTGTCAGTGGGAGGGTTTAAAATGACTTAGCTCCTATTTCATTTCATATTTGAATATGAGATTATGCAATGTGGGTACGATACCGTAGGAAGAAAGCTTTACGCGCAGGTCCGATAGGTTTTGGACGAGCGCTGGGCCGTCCTTTAAAGGTTTTGTTCCTGTTCCAAAGTTCTCATCGTCAATTTTCCTACCACAAAATTTGAATTCAAAGACACAGAATACCAGTCAAACCCGCAGATTTTTATGATTTACATAAAGAGCTGATCTGTTTTTACTTACTATTTCTCTCTTTCCCCTTATCAATTCTTTATTTCAGCATACTGTTTATATATTCTACCCCCAGGAATGTATGTCCTCTTTTTACCTCAGACACTCCCTTTCTGGTACCATGTGTACTCACCTCCTTTGGAAAGCTCTTTACTTACTCCTCAGTTATGATGGAAAGTGAGTCACTTGAAGGAGTCTTTTTGCTTTGTAGCTTTTTGGGTCCCTGGTACACCGTCAGGAAGGTGAGCGTGGCTGCCCTGAGCACGCTCTGTTCTCTGCTGAAGAGGAGACCCCACCAGGCTAAACTCAGTTTCCTCTCCACTGTGGGTATGCCGAGCCTTGCCATCCGAGTGGGAAGAGGAAATCCAGTGGCTGAACTACCTTGGAAGGCAAATTGGCTTTAAGTGTGGCTCTGGAAAGTGTCTCTTCCAGCACCCTGCAGAACATCAGTCACTTTGGCTATAGCTTTGCCTTGTCCTCTGGCCCTAAACTCTTACCTTAAAACCTGGACATTATCGCTGGCCCATGAGCTGTGGCCTGGTGTCTAAGCCTGGCCTAACCTAGTTTCATGGGACTGCATTTCATTTTTTTTACAGAGATTCTGAAAGAAAATTTACACCGCACCGTTCGAGTCAATGCACGTGATCTCTGGCTCGTGTCACAGAAACTGCAGGAAAAGCAAAAACTCGGGAATTGAAACAACAATTTTTTGGGGCTTAGAGAATCAAGGCGTGATTTCTTTCTAGCCAGGACGTGCAACGGGAATCATTTTATCATTACGTTGCCTGGCTCGTACAGAGAAAGTCATTCCATCACGCAGGATTTTTACTGGCTTTTTCACAGACTGGTGCAGTCAAAATTACCCAGAGAAAAGCATTGGTTCTGTGCTCCTTGGTCCCAAGTTACAGAGTCCTTACTTCTTTGCTATCCTGTAGGTTATTAATCTCTTTGCCTCCCAGGTTCATTAGGTTCTCATCCTTCCTTCTCTTGTTTCTCTTTTCCCAGACCAGGAGTCTCAGACCGTGCCAGGTCTGATGCCTCCTCTGCCACCAGAGGGGCACCTGTGGCTCTCAACTGCCGGGGCTGGTGAGGGGCAAACGCCCACACCTGGCTGGGTGCGGACGTGGCACGGCTCGAATATGCTCCGGGAGCGCCTCTGGAGCTGACTGAGGGATGGCACCGAACGAGACTCACCAACAGGCACTCACAGAAACTCTCCCGACGTCTGGATCTTCTGCTTGTCTCTTTCTCAGGGCCCCGAGGAGTTTTGGTTCCTTCTTGTCTGATACTTGCCAGAGACCTGGAGAAGATAAAAAAAGGCACAGTTGTTACCCTTACCTGTGGTCTTCAAAGGCTTTGGCTTCCATGGTGGGTGCAGCCTCCCAAAAACAGCGGCAGACGCTCGGGTTCAGGGGCTCGGTTTGATTGTTTGAGACTCGTCCTGACAGCCCAGGCCAAATCCTAATACCCAGAATTACAGGGAAATATTAATAGAGTTCATACATAGGCCTCTTCCCTGTAACTCAGGATTTGCTCCATCTTTTCTTCCCAATGGCACCTCTCCAGCACAAATCCCAACTCTCGCAGACACAATCCAAACAGAAATCTGCTACGGGTGTTGGATTAGAAAGTAAAAACCTTAGTACAGCTGGCTACAAGATTAAAACGCGTGCATGCCTTGGTGGTCGTAGGTGGAAAACTTTTCACTGGAAAAAATAGCCATTGGGGTAGCACACCTTCACACACCTTCAGAAAAAGCAGAATGAGCACCGACTCCTAAAACCCCTGCTGAGGAACCCCTTGTGACACCCGATGCCACAGATATCGAAAAACCAGGGAAAAGCCAAGCTTGAAGCAGTAAAAGACAGAGTAATACATGAGCCTGTAAAAAACCTTCATGTTGGGAACAATGAAGGTTTGCAGGTAGAGTTTTACAGATATGAATGCTTAGCAGAAGCTCTCTGAATGTAGAACCTGAAAGCAGAATAGAAATAAAAGCAAGTTTGGATACAGGAGAATAAAAAAAATGTTTAAGTTAGGGATTGCTGAGTTTGTTGTTACTGAACAAAGGTTAGGATGAGTTGGAAGAAAACATTTATGGTTGAGATCAAAGGATAAGGCATCTACAAAAAATAACATGCTTTTACCAAGTAAATAGAGAAACCCAGCCGAACAAAACCATGTTTTTACCAAGTAAAAAAAAGTCAAAGAATTTTCCACTGTAAGAAAAGAGAAAAAACAACTTTAAGCTTAAAATGTAACATGCTAACTCAATGTGATTGGATAGTACTAACCATAATACGGTAATAATAGTAGTTGTGATAGGCTATAAATTTAAAGGTATTGTGTACAATGCTGATTGGATTTTATGTATTAAGATGCTCAATAAAGAAAACTACATAATGCATTGTAACCGGAGCTAAAGTGGCTTCAGGTTTGCCTATAAGCTGATGCTGACAGCTATAGGCTTGGCTCTCTTACCCACGACCCATGACTGCTGTGACTTCAATCTATGAAATAAACAGCACCTTTAAAGAGCCGCCTGGAGTCCCCTCTCTCTCATTCAGGCTCTGTCCCGGGTTGTAGTGTAGGATGTACACAAGTATTTATTCCATCACCATCTTCATGAGCTGTTGGAACCAGGTGGGGCAGTGTTTTCCCAGGCCCCTCCTTTGCGCTCTTCTGCTCATGGCCCATCAATGCCTTGCCCAGGACTCACAGGGAACTCCCTCCAGGAGCTCTCTCTGTTTAATGGGCCATCAAGGACCCACTTCATGACTCATCATCCCTTGGTGAGATGCTCCACCCAGGGGGAGGAGCTAAGCCTTCTCACCTGGATATAATCTGGGATTTGGGACAGTACAAGCAGCCCCGACCCACTGGATTCCCAGAGGAGCAGAGATACCAGACCTTTCTACAGGATCACAGACCACCTCATCTGGACTGTTCCACCATCCTGCTCAGGTTGTATTCTGACTCTGTCAGTGGTCTTTGGTATTATTGCATTTATTTTATTTTACTTTTTTACCTTTCTACCTGTTAAATTGTATTTTTGACTTGGAGGCTCTCACTCACTTTGCTTTCAAACCACAACAGGCTTTTACATCTTCACATTGCAAGAGTGGGAACCAGTCACATCTACATTCCTTGCTTTTTGTGATGACATAAATATGAAGTAAAAACACATTAAACACGAGGCAGTGCTAGGATTTTACAGATCTTTAGTTTGGACGAGAAATGTCTCTTCCTTGACTAACTCCATCCTTAGCACGACCCTTCCTCACCTCCCATTTCCCACCATGCCGCTCAGACCTTTGCACCTCAAGCTCTTTCCTCCTGTGATGCAGCAGCACCGCAACATAATGCAGCGGGGCAAACCAGGCACCCTGCTCCGCACCCCTCACCTCCTGGCAAAGAGAGCAGCCACGTCCTGGTTGCTCTGGCTGCTGGGAACAGCACGGGGAACAGCTGCAGTACCGCTCTTTGCCCACAGGGTGGCAGCACTGCCGCTCACCTCAGCCCAGGGCTGCTGCACACATTAGGGACAGGCACGGGGGAGAGCTGCAGTACCGCTCTGTGCCCACAGGGTGGCAGCACTGCCGCTCTCCTCTGCCTGGGGCTGAGCTGCAGTACCGCTCTGTGCCCACAGGGTGGCAGCACTGCCGCTCTCCTCTGCCCGGGGCTGAGCTGCAGTACCGCTCTGTGCCCACAGGGTGGCAGCACTGCCGCTCACCTCGGGCCAAGGGGACAGGCAGAGCGGAGGCAAAAAAGGTGGCCAAAAATGCCCTTCCAAACATCCTCTAAAATAAATGTCCCAAAAGACGCCCAGCCACAACGCCAAGAACCCTGCCATCAACCAAACTGAAACCAAAAAAGCCTTTATTTTAGGCTATATTTCAATTTTTTTTATATTTATAATTTTGAGATCTATATTTATCATTACAAATTATCTTTTATATTAATATCTCTTTTATATATTATACATAACACGGAATAATTTATTTTATTGATATTTTTCATATATTTTTGTCTTTATTACTTGTATTTTTGTTTGTATTTATTTTTTAATTCCTGTTTGTTTAAATTATATTTTAAACTATATAAATTCATTAACTTAACACATCACAACCACAATTAAGTGGAATTAAATTAGCCTGGTTTTCTAAGGGGAAAAGGTTTAATTTTCATTAGAATAATATTGGCATATTTTCTCTTTCTGTGTTTTCTGGGGGGGGGGGTTGTTCATGGGGGCTTTTGGTGGGGTTTGTTTGCTTTGTTTTGAATTTCTTTGTTAATAAATAAGGACATTCAGAGAGTAACAAAATAAAATGTCTACTTAGTTTTATTGCTACCTCTGAAAAACATTTTGACATCAAGTTATTCCTGGTAATACTGTATGTGGGGAGAATGAGACCTGAAAGGAAAAAAAAAGGCAGCACAGTGTTGACACCTTTCTCCGTTCAGGTTTTATAATTTAGCAGAAAATAGAGGGTTTTTGCTAACTGCACTCTCAATTGTATCCAGACATCCAGTGGACATTGAGGTTATTTTTCAACTTCTTTCTTCCTTACAGCCAAACTTCCACATACTCTGGGTAAGAAAGAGTATGGGAAAAAAAGAAAACAAGAAAAAATAAAATAAAAATAAATAAAATTGAATAAAAGTTAATAAAAAATTAAAATAAATACAAATTAAAAATGCTAAATAAAACATGAAAATAAAAATATAAATAATGAAATAAAAATCTAAAAGTAATTTAAAATTTAAAAATTAAAAAATAGAAGAAAAAATATAATTTTTTGAAAGAATACAAAACAAACAAAAAACCCCATAAAAACCACAATAAAATAAAAGAGCATAAAAAATACAAAAATAAAAAAAAATAATAAAAAGAAGAAAATAAATAAATGCAGATCTCCCCTCATGCCACTGCCTAACACAGCTCCAGGAGTTTCCTTGATTATGCAGTGATTGGAAAAACAAACCCAGTGCCTCCCAGAAAATAAGGTTTAGTAGACAATTCCCAGTTTTGCTTGGAAACAAATTCTGTTTTATGGGGAAGCTCACTTGGGATGAGCAGCCACATGTGCCAAGGCAGGAAAGAACCACCCCATTGTGTCCAAGGAACAACAACTAGGCCAGTATTTAAGTTTTAATGGGATTTATGTAATTAACAATGCAGTAAATTTAACTTTACAAAGGTATGAATCGTGGCAATTAAAACTTAGCAAGTTCTCCTGGGAATTCCCAGAATTCTGTGGATATGGTGCTGAACAATTCCTGATTGACCATCCTTATTTTGGTAAATTTCTTTGGAAATGTCCCCTAAGAAGTACCAAAATTCCAATTAGAATGGAAAATTGGAAAAAATAAATATTCCCTCACTAAAATCAGAGAGAGGAAAAGCATCAAATAAAAGGAAGGAATAATATCTAAATCCCAGCTTGCCTGGAAAACAAGCTCAGGAATTTCTAACATTGAAAACTTTTGGTGGAAGGTCATGGAACGATGATTTCAAATCTGCTGCCTCTGCTCTGATTTTAAAGGGAAGTGGGAATTCAACAGGTCTAGTTACTCCTATCCAAGAATTATCTGCATTTGTGGGAGTAACAATCAAAAAACCCTCCAATCTTATTTTTATTTGGCAGCAGAAACTCTCAGCAGAGTTGGGAAGTTTCAGTGGAACAAAAGAGCCACAACTGCTGGAATAACAAAATTCCACTTAGGAAAAATCAGGAATTCTATTTACAAATCCATGGAGGAGGAGGACACCAGGAACACATTCCAGCTGAAAGCAATGATTTATTGGAAAAGACAGGAAATGAAACCGAGGCTCTGGTTATGGTCAAAGAATTATGCAGGAGTCAGAGAGAAAAGTCCTTCCAGTAGCTCCACTTCCCACTGGCTCTCTCCTTTTTTGCCAAATACCTGCAAGAGGAAAAACAACAGGAATAAAGTTTCAAACAGGAGGTCCTTGGTTCAGGCAGACTGAAGTGCAGCTCCCAGGGAGCGAGTCCAGGCTGTGCCCAGGGGAGCTCCGGGAATCTGGGATTGCCCGTGGGATTCAAGGGCTGGAAAAGCAGGACCCACCTGCCGGGTTTAGTGCTGGGACACAGCAAGGCCTCGGCTCAGGGGCAGCAGTTGGAGCTGGGACCGCAGGAGAACACCCCAAAGCCAGGTTAAACATCCAGCATGACACGCAGCACGCTCCAGGAGAAACTCAGGTGGGAGAAGCCCCCGGATGCTCCGTGTTCCTTGCCCTCGGCAGCTTTGCCAGGGCCTCCCTCAGAATACTGACCTCACCCTGCAGCTCCTACAAAATAGGAGAACTTATGGGAAGCACCCAGCAATCCATAGATCTCCAGTTATTAAGAAACCAAAGCTGCAGCAAAATGTGCCCAAACTCTACTGCAAACCAGCAGCTCTGAGGAGACACAGGGATTTATTCCAGAGGGGACACAACTATCCCTCAGCCAGCCAGTGTTTCTCTCAGGCTCTCCCCACTGCTCTCTGAGGACACAAACAGCAGTTGTTCCCTGGTGTTCCCCTTCCCACCAATGCGAAGACTTCTGTTCTCCTCCAACTCCATGTTCAGGAGGGGAAATAGGAATATTATCATTGCACAGACTGTCCAGGAGAGTGCGACTGAGGCAGGATCACCAGCTCCCAATCCACTGCTGCTCCTGGATTTCTGAGCAGTTCCTTCCCCTCCTGCCCTCCCCAGCACCATGCCCTGGGTGCCGTGTCCACTGACACCTTCTCCATGCAGCTTAAAACCCACACAAACCAAAAGGAAGGAGATAAAAAATCAATTCACATGTTTCTAGTCTGGAGAAAATGAGGGAGGTCTAAAATCTGTAATTATTTTAGAGCAGAAGAGCAATTTTTTAATGACCTTGAGTATGACCAAAGGCCAGCAAAAGCTGATAAACACCTTCATTAACTTTTACTAGCAGAAAAAAAATGAAGTTTTAACTTCAGTAAAGATCAAGTTTTGCTGCTAAACATTAAGGCGGTGGCATGTTGGTGTTAGTGCCTTAATCTTCTGACATTAAAGGTATTTTTACAATAAATTGGTTATTGAAGCAGCATATCTCAAAGTAAGGTTTTTAACAAATGTTGGCCATAAAAGAGTCTGACAATCAAGCCTGCCAGCCCCTCATGTCTTCAGTCATTACAGTTTATTTTTACCAGGTTGATGGTTAAAGCCTTGTAGAAAGCTTAAAAAAATAAAAATAAATAAATAAATAAATAAATAAATAAACAACCACAGGACATAGGAAGGCATTTTACCAAGCCCCCTCAGTGTGGAGCTGTGTCAGCCCCAAGTGTTTGGTCCCCCAGCCCAGAGCAGGCTCCAGCTGCTCCCCAGGGGGGGTTACCAAGGGACTCACTTGTTTGGAGCTGTAAATGCAGGTGCCCTGCACTGGAGTGCCAATAAATGTGAAATATGTGACTCTCATCATCGACAGTGACTGACCTTCTCAGGGAAGCCTCCTCACCCGGGATGGGGCACTCTGCCATGGATTTAATCCATCTGCACCTGAAACAAAGTCAGGACAAAAGTCAAAGTGCTGCAGGAGAACTTGAAAACTCCAGACACTTTTTCTCAATCTGGAAATACCCTCTACAGCCCAACTACACTCCACATGACACATTTCAGCTCCCCAGGACTTGTCCCATTCCCCCCACACCCAGACTGAGCAACAAGGCAGAGCAGCTCCAGGCCAAACACACCAACACCCGTGACACAGGACAGGACAAAAGGGGGGACACAACAGGGACAGAAATATCTCAGCAAGAAGAACGACCCTGAGGACCGAGAGAACTCGCAATGAGATGACCGAGGTAAGACCGATGGGGAGCTGACCAGGCTCAGAGAACCCTGCAGGAAGAAGATGCCAACGGGATCACTGATCCCAAGAAACGCAGAGATGGATGCCTGAGAATCCTACGGTCAGAATCCTCCACTCAGCTGTGCACTTTTAGAAGACCTAATCTGCCAGAATGGATCACAGCAGTGCACAGCTGTGGATACAGCTCAGAACAAGACCTGGAAAGGCACCAGACTGGATGGTTGTGAAGAGAGATGGATTCTGATGTGTGTCTGAGCTCCTAAATCAAAGTTCAATGATATCAGTGCCTGTCCAAGGAACAGGGAGATGTTAAGAACGATGCCTGGGGTCTCCAAAAGACCCCTTGAAGGGTTAAGGCAAAAGACACACAAAACAAAACACACAACAGACACAGAGTGCACAACAGACGAGTGACACGACGTGCCCTGGGACTGCTCTGCCCTGCACACCTCAGCACTGGGATCAAAAATGAGACTTTTCCCTTTACACAGCCTAAGGGGTCACAGCTTGGACATCCCCATCTCCAAACCTGATTTAAAAACCCCTCCTGGTCACCCCTGACGCCACACCCCACTTTCATCCCCTCTGTGGCTCCCAGCCCTCCACTTATCTCTGGGACATCTGGAGATGCAAATCCATGTCAGGTACAAAAAAAGGCCACCTCTCCCTCGGGAAATTCCTGCTGTCACTGGGCTAGTGTCTCTCAGTCAGCTACAATAAAGAAAAGCAAACGTGACCGTGTGATCTCAGCAGCACATGGGGCAAAAACCAGCAATTCTGCTACTCACCACCTCCTGAGCACACCCAGGTCCTCGGGCCCTGTGCTCCAGCTCTGCTCAGACACCAACACTGCGGGGTGTGCCTGGGTTAAGAGCAGACAAGGTGATGTGGCACTGCTGAAACTTGAGCAGAGCCTCGCTCCTCCTCCCTGACACACCTCAACTCCTCGGCTGTTACCAAAGCCCACCTGGATGGCCCCTTCAAATGGAGAAGGTCAAGGCCTCCCCACAGAGTCCTGTAATGCTCCCACTGTCTGGCTGGTGAGGGGAGCTCGGCATCGTGTGAATGGAACACCTAAAACACACAGCACTGGATGCTCAGAGTTCCACCAGCAAGTGAGGCTTCAGCAATAGTAACTGCTTCTGTCCACTCATCACTGCTCACCTCGTCCACTTCACCTTGACTGCAGAGACCCAGCTTTGCCTCCTAAAAATACAGACAAAGAGCAGTGCTGTGACATGGCCACCATTTACACTCCCTTGCAAACACAAACAGTGACTGACCTTCTCAGGGGAGCCCCCTCACCCGGGATGGGGCACTCTGCCATGGATTGAATCCATCTGCACCTGAAACAAAGTCAGGACAAGAGTCAAAGTGCTGCAGGAGAACTCGACAGCTCCAGACACTTTGTGTCAATCCAGGAATACCCTCTACAGCCCAACTACACCCCACATGACAAATTTCAACTCCCCAGGACTTGTCCCATTCCCCCCACACCCAGACTGAGCAACAAGGCAGAGCAGCTCCAGGCCAAACACACCAACACCCGTGACACAGGACAGGACAAAAGGGGGGACACAACAGGGACAGAAACATCTCAGCAAGAAGAATGACCCTGAGGACTGAGAGAACTCGCAATGAGATGACTGAGGTAAGACCGATGGGGAGCTGACCAGGCTCAGAGAACCCTGCAGGAAGAAGATGCCAACGGGATCACTGATCCCAAGAAACGCAGGGATGGATGCCTGAGAATCCCAAGGTCAGAATCCTCCACTCAGCTGTGCACTTTTAGAAGACCTAATCTGCCAGAATGGATCACAGCAGTGCACAGCTGTGGATACAGCTCAGAACAAGACCTGGAAAGGCACCAGCCTGGATGGTTGTGAAGAGAGATGGATTCTGATGTGTGTCTGAACACCTGAGTCAAAGTTCAATGATATCAGTGCCTGTCCAAGGAACAGGGAGATGTTAAGAACGATGCCTGGGGTCTCCAAAAGACCCCTTGAAGGGTTAAGGCAAAAGACACACAAAACAAAACACACAACAGACACTGAGGGCACAACAGACAAGTGACACACCGTGCCCTGGGACTGCTCTGCCCTGCACACCTCAGCACTGTGAGACCTTCCCTTCACGTGCCCTAAAGGGGTCACAGCTTGGACATCCCCATCTCCAAACCTGACCCAAAAATCCCTCCCGGTGACTCCCAACCCACACCCCACTTTCATCCCCTCTGTGGCTTTGAGCCCTTCACTTATCTCTGGGATGTTCAGGGATGAGAATCCACATCAGGTGCCAAGGAAGGCTGTCTCTGCCTCAGGGAAATTCCTGCTGTCTCAGTCAGGTGCCATAAAGAAAACCAAACATCCACGGATGATCTCAGCAGGGCTGTTGGGTGAGAGGATCTCAGTGTGAGACAAGTGACCACCTGAAACACACAAACAATAAGGGATGCTCAGAGTTGCACCAGAAACACCACTGCCCTGACCACACAAATATATCAATTGTAGGAAACACAAACAAAAGTCCAGCAAAAAAAAAAGCCAATTCTTATTACTGATAGCCAAACTACCTAATACAATATAATACAATAATACAATATAATACAATAATACAATATAATACAATATAATGATGTATATTATAATATATATAATAATATATAATATAATATATATTATGTAACATATAATATAATAATGTATAGCATAATATAATATATAATAAAAATACCCCATGTCCATTCCCCTCAAAAAACCTCCAAGATGCATATATTATATATCTGGGCATACCCCCAACTTAAAGACCTGCCTCTAACTAAATAAGCATAAAACCCACATCTTTTAAACTATATAAATTCATTAACCTAACACATCAAAACCACAGAATTTTTAATCCTTAGTCAACACCATATACACCAATCCCATCACTGTATACAAAAACAAATCCTATTTTCTTTTAATAAAATAACAAAAAAGTCTCAACTTTTAACTACAAAAAAACCATAAAAACACCGAATTAAAAATAAAATAATCTCATTATAACTAAGCCAAAACTTCAAACACACCACCTCCAAAATAAATATTTTAAACACCAAAAAACCTCAAAAATTTAAAATAACTCCTTCAAAAATGCCTTCTGTACCTTCCAGACTGATTTTGAGAGCAAAGCAAGGAAAGAAAAAGCACGCAGCCTGTTTTAAGAAAACACTGTTCACTCCTGTGCATTCCCTGTCTCTCGGGGTTTCAATCCGGTTGTTTCCTCACCCGAGATTCCAAAGCTGGCTGGTGGTTCGTGTGGGCACGAAGGGAGTGATTTTCCCTCTTGACCTCTGAAGGATTTAGGGTCTGCTGTCTGACTCTGTGTCTCTGTGTTCTGTGCTGAGCTCGGTGCTCGGTGTTCAGAGCGAGAATGATGAGGAGTCTCAAGGTCTTGGTTTTCTGGTTTCTCGCGTTGTTTATTAGTTCTTATCTTACAATTCTCTGTGTCCGGCCATGGTGTTCACAGCAGCCTGGACACGAGGTGACTCCCCTCCTGTGTCCGGCCATGGTGTTCACAGCAGCTCGGACACAAGGCGACTCCCCTCCTGTGTCCGGCCATGGTGTTCACAGCAGCTCGGACACAAGGCGACTCCCCCGTGTGATGGGAGGTCGCTACCTCTTATACAGATAACTACGTACCCATTGTTTACAATTCTGTGCCAATGTCTATCACCTATACTAACACGGTCATTTCTACTTTGATCCAATCCACTGAAACTATTTTGTGCCCATGTCACTGCAGAAGATGGATGCCAAGGGAGAAGAAGAAGAACCCAGGGCACCGCCCTAAAACCACCATCTTGTCCCTTTGCATCTACATTCTAAAAATCCAAAACTACAAAATCTTCTGCACAGTGATAACTACACTACTCTCAGTAACACCTTTGTGACTTGCAATTCTTCTCTGTGTTAGATGTTTTTCTCATGGACCAAGATCAAAGACTGTGTCTTCCTGGGCTCTGTGCCAGGCAAACCCCCCTGCACAGACCCCAGACCCTCTTTCTTGGGTCCCAGGCCTCTCTACCGAGGTCTGTGACTTCCCAGGGCGCCCAGAGGGATGCCCTGGACTCCAACACCTGTCCAGTGTGTTCAGCCCAAGGACAGACAGACTGCAGCACACAGATCTCCTTTGCTCTCTGTTAGTTTCAGCCAGCTAAAGCAAAGATTTTTTTTTTCCTTTTTCTTCTGACTGTTTAAACCTGCTGCAGACTGAAAAACCCAGAGAAGCACCGAACAATAAACAAATCAATCCACAAAAATAAAAACAGCACAAATATACTCAAATTAACAGCACCAAAAACAATTATTCCTGACTCAATAAACCCATAATTCCTCAAAACCATCAAAACAAACTGACTACCTATAAATACACACAAAACCAAAAGATCCATTTGACTACAAACAATATCTCCTAAATTATGCAAAAATATGAAACATACACTGTAGTCAAGCAGGCTAAATAAACAAACCCCAATAATAAAACAAACAATTATCTAATTATAAATATTAAAAAACCTGTAAAAAATTAACTACATCACACTGTCTCAAACCCACTAAAACAAACACAACACACTCACCATGATAAAAGCCACCACTAAATAAATAAAAGCCTCCCCTACACCTCACACCACAGCCAACTACACCATTATAAACCTTAAAAAACAATTATTCGGAAAACACAATATACCCCAAAAATAATTCAACAACAAAACTCAGTTAAAAAATACTCTGACCATGTGAACTACGAATTCTAACATGAAATAAATACACCACATATCCCTCATCACACCACCTACAAACAGAATAAAGCCACACAATAAATCACTAAAAACCACCAAACAGAAAAACCAGCTCTACCCAACCTGAATCCCTCCACACAACACACAAAACCCCAATAACACATTTCAGAAGTCTCTCAAAAAGAGCTACTTAAATTAATTCTACCTCAAATACAAACAAACCCACATAAAGTTACCTTCACTCAAAAACCAAATTACTCACAATAAATAACACCAAAAAAGTCACACAAAACACCACACACCACCTAAGAACATCATATTGAAAAGAAGCCACAAAGAAGGGCCACTATTAATTAAAATTCCAGGAGAAAAGAAAATCTCTCCAGTTTAAACACAGACAGCAACAGAAGAAGAATTTCTTCAATCAACTTGAACTCCTTTTGTCTCCATAACTCCTTTTTCTTCTGGGAGCACCGGGGAGGGATTGGTGAGACGAAGCTGAAAAAGAAAAAAAAGTCCCCCCTATAAACCCACACTGGCTTACCTTCTGCTGCTGCTGGGTATAAAGGTTTGTCCCTCGTGGCCTCCAGAAGTGACGCTCCAAACCCACGTGCTCCTGCCTTCACTCCAAGAGCCACAGCCAGGACCCGAGCACTCACTGCTCTCAGCTGGATACCGAACTGAGCTGAGGCTCCCCCTCTTAAACCGCCCCCTCGTTATCCATTACAACTCCCACCTGTGCCTGGTGTGTCCCCTCGTTATCCATTACAGCTTCACCTGTGGGTGCCGGGGGATCGGGGTCGGTGCTGAGCGCGGGGCGGAGCCGGGGGCGGTTCCCGGGGCCCGCTGTCCAATCAGCGCTGCCGATGCCTCAGCGAGCCCGCCAATTGGGAGCCGGGCGGGGATTCAAATCGGTGCCGGAAAATGCCGATGCTCCATGAGCTCGGTGTGGAACTCTCCGGTGGGGTCCGGGGTCCTGGCACCTGGGACCCGCCCCGCGCCCGTGGAGCCCCGCCCCCGGCACTGCCCGGCCCCGCCCCTGGCTGCCTCTGGGCCCCGCCCCCGGCACTGCCCGGCCCCGCCCCCGGCTGCCTCTGGGCCCCGCCCCCGGCACTGCCCGGCCCCGCCCCTGGCCGCCTCTTGGCCCCGCCCCCGGCACTGCCCGGCCCCGCCCCCGGCTGCCTCTGGGCCCCGCCCCCGGCACTGCCCGGCCCCGCCCCTGGCCGACTCTTGGCCCCGCCCCTGGCACTGCCCGGCCCCGCCCCCGGCCGCCTCTTGGCCCCGCCCCACAGTGCCCCGGCTCCACCCCGAGTCCGCCCAGCGCCCCGCCTTCTTCAAGTCCCATTTAACCAGAATGAATTTTTGGGGTAGGAGCACCCAAAGCCAGCAGAACTGGCCTTAATCACTTTTTGGGGGATCTCTCTTTTCTTCCTCACCAAACTCCCACTGTCAAAACCCAGCCTGAGGCTCAGCTCCCCATCCCCTCAGTCTCTCCAAGGACCTCGGCTTGGATTTCCCAATCCAATAAGGCAGAAATTCTGCTGTCCTCATTGTATATCCTAATTGCAGTAATTGCTTAAGAAATAATTGAAAGACATTAAAGGAATGAAGGGAAATTAAACAAGAGCTGCCAGCTCCAGGGGCCATCCCAAGGGTTGCTCAAAACCCTCAAACCAATAATTTGCTTTAATTAACCAACTCAAATGGAGTAATTAACACCACAATGATACAGCATGATCCTTTATAATTGAGTTATAGAAAAATATTGAAGTATTTAAAACCTTTCTAAACCCAGAAACTCTTTTAAGAGATATACAGGGCACAGCCGCAGACAGAGTCTGGTGACTCAGGGGAAAAACCCCAAAGTTTTCAGTCTTTAACATCTTCCACAATGTCACCGTTGACAGCAAACGTGGCTTCAGCCTCAGCAAGACAGACTCAGAGATTTTGCAGATCCTGGTCTCGCCTCAGCTTTTCAGCAGGTCCAGCCTGCAAGGAGAGAGAAGAAAATGAGTCAGAATGGACAGCCTACCTCCAGAAAATCAGCATCATCCACAAAGCATTAAATAGAGCTGTAAGAACTTCCCAAAGGTCCATTTCTCTGTGGACTGAGGGCTCCAGGTTGAAGCACAGGCTGCACCTGCCAAGAGCAGACTTTGGGAACCCCAGAAGTAAAAGCTGCTCGATATTTCAATACAAAGTGACAGCAACAACATTAAGTCCATTTGCACAAAAGGCAGAAGAGACGTGACTCAAAGTTAAGTCAAGATCTGGGGAAGTGAATCAGAACTAACCAAAAACAACCTGTCAAATTATTGAGACACAAACAGGAACCTAATGCTGTGCTGGATAAACACAAAATGCTGATTACCATGAAAACTGAAGGAAAACTTGCTGAAGATCTTCCATAACACAAGACAGCAATTACATGAAGCAGTGCAGTACGTGTTACAATGCACTGAAATGCTCGGGGTGAAATCATCTGTTCCGCAGAAACTGTTGAAGCATATTAAGGTTTCACAGAGATGATTAAACAAAAATGATATAAGGTTAAATCTCACTCTTTGCAGCACCTCTTGCAAGAGAGCTCGACTTTCAAGAGTTAATGGTTCCTCATAAATAAGAGCTTGCTTTTCCAGGGTTCCTAGAATAGAGCCCAGATGCCACCGTTGAGATCCTGAAGCCAAAAATCCAAATACAGCACTCCTTCAGAACCCTGAGGGACAGCCATGGATTCTGGGGCTACAGGAAACAGTGAAAAATGGCACCAAGATCAGTGCAGTGCTGGCTGGGAGAAGCAGCATTACTCTGTCCGAGAAAATGCCATTCTGCAGCCGGTTTAGTGCTTTAGAGAATTTTACTGCCATGGGAAAAAAAAAAAAAAAAAAAAAAAAAAAAAAAAAAAAAAAGGTAATATAGCTGTGGAATGAAAAAAATCCCCAAACCACTGTCCAGAGTACGAGGGTGAACATCCCCAACAACACAGCAAAATAAATGAGAACTTCAGAAAATAACAGAGACATTAAATCCAGTTCAGATGAACAACCATCCTCCATTAGAACAATGCTCTCACCAAAGAACTCTGGCGTGGAGCCTTAATTCAGGATACAGTTACTGAGGAATAACTGAAGACCACTTTTAAGTGCTGTACACCAAACTAAACCCAAGCCCGCTTCCTTTTTCTAGACAGATTCTCCGACAGCTGAGTGAGAGGCTCAAGCACACACTCAGTTGTCAGATTTGCCTTTGCCCTCCTCAGCAAGGACAGAGCAGACGTGGCCAGTGCAGGTCAGACCCACCCCAAGCCCTGCCTGAGCCCCTCTGGCCACCCTTCCCCCTGCTAAGGCTGACCCCAACAGGCTCCAGCCAGGCCCTTTAGGAGTTTGCTTTGTGCACTCTCCTGATCTAATGGGAGGGAACCCTCCTGTGCCCTGGGCCCGGTGAGATTTTCCTGGACAAAATGCAATTTCTGATACAAAAGGCAGACACGGTTGTTTTGTTTGGGTTTTTTTTTAGGATTTGCCCTACACAGGTGATGTTCCTCACAACTCAGCACTACGATGCCAACAGCAGCAATACAGAAAACCCCTCTGGGACAGAGCAGCAGAAAAACCCACCTCCAGACTCACCAGAGAGATGACAGGAGGGCCCTCCGTGCGATGCCTGCTGAGCCAAGTGGAGCTGGCAGGGTGACCCATGGACATTCTGTGTTCACCCTTCAACAGAGTCAATGCGGAAACAGAACAAATCTCTCTCGGTGTCGAGATGCCTTCAGGTGCACCTGGAGATGCTGCAGTGTCCTTCAGCAGCCAGAGCAGAACAGGGTTTCTACTGTGCTGTAAGTGAGAAATACAATTTAATCAGAAGAAAATAAAAGGAAGCATCTCTCCTTGTATTTTTATATTAAAAAAAAATCATGCACTAGAATTTTTTTAAGTGTTCATTCTTGCTTTTATGCAAGTGTAAGTTATGAGCACTCAACTTCCAGCCTGAAATTGCAACAGCCCCTCAGGCTGACTGAGCTCAGCCAGACCACCAGAATCACTGAATTGTGGAAGGGAAAGCTCATCCCATTCCAGCCCCACCCAGGGCACGGACACCTTCCACCAGATCCAGGAGCAGCCACAGCTTCTCTGGGGAACCCGTGCCAGGGCCCCGCCGCCCTCACAGGGAACAATTCCTTCCTGATATTTAATCTAAACCGGCCTCTGAGGCATAAACTGAAAAATCACAACTAATCCTTTATAGTAAATTAAAGACCATATACATTATGTATATTAGTATAGAATAGTACATAGTATAGTATATAGTATAAAATATAGTATACAATATAGTATATTAGAATACATTCCAAGTAGTATTTTAAAATATATAAATTTATTATTATATACTACATATATATAATATGTATTTTATATATATTATTATATATATTAATATATTTAGTAACACTGTGCTTATTACTTTTTTGCATATATTTAAACATTACAAATAAGAAACCTTCAAATAATCAGACAATGAACTAGAAGAACTAACCTAAACAACAGAATAACAACATTAAGAGCACAAATAAAGAAATGAACACAGACTCTAAAAAAATACTTTCTCTTAAAATTGTGCCAAAAAAGCCAAAGCACACATGAGAAAGATAAAGGTGAAAAAATGAATAAAACAAGACCCCCCCCCCACGGCCTGGAGACCACCACCACTAAAAACTGAGCTTGCCCAGAAAAGCATAAAGTAATTACTATTCCAAACGAAAATAACCAAGATCAAAAAATAAATATGTATGAAGAAAGTCTGTAAGACATTATGCATATGTAAAACCTCAGAAAATAAGAAAGGCGGCAAATCCGGCCCGGAACTGCCCTGGGCTCGTTCGGTTCGGCTGAGGGGGCGACGTTCAGGGAGACTCGGCTGGGTTCGCCTGTTCGGCGATTTCCGTCAGCCGTCGGCTACTCTCGGCTCTTCGGGGAAACTCGGCGATATCCGTCAGCCGTCGGCTCTTCTCGGCTGTTCGGCAACACTCGGTCATTTTCGTCACTCTCCGGCTCTTTACGGTGACGTCGCGCCTTACATCACTTTCGCCCCTCCCCACCGCCATCTTTGGAAGGTCGAGCACTGCGAGCCGCGCCGCCACCTTGGTTGTGGCAAACTTAAGGACCTCATCGGTGTCTAACACAGGCGCCTGACTAAATTTCTTAAGCCGAACCTGGCTGCGGCGTGGCGGAACCCACAGCCCATGTCCCTACACCTGGAGACGCAACAGAAAATTGTCCCCGAGCGGCGCCGTGGTCGGGATTTTTATGCAGGCAGTCAAATAGACACAAATGGGGGTCCTCATTTTTTCCCGCCCTTTTGGCCGCCATCTTTAGAAGGTCAAGCGCCGCGAGCCGCGTCGCCATCTTGGTTGTGGCATCCCCCCAAATGTCCCCCTCGGCTGCTCGCACAGGCGCCTGACCACATCGCCTGCCCGAACACTGCCGTGGCGCCGCTCAGCCACCATCCCTTGTCCGTGCACCTGCGTACGCCACGGAAAAATCGTTCCCGGGCGGCTCCGTGATCCAGGTCGCGCGCAGGGAGCCGGCTGCCACGTGTCCGGGGTCTTTGCACTTTTTTCTCGCCTTTTTGGCCGTGATCTTTCGGCGCTCGGGCGGCAACACTGCCCGTGAGCTCAGAGCCTGGGGCTGCTACGGCGGAGAGCTGCAGTACCGCTTTTTATCCACGAGATGGCAGCATTGCCTTACAGGTCACAGCCCGGTGCCAGGCAGGGGGAGCTGCAGTACCGCTCTGTGTCCACACGGTGGCAGCACTGCCGCAGGGAAAGGAGGCAGAAAAGAACGTGGCCAAAATTCCCCTTCCAAACATCCCCGGAAATAAAGGCCCCAAAAGACCCCCAACCACAAATACTACGAAAATCCCACCATCAACCAAGCCAAAACCAAAAGAGCCTTCATTTTAGGCTATATTTAAATATTTCTTCTATTTCTTATTATGATATTTCTATTATATCATGTATTTATCTATGATAATTTATCTATTTATATTATCTGCCTATTTCTATTATTATAATTTACCTATTATATCATGTACATTATATCAGGTATATTTTACAGATTATAATACATGCAACACATAATAAGAATATAGTGTATCTACTGATATTATTTTTCATATTTTACAGTTCCCTTTTTGTTACTTACATATTTTTGTACTTGTATTTTTTTTTTATTTACTTCTTGATATTTTAAACAATATGAATTCATTAACCTAAGAATTCAGAACCACACTTAATTAAAATTGAATGACTCTGGTTTCCTAAAGGGTAACTATTTAATCTTTATTAAAATAATAATTAATAATAAAAATAATCTAAAAATAATTTAATAATTAAAATTATTTTCTTGTGCTCCATCCTTTTGGGGAGGGGGTTGTTTCTTCAGGGTTTGTTTTGGGGTTTCTTTTTTTTTGCTTAATTTTAGATTTCTTGGCTAATAAACAAGGAGGTGCAAAGAGTTACAAAATAAAATGTCTGAATTGTTTTATTGCCTCTGAAATACACCTCGACATCAAGTTCCTGCTGGCTATACTGTGCATGGGTAGAATGAGACCTGAAAGGAAAAAAAGGCACCACAGTGTTCACAGCTTTCTCGGTTCAGGTTTTTTAATTCAGCAGAAAATACAGCGGTTTTTCCCTAACTGCACTCTCAATTATATCCAGACACCCAATGGACATGGAGGTCATTTTTCAACTTCTTTCTTGCCAACAGCCAAACTTCCACCTACTCAGGGTAAGAAAGAGAACGGAGGAAAAAAAAAAAAAAAAAAAAAAAAAGAACAAAGAAAACATAAAAAATATGTGGAGGGAAAAATAGGATTAACAAGTTAAAGGTTTCTGTGTCCAAGTCCACCAGAAGGGTGGTCAGTGCTCAGAGAATGGGAGTCGCCTGGAAAACAGAGAATGCTTGGTCTTTTTTCATGTTATCCTTTATTCTTTTTATATTAAAGTGTGGCACAAATGAATTTAGTGTTCTTTGATGTCAGTCTTTTCCTGGTTTTTCTCTCCTTCAGGGTCAAACTTCCACGTACTCTGGGTAAGAAATAGTATTTAAAAAAGGAACAAAGAAAACATGAAAATATAAAAAATTAAAAAATTGAATAAAAATTAATAAAAAGTTTTTAAAAAATTAAAAATACAAAAAATAAAAACATGGAAATAAAAAATTAAAATAAAATAAAAATATAAAAGTAATATAAAATAAAAAACTAAAATAAAAATAATAAAGTAATATAAAATAAAAAGTAAAAAAAACCTAAAAGTAATATAAAATAAAGTTAAAACTAAATATAAAATCTTTTAAAGAACACACAAGAACAGCTGGACTGGGATGAGGCCTTCCAGTGGCTTCACTTCCTACTGGCTCCATCCTTTTTTGCCAACTACCTGCAAGAGGAAAAACAACAGGGATAAAGTTTCAAACAGGATCTCCTTGGTTGAGGCACTTCAAAATAAGATTTTTAACAAAAAAAAAGTTGGCCAAAAAAGAGAGTCTCAAAATCAGGATATAAGTCTCACAGATATTAAAAAAAAAAAAATAAAAAGCTGTCTCTGGTGTGTATAACCTGCCAGCCCCTCATGTTTTCAGTCCTTAAATTGATTTTTAGCAAGGAGAACTTGACAATTCCAGACACTTTGTGCCAATCCAGGAATACCCTCTACAGCCCAACTACACCCCACAGGACAAATTTCAACTCCCCAGGACTTGTCCCATTCCCCCCACACCCAGACTGAGCAACAAGGCAGAGCAGCTCCAGGCCAAACACACCAACACCCGTGACACAGGACAGGACAAAAGGGGGGACACAACAGGGACAGAAATATCTCAGCAAGAAGAATGACCCTGAGGACCGAGAGAACTCGCAATGAGATGACCGAGGTAAGACCCATGGGGAGCTGACCAGGCTCAGAGAACCCTGCAGGAAGAAGATGCCAACAGGATCACTGATCCCAAGAAACGCAGGGATGGATGCCTGAGAACCCCAAGGTCAGAATCCTCCACTCAGCTGTGCACTTTTAGAAGACCTAATCTGCCAGAATGGATCACAGCAGTGCACAGCTGTGGATACAGCTCAGAACAAGACTTGGAAAGGCACCAGCCTGGATGGTTGTGAAGAGAGATGGCTTCTGATGTGTGTCTGAGCACCTGAGTCAAAGTCACCTGGCTGAGAAATGCAGAGATCAGAAATGCTAAGATTGATGCCAGGGTTTTTGAAGGGCCCCTTGAAGGGAAAAGGGAAAAGACATGAAAGAGACGAGTTGCCAAAAGACACAGAGTACACAACAGACAAGTGACATGACTTGCCCTGGGACTGCTCTGCCCTGCACACCTCAGCACTGGGATCAAAAATGAGACTTTTCCCTTTACACAGCCTAAGGGGTCACAGCTTGGACATCCCCATCTCCAAACCTGACCCAAAAATCCCTCCCGGTGACTCCCAACCCACACCCCACTTTCATCCCCTCTGTGGCTCCCAGCCCTCCACTTATCTCTCAGACATCTGGAGAAGCAAATCCATGTCAGGTACAAAAAAAGGCCGCCTCTCCCTCGGGGAAATTCCTGCTGTCACTGGGCTGGTGTCTCTCAGTCAGCTACAATAAAGGAAAGCAAACGTGACCGTGTGATCTCAGCAGCACATGGGGCAAAAACCAGCAATTCTGCTACTCACCACCTCCTGAGCACACCCAGGTCCTCAGGCCCTGTGCTCCAGCTCTGCTCAGACACCAACACTGCGGGGTGTGCCTGGGTTAAGAGCAGACAAGGTGATGTGGCACTGCTGAAACTTGAGCAGAGCCTCGCTCCTCCTCCCTGACACACCTCAACTCCTCGGCTGTTACCAAAGCCCACCTGGATGGCCCCTTCAAATGGAGAAGGTCAAGGCTTCACCACAGAGTCCTGTAATGCTCCCACTGTCTGGCTGGTGAGGGGAGCTCGGCATCGTGTGAGTGGAACACCTAAAACACACAGCACTGGATGCTCAGAGTTCCACCAGCAAGTGAGGCTTCAGCAATAGTAACTGCTTCTGTCCACCCATCACTGCTCACCTCGTCCACTTCACCTTGACTGCAGAGACCCAGCTTTGCCTCCTAAAAATACAGACAAAGAGCAGTGCTGTAACATGGCCACCATTTACACTCCCCTGCAAACACAAACACTGACTGACCTTCTCAGGGGAGCCCCCTCACCCGGGATGGGGCACTCTGCCATGGATTTAATCCATCTGCACCTGAAACAAAGTCAGGACAAGAGTCAAAGTGCTGCAGGAGAACTCGACAGCTCCAGACACTTTGTGTCACTCTCACTGTTTTTACTCCAGAGGGGTCCATCCCACTGGGGCCCTCTCCTCTCTAAGGTAACTTTAAATTGCCTCCTGGAAATGAAAAGGTTTTTCTCCTTCACCCCAGCACCAACCCCAACAACTTAACTTTGGGATATGAGTGGAAAAAATCCATCCTGGGCAGAAATGAACGTGCTGGCTCCGTGGATTTGGAGATGTTCTCTCAGTGCTGCCCAATCCAAACTCCAGCTGTGCACCTCCTCACACTACCTGGGACCACAGAACAGAAAATGTGACTATTCCCCTCCAGAAGAGTCACCCCCGGGGCTCCTCTGCACCGCTGTCCCGACTCCCCCTCAGATCTCCCCCCACTCCAGAGGCTGCCCAGAGTGAACCCAGCAAAAGGAAAAGGGACACACTGAGCACAGCACTCACCTCTGGGCCACCTGCCCAAGGGCCAACTCACCCCCTCCCTCTATTCCTTGGCACACCTGGGGCAGCAGCAGCAGCACCTGCAAAGAAACAAAAAAGGAAAAATCATGGTGAGTTACTGTGAAACAGCAACGTCCCCGCTCTGACTGAAGCACAGCACAAGTGAACCTTAATGTTGCACCCACCTAACCCTCCTCTGGCATCCTGGGCCAGCACATCTGCCAAGGGGACCACCTAAAATAAAATAAAAAAAAACCCAAACAGTGAATGCTTCAAGTTCCACCAGCAAGTGAGACTGGAGCAATAGTAACTGCTTCTGTCCACCCATCAGTGCTCACCTCGTCCACTTCACCTTGACTGCAGAGACCCAGCTTTGCCTCCTAAAAATACAGACAAAGAGCAGTGCTGTAACATGGCCACCATTTACACTCCCCTGCAAACACAAACAGTGACTGACCTTCTCAGGGGAGCCCCCTCACCCGGGATGGGGCACTCTGCCATGGATTTAATCCATCTGCACCTGAAACAAAGTCAGGACAAAAATCAAAGTGCTGCAGGAGAACTCGACAATTCCAGACAATTTGTGCCAATCCAGGAATACCCTCTACAGCCCAACTACACCCCACAGGACAAATTTCAACTCCCCAGGACTTGTCCCATTCCCCCCACACCCAGACTGAGCAACAAGGCAGAGCAGCTCCAGGCCAAACACACCAACACCCGTGACACAGGACAGGACAAAAGGGGGGACACAACAGGGACAGAAATATCTCAGCAAGAAGAATGACCCTGAGGACCGAGAGAACTCGCAATGAGATGACCAAGGTAAGACCCATGGGGAGCTGACCAGGCTCAGAGAACCCTGCAGGAAGAAGATGCCAACGGGATCACTGATCCCAAGAAACGCAGGGATGGATGCCCGAGAATCCTACGGTCAGAATCCTCCACTCGGCTGTGCACTTTTAGAAGACCTAATCTGCCAGAATGGATCACAGCAGTGCACAGCTGTGGATACAGCTCAGAACAAGACTTGGAAAGGCATCAGCCTGGATGGTTGTGAAGAGAGATGGCTTCTGATGTGTGTCTGAACACCTGAGTCAAAGTTCAATGATATCAGTGCCTGTCCAAGGAACAGGGAGATGTTAAGAACGATGCCTGGGGTCTCCAAAAGACCCCTTGAAGGGTTAAGGCAAAAGACACACAAAACAAAACACACAACAGACACTGAGGGCACAACAGACAAGTGACACAACGTGCCCTGGGACTGCTCTGCCCTGCACACCTCAGCACTGTGAGACCTTCCCTTCACGTGCCCTAAAGGGGTCACAGCTTGGACATCCCCATCTCCAAACCTGACCCAAAAATCCCTCCCGGTGACTCCCAACCCACACCCCACTTTCATCCCCTCTGTGGCTTTGAGCCCTTCACTTATCTCTGGGATGTCCAGGGATGAGAATCCACATCAGATGCCAAGGAAGGCTGTCTCTGCCTCAGGGAAATTCCTGCTGTCTCAGTCAGGTGCCATAAAGAAAACCAAACATCCACGGATGATCTCAGCAGGGCTGTTGGGTGAGAGGATCTCAGTGTGAGACAAGTGACCACCTGAAACACACAAACAATAAGGGATGCTCAGAGTTGCACCAGAAACACCACTGCCCTGACCACACAAATATATCAATTGTAGGAAACACAAACAAAAGTCCAGCAAAAAAACCCCCAACTCTTATTAATGATAGTCAAACTACCTAATACAATACAATAATACAATACAATACAATATAATACAATAATACAATATAATGATGTATACTATAATATATATAATAACATATAATATATTATATATTATATAATATATAATATAAAAACGTATAGCATAATATAATATGTAATAAAAATAACCCCATGTCCATTCCCCTCAAAAAACCTCCAAGATGCATATCTTATATATCTGGGTATACCCCCAATTTAAAGACCTGCCTCTAATCAAATAAGCGTAAACCCCACATCTTTTAAACTATATAAATTCATTAACCTAATGCATCAAAACCACAGAATTTTAAATCCTTAGTCAACACCATACACACCAATCCCATCACTATATACAAAAACAAATCCTCTTTTCTATTAATAAAATAACAAAAAAGTCTCAACTTTTAACTACAAAAAAACCATAAAAACACCGAATTAAAAATAAAATAATCTCATTATAACTAAGCAAAAACTTCAAACAAACTTCCTCCAAAACAAATGTTTTAAGCGTCAAAAAACCTCAAACATTTAAAATAACTCCTTCAGAAATGCCTTCTGTACATTCCAGACTGATTTTGGGAGCAAAGCAAGGAAAGAAAAGCACACAGCCTGTTTTAAGAAAACAGCGTTCACTCCTGTGCATTCCCTGTCCAGTGTATTCAGCCCAAGCACAGACAGACTGCAGCACACAGATCTCCTTTGCTCTTAGTTAGTTTTAGCCAGCTAAAGCAAAGACTTTTTTTTTCCCTTTTTCTTCAGACTGTTTAAACCTGCTGCAGACTGAAAAACCCAGAGAAGCACAAGAATAAACAAATCAATCCACAAAAATAAAACCAGCACAAATATACTCAAATTAGCAGCACCAAAAACAATTACTCCTAACTCAATAAACCCATAATTCCTCAAAACCATCAAAACAAACAGACACCTATAAATACACACAAAACTAAAAGATCCATTTGACTACAAACAATATCTCCTAAATTATCCAAAACTATAAAACATATACCATAGTCAAGCAGGCTAAATAAACAAACCCCTTCAAAACAACAAACAATAATCTAATTATTAATATTAAGAAACCCTAAAAAATTAACTACCTCACACTGTCCCAAACCCACTAAAACAAACACTAGATGCTCCCTATGATAAAAGCCACCACTAAATAAATAAAAACCTCCCCTATACCTCACACCACAGCCAATTACACCACTGTAAACCTTAGAAAACAAATCCTGGAAAAACACAATATCCCCCAAAAATAATTCAACAATGAAACTGAGTTCAAAAATACTCTGACCATGGGAACTATGAAACCAAACATGAAATAAATACACCACATATCTCTCATCATACACCACCTACAAACAGAATAAAGCCACACAATAAATCACTAAAAACCACCAAACAGAAAAAACCAGCCCTACCCAACCTGAATTCCTCCACACAACACACAAAACCCCAATAACACATTTCAGAAGTCCCTCAAAAAGAGCTACTTAAATTAATTCTACCTCAAATACAAACAAACCCAACCATAAAGTTACCTTATCTCAAAAACCAAATTATATATTACAAATAATACCAAAAAAGGCACACAAAACACGACACACCATCTAAGAACATAACATTGAATAAAAACTACATGAAAGTACCACTATTCATTAAAATTCCAGCTGAAAAGAAAACCCCTTCACTTTAAACACAGACAACAACAGAAAAGGGATTTCTTCAATCAATTTGAACTCCTTTTGTCTCCATAACTCCTTTTTCTTCTGGGAACACCGGGGAGGGTTTATTAAGATGAAGCCGAAAAGGAAAAAAAAGTCCCCTCTATAATCCCACACTGGTTTACCTTGTGCTGCTGCTCAGTATAAAGGTTTGATCCCCATCGCCTCCCAAGTAACGCTCCAAACCCACGTGCTCCCCATGAACCACAGCCAGGACCTCAGCGTGAGCTCCTCACAGCTCCATGCTAAACTGATCTGAGGTTCCCCTCTTAAACTGGAACCGTCCCCTCATTATCCAACATAGCTCCCACCTGTGCCTGCTCCGTCCCCCCTCACTGTTCACAGCTCACACCCGGGGCTGCTCTCTCCCCTCCCCATCCTGTGGCATCTCTCACCTGCAGCTGCTGCCCGTCCGAGGGTGAGGGCAGAGGGGACTTGCTGTTCATTCCCGAGACGGTTCATTGTCTGCACCTGACACGATGGGGCACCAGGCTTCCCTTGCTGTGGATAAGGACCCCTCTTCTCCTGCAGGTGCCCGAGGCTGCAACGGGGATTCCACCTCCGAAAGTCCGTATGCCTGAGGTTCATAATTCCCAAGGAAATTCCCCAGAAATCGTTACCCTTCATTTACAAATATTCCTTTGGAATCACTCCTGACCTGTCCTTCTGTGGAAGCGTTTCAAACATACATTGGAGAGTTCAGGAGCCGAGTTGGCTTGTTTATGACTTGGCTGACAAGCCCAGACAAAACCCAAACACCGAGAACGCCGGCCCGGCCCCGCCCCCTGGAACGCCCGGCCCCGCCCCCGGCCCTGCCCGGCCCCGCCCCCGGCCCCGCCCAGCGAGGTAGGGGCGGGACCATCGCCCGCGGCCCCGCCCTTCTCCCTGGGCCGGCCCCGCCCCTCACAGCTCAGCCGAGCCGGGTCCGAGGGGAGAGGAAAGATTCTGGTATAATTTCAAAACGCATTGGGAAAAATAAATCTATGGAACAGCTCATTTCCTCTCCCAGATTGGCTTCTGTGTGATCGTCTGTGACTCCAACTGCTCTGATGGCATTTTCAGCCTGTGGAGCTGCAATGACCTGCCAGAGTCTAAGCACGACAGAAAATAATGGGAGAACTCCCTGGATCAGGCAGCGGAGCCCCTCAGTGGTGTCCCCAAGGCCCAGCAGTGCCCAGCACTTCTGGCTGGAATTTGAGGGGTCCCAGCACAGCCCCTCTGGAGTGTTCCTCCTCTGGAGTTGACACTTCCCAGCAGCCCTGACCAGGGTTTGGGGGTCCCAGCACAGGACCCCCGGCACATCCCCCTGCTTCTCCAAGTCCCGTTTAACCAGAATGATTTTCTGGGGATAGCAGCACCCAAAGCCAGCAGAACTGGCCTTAATCACTTTTGGGGGATCTCTCTTTTCTTCCTCACCAAACTCCCACTGTCAAAACCCAGCCTGAGGCTCAGCTCCCCATCCCCTCAGTCTCTCCAAGGACCTCGGCTTGGATTTCCCAATCCAACAAGGCAAAAATTATATCCTAATTGCAGTAATTGCTTAAGAAATATTTGAAAAACATGAAAGGAATGAAGACAAATTGAACAAGAGCTGCCAGCTCCAGGGGCCATCCAACGGTTGCTAAAACCCCTTACCAATAATTTTAATTAACCAACTCAGAGCAATTAACACCACACTGAGAGAGTATGATTCTTTTCAATTGAGTTATAGATTAATATTGCAGAATGTAAAAAACCTTTCTAAACCCAGAAACTCTTTTAAGAGACACACAGGGCACAGCTGCAGACAGAGTCTGGTGACTCAGGGGAAAAACCCCAAAGTTTTCAGTCTTTAGCATCTTCCACAATGTCACCGTTGACAGCAAACATGGCTTTAGCCTCAGCAAGACAGACTCAGAGATTTTGCAGATCCTGGTCTCGCCTCAGCCTTTCAGCAGGTCCAGCCTGCAAGGAGAGAGAAGAAAATGGGTCAGAATGGACAGCCTACCTCCAGAAAATCAGCATCATCCACAAAGCATTAAATAGAGCTGTAAGAACTTCCCAAAGGTCCATTTCCCTGCGGACTGAGGGCTCCAGGTTGAAGCACAGGCTGGACCTGCCAAGAGCAGACTATGGAAACCCCAGAAGTAAAAGCTGCTCGATATTTCAATACAAAGTGACAGCAAAAACATTAAGTCCATTTGCACAAAAGGCAGAAGAGACGTGACTCAAAGTTAAGTCAAGATCTGGAGAAGTGAATCAGAACTAACCAAAAACAACCTGTCAAATTATTGAGACACAAATAGGAACCTAATGCTGTGCTGGATAAACACAAAATGCTGATTACCATGAAAACTGAAGGAAAACTTGCTGAAGATCTTCCATGACACAAGATAGCAATTACATGAAGCAGTGCAGTACGTGTTACAATGCACTGAAATGCTCGGGGCGAAATCATCTGTTCCGCAGAAACTGCTGAAGCACATTAAGGTTTCACAGAGATGATTAAAAAAAATGATATCAGGTTAAATCTCACCCTTTGCAGCACCTCTTGCAAGAGAGCTCGACTTTCAAGAGTTAATGGTTCCTCACGAATAAGAGCTTGCTTTTCCAGGGTTCCTAGAATAGAGCCCAGATGCCACCGTTGAGATCCTGAAGCCAAAAATCCAAATACAGTGCTCCTTCAGAACCCTGAGGGACAGCCACGGATTCTGGGGCTACAGGAAACAGTGAAAAATGGCACCAAGAACAGTGCAGTGCTGGCTGGGAGAAGCAGCATTACTCTCTGAGAAAATGCCATTCTGCAGCCGGTTTAGTGCTTTAGAGAATTTTACTGCCATGGGGGAGGGAAAAAAAAAAAAAAGGTATTATAGCTGGGGAAAGAAGGGAAAAAATCCCCAAACCACTGTCCAGAGTCTGAGGCTGAACATCCACAATAAGACATCAAAATAAATAGAGACTTCAGAAAAAAAATAGAGACATTAAAACCAGCCCCAATGAAAAGCCGTCTATTAGAACAATGCTTGCACCAAAGAACTCTGGCGTGGAGCCTTAATTCAGGATAAAGTTACTGAAGAATATCTGAAGACCACTTTTAAGTGCTGTACGCCAAACTAAACCCAAGCCCGCTTCCATTTTCTAGACAGATCCTCAGACTGCTGAGTGAGAGTCTCAAGCACACACTCAGTCGTCAGATTTGCCTTTGCCCTCCTCAGCAAGGACAGAGCAGACGTGGCCAGTGCAGGTCAGACCCACCCCAAGCCCTGCCTGAGCCCCTCTGGCCACCCTTCCCCCTGCTAAGGCTGACCCCAACAGGCTCCAGCCAGGCCCTTTATGAGTTTGCTTTGTGTATTCTCCTGATCAGATGGGAAGGAACCCTCCTGTGCCCTGAGCCCGGTGAGATTTTCCTGGACAAAATGCAATTTCTCATACAAAAGGCAGTTTTGTTTGGGTTTATTGTAGGATTTGCCCTACACAGGTGATGTTCCTCACAACTCAGCACTACGATGCCAACAGCAGCAATATAGAAAACCCCTCTGGGACAGAGCAGCAGAAAAACCCACCTCCAGACTCACCAGAGAGATGACAGGAAGGCCCTCCCTGCGATGCCTGCTGAGCCAAGTGGAGCTGGCAGGGTGACCCATGGACATTCTGCGTTCACCTTTCAACAGAGTCAATGCGGAAACAGAACAAATCTCTCTCGGCGTCGAGATCCCTTCAGGTGCACCTGGAGATGCTGCAGTGTCCTTCAGCAGCCAGAGCAGAACAGGGTTTCTACTGTGCTGTAAGTGAGAAATACAATTTAATCAGAAGAAAATAAAAGGAAGCATCTCTCCTTGTATTTTTATATTAAAAAAAAATCATGCACTAGAATTTTTTTAAGTGTTCATTCTTGCTTTTATGCAAGTGTAAGTTATGAGCACTCAACTTCCAGCCTGAAATTGCAACAGCCCCTCAGGCTGACTGAGCTCAGCCAGACCCCCAGAATCACTGAATTGTGGAAGGGAAAGCTCATCCCATTCCAGCCCCACCCAGGGCACGGACACCTTCCACCAGATCCAGGGGCAGCCACAGCTTCTCTGGGGAACCTGTGCCAGGGCCCCGCCGCCCTCACAGGGAACAATTCCTTCCTGATATTTAATCTAAACCGGCCTCCCTTCATCCTGATGAAGCCCTTCCGCTTGTCCATCACTGCGTGTCCTTGTGAGAAATCCCTCTCCATTAGGGCATAAGCGGCTGGCACAGACCCCCCCAAATCAATGTTCTGGGGGCTCCCGGGGCCACACGAGCACTCTGGGCGTTTTACCGGCTTCTCCTGCCGCCTTCCCCGGGAACCCCCGGCACGGCTCCAGCGCCGACAGCGAGTGCTCCAGCTCCGGGCACAGCGCCAGCGTGTCCCGCCCGCCCGCCGGGGGATCGGCAGCGGCCCCGACACCGCCTTGAATGGCCCGCCGAGGAAGCGGCAGTGACGGCGGACACCAACCCGGGGCCGCCCGGGAACTGCCCCCGGCTCGGGCGGGCGCGGCTCGTTCGGAGAAACTCGGCTGGGCTCGGCTGTTCGGGGAAACCCGGCTGGGCTCGGCTGTTCGGAGAAACTCGGTCATTTCCGTCAGGCGTCAGCTATTCTCGGCTGTTCGGCAACTCTCGGTCATTTTCGTCACACCTCGCCTTTTTTGGTGGCAGAGAGCATTACGTCACTTTCGCCCCTCCCCGCCGCCATCTTTAGAAGGTCAACAGCAGCGAACCGAGCCGCCATGTTGGTTGTGGCGCCCCTTAAGGCCCTCCCATAGGTGTCTAACACAGGCGCCTGACTAAAATGAGTAACCCGAACCCGCCTGCGGCGCAGCTGAACCCACAGCCCGTGTCCCTACACCTGGCGACGCCACAGAAAATTGTTCCCGGGCGGCGCCGTGGTCGGGTTATTTTTGCAGGCAGTTAACTAGACGCACATGGGGGTTCTCATTTTTTCCCGCCCTTTTCGCCGCCATCTTTAGAAGGTCAGGTGCCCCGAGTCGCGCCGCCATCTTGGTTGTGGCACCCTCCCCAAATGTCCCCCTCGGCTGCTCGCACAAGCGCCTGACAACATCGCCTGCCCAAACACTGCCGTGGCGCCGCTCAGCCCCCATCCCGTGTCCGTCACCTGCGTGGGCCGCTAAAACAGCTCCCGGGCCGCTCCCTGGTCCAGGTCGCGCGCAGGCAGCCGGCTGCCACGTGCCCTGGATCCCCTCTTTTTTTTTCTCGCCTTTTTGGCCGTGATTTTTCGGTCCTCGGGCGGCAAAACTGCCCGTGAGCTCAGAGACCGGGGCTGCTGCTCACCTCGGGTACCGGCACGGGAGAGAATTGCAGTACCGCTGTATGTCCACAGGATGGCAGCACTGCCGCACAGCTCTCGGGACCGGCGCGGGGGACAGTTGCAGTACCGATCTTTATCCACAGGATGGCAGCATTGCCTTACAAATCGCCTGCCATCAACCATACCTAATCCAAAAAAGCCTTCAGTTTAGGCTGCATTTCAAAATAACTTCTATTTCTTACTTTGATATATCTAATAACCATTACAAATTTATCTATTATATCATGTACATTATATTAAGTATATTTTACATATTATAATAAATAGAACAAGTAATAATATAGTGTATCAATACTGTATCTATTCCTATTATCTTTCATATTTTATAGTTCTCATTCTGTTACTTATATTTTTATTTTTTTGTATTATTTTCAATTCGTATTTACTTCTTTCCAATTTTACCGATATTTTAAAGTATATGAATTCATTGACCTAACAAATCAGAACCACAGTTAATTAGAATTGAATGAGCCTGGTTTTCTAAGAGATAAATATTTAATCGTTATTAAAATAATATGGGCATATTTTCTCTTTCTGTGTGCTTTTGGGGAGAGGGGGTTTGTTTTGGATTTCTTGGCTAATAAACAAGGAGGTTCAAAGAGCTACAAAATAAAATGTCCATATTATTTTATCTCTGCCTCTGAAATACACTTCGACATCAAGCTCCTGCTGGTAACACTGTACATGGGTAGAATGAGACCTGAAAGGAAAAAACAGGCACCACGGTGATCACAGCTTTCTCGGTTCAGGTTTATTAATTTAGTAGAAAATACAGAGAATTTTTAGTAACTGCACTCTCAATTATATCCAGACGTCCAGCAGACAGGGAGGTCATTTCTCAACTTCTTCCTTGCTGAGAGCCAACCTCCCACATACTCGGGGGAAACAAAAGGGTGGATTTTATCCCCCTGCATCTGAAAGAAAGTCAGGAAAAAATTCAAAGTGCTGCAGGAGAACTTGACAGCTCCAGACACTTTGTGTCCATCTAGGGATACCCTCTACAGGCCAACTACACCCTACATGACAAATTTCAACTCCCCAGGACTTGTCCCATTCCCCCTACACCCAGACTAAGCAACAAGGCAGAGCAGCTCCAGGCCAAACACACCAACACCCGTGACACAGGACAGGACAAAAGGGGGAACACAACAGGGACAGAAATATCTCAGCAAGAAGAATGACCCTGAGGACCGAGATGAGGTCCTCAACTCGCAATGAGATGACCGAGGTAAGACCCATGGGGAGCTGACCAGGCTCAGAGAACCCTGCAGGAAGAAGATGCCAACGGGATCACTGATCCCAAGAAAAGCAGAGATGGATGCCTGAGAATCCTAAGGTCAGAATCCTGTACCTGTCTCTGCATTCTGACAAGACCTAATCCACCTGAATGGATCACAGCAGTGCACAGCTGTGGATACAGCTCAGAACAAGACCTGGAAAGGCATCAGCCTGGATGGTTGTGAAGAGAGATGGATTCTGAGGAGCCTCTGAGCTCCCGAGTCAAAGGTTTGATGCCTGGCCTGGTATCAGCACCAGGAATAGGGAGATGTTAAGAACGATGCCTGGGGTCTCCAAAAGACCCCTTGAAGGGTTAAGGCAAAAGACACACAAAACTAAACACACAAAAGATGCAGAGTACACAACAGACAAGTGACACAACGTGCCCTGGGACTGCTCTGCCCTGCACACCTCAGCACTGTGAGACCTTCCCTCTATGTGCCCTAAAGGGGTCACATCTTGCACATCCCCATCTCCAAACCTGATTTAAAACCCCCTCCTGGTGACCCCTGACCCCACACCCCACTTTCATCCCCTCTGTGGCTCCCAGCCCTCCACTTATCTCTGGGACATCTGGGGATGCCAATCCATGTCAAAAGCCAAAGAAGGTGCCTCTCCCTTGGGGAAATTCCTGCTGCCACTGGGCTGGTGTCTCTCAGTCAGCTACAATAAAGGAAAGCAAACGTGACCGTGTGATCTCAGCAGCACATGGGGCAAAAACCAGCAATTCTGCTACTCACCACCTCCTGAGCACACCCAGGTCCTCGGGCCCTGTGCTCCAGCTGTGCTCAGACACCAACATTGCGGGGTGTGCCTGGGTTAAGAGCAGACAAGGTGATGTGGCACTGCTGAAACTTGAGCAGAGCCTCCCTCCTCCTCCCTGACACACCTCAACTCCTCGGCTGTTACCAAAGCCCACCTGGATGGCCCCTTCAAATGGAGAAGGTCAAGGCTTCACCACACAGTCCTGTAATGTTCCCAGGGTCCAGCTGGTGAGGGGAGCTCGGCATCGTGTGAGTGGAACACCTAAAACACACAGCACTGGATGCTCAGAGTTCCACCAGCAAGTGAGGCTGGAGCAATAGTAACTGCTTCTGTCCACCCATCACTGCTCACCTCGTCCACTTCACCTTGACTGCTGATATCCAGCTTTGCCTCCTAAAAATAAAGACAAAGAGCAGTGCTGTGACATGGCCACCATTTACACTCCCCTGCAAACACAAACACTGACTGACCTTCTCAGGGGAGCCCCCTCACCCAGGATGGGGCACTCTGCCATGGATTGAATCCATCTGCACCTGAAACAAAGTCAGGACAAGAGTCAAAGTGCTGCAGGAGAACTCAACAGCTCCAGACACTTTGTGTCATCCTCTCTCTTTTTACTCCTGAGGGGTCCATCCCACAAGGGCCCTCTCCTCTCTAAGGTAACTTTAAATTGCCTCCTGGGACTGAAAAGGTTTTTCCCCTTCTCCCAACCACCAGTCCCAACACTCAGCTTTTGGAATACGAGCAGACAAAATCCCTCCTCGACAGAAATGAACGTGTTGGCTCCGTGGATTTGAAGATGTTCTCTGCTCCCACCTCGGTGCTGCCATATCCAAACTCCAGCTGTGCACCTCCTCACACTACCTGGGACCACAGAACAGAAAATGTGACTATTCCCCTCCAGAAGAGTCACCCCCAGGGCTCCTCTGCACCCCTGTCCCGGCTCCCCCTCAGATCTCCCCCCACTCCAGAGGCTGCCCAGAGTGAACCCAGCAAAAGGAAAAGGGACACACTGAGCACAGCACTCACCTCTGGGCCACCTGCCCAAGGGCCAACTCACCCCCTCCCTCTATTCCTTGGCACACCTGGGGCAGCAGCAGCACCTGCAAAGAAACAAAAAAGGAAAAAATCATGGTGAGTTCCTGTGAAACAGCAACCTCCCTGCTCTGACTGAAGCACAGCACAAGTGAACCTTAATGTTCCACCCATCCACCCTCCTCTGGCGTCCTGGGCCAGCACATCTGCCAAGGGGACCACCTAAAATAAATTTAAAAAAAAAAAAAACCGTGAATGCTTAGAGTTGCACCAGCAAGTGAGACTCCAGCAGTAGCAACTGCTTCTGTCCACTCATCACTGCTCACCTCGTCCACTTCACCTTGACTGCAGAGACCCAGCTTGGCCTCCTAAAAATAAAGACAAAGAGCAGTGCTGTAACATGGCCACCATTTACATTCCCCTGCAAACACAAACAGTGACTGAGCTTCTCAGGGGAGCCCCCTCATCCGGGATGGGGCACTCTGCCATGGATTTAATCCATCTGCACCTGAAAGAAAGTCAGGACAAGAGTCAAAGTGCTGCAGGAGAACTCGACAGCTCCAGACACTTTGTGTCAATCCAGGAATACCCTCTACAGTCCAACTACACCCTACATGACAAATTTCAACACCCAAGACTTGTCCCATTCCCCCTACACCCAGACTGAGCAACAAGGCAGAGCAGCTCCAAGCCAAACACACCAACACCCGTGACACAGGACAGGACAAAAGGGGGGACACAACAGGGACAGAAATATCTCAGCAAGAAGAATGACCCTGAGGACCGAGAGAACTCGCAATGAGATGACCGAGGTGAGACCCATGGGGAGCTGACCAGGCTCAGAGAACCCTGCAGGAAGAAGATGCCAACGGGATCACTGATCCCAAGAAAAGCAGAGATGGATGCCTGAGAATCCTACGGTCAGAATCCTGTACCTGTCTCTGCATTCTGACAAGACCTAATCCACCTGAATGGATCACAGCAGTGCACAGCTGTGGATACAGCTCAGAACAAGACCTGGAAAGGCATCAGCCTGGACACTTGTGAAGAGAGATGGATTCTGAGGAGCCTCTGAGCTCCCGAGTCAAGGGTTTGATGCCTGGCCTGGTATCAGCACCAGGAATAGGAAGATGTTAAGAACAATGCCTGGGGTCTCCAAAAGACCCCTTGAAGGGTTAAGGCAAAAGACACACAAAACAAAACACACAAAGACACTGAGGGCACAACAGACAAGTGACACAACGTGCCCTGGGACTGCTCTGCCCTGCACACCTCAGCACTGTGAGACCTTCCCTTCACGTGCCCTAAAGGGGTCACAGCTTGGACATCCCCATCTCCAAACCTGATTTAAAACCCCCTCCTGGTGACCCCTGACCCCACACCCCACTTTCATCCCCTCTGTGGCTTTTAGCCCTTCACTTATCTCTGGGATGTCCAGGGATGAGAATCCACATCAGGTGCCAAGGAAGGCTGTCTCTGCCTCAGGGAAATTCCTGCTGTCACCGGGCTGTTGTCTCTTAGTCAGGTGCCATAAAGAAAACCAAACATCCACGGATGATCTCAGCAGGGCTGTTGGCTGGTCAGTGAGGAGATCTCAGTGTGAGACAAGTGACCACCTGAAACACACAAACAATAAGGGAGGCTTAGAGTTGCACCAGAAACACCACTACCCTGACCACACAAATATATCAATTTTAGGAATTGCAAACAAAAGTCCAGCAAAAAAAAAGCCAACTCTTATTACTCGTAGTCCATTTTCCAAATATAATAAAAATAACCCCATGTCCATTCCCTTCAAAAAACCTCCAAAATACACACCCAGAACCCCCCCAATTTAAAGACCTGCCTCTAACCAAGTAAGAACCATAAACCCCACGTCTTTTAAACTATAAATTCATTAAGCTAACACATCAAAACTACAGACTTTTAAATCCTTAGTCCACACTAATACACCAATCCCATCACTATATACAAAATCAAAACCTATTTTCTATTTCTACTAACAAAACAAGAAAGTCACAACTTTTAACTGCAATAAAACCTAAAAACACCTAATTAGAAGTAAAATTATCCCATTATAACTAACTCAAAACCCCAAACACTCCAAAACAAGTACCTGAAGTGCCAAAAACCATCAAATAGTTAAAATAACTCCTTCAAAAATGCCTTCTGTACCTTTCAGATTGATTTGGAGAGCAAAGCAAGGAAAGAAAAAGCACACAGCTTGTTTTAAGAGAACAGTGGTCACCCCTCTGCATTCCCTCTCTCCAGTGTATTCAGCTGAGACACAGACAGACTGCAGCACACAGATCTGATGGCTCTTTGTTAGTTGTTAGTTTTAGGGCAGAGAAGTTCCCTGCACTGATTTTTTTTCCCTTTTTCTCCAGGCTCATTAAACCTGCTGCAGACTGAAAAACCCAGAGAAGCACCGAGAGCTGCACCTGCAGCCCAGGAGGCCTGGACCTCGGCATTTTATCAATGCTGAAAGAGCTGACAAGAGACCAAAGGAGCTACAACCCACAGCAAGGACTTTCTGAATTTACCATCTCGCCACAGAATAACAGAAAGTTTTATTATTTTATGTCATTCACTCTTTATGCTTGTGAGCACTTTGTTAAATAAATAGTTTTTCCCATTTTTCTCCAAAGAAGTTCTTTCCCAAACCAATTTAAAAGAAAGACCATTTTAGTTTACTCTCTAAAAAAAAAAATCCATCCAAAAGTTTCCTCTCAGGTTTACCCTAAAGCACAACAACAAACAATTCAATCCATAGAAATAAAAGTAGCACAAATATACTTAAATTAACAGCACCAAAAACAATTATTCCTAACTCAATGAACTCTTAATTCCTCAAAACCATCAAAACAAACAAACCACCTATAAATACACACAAAACCAAAAGATCTGTTTGACTACAAACAATATCTCCTAAATTATCCAAAACTATAAAATGTATACTGTAGTCAAGCATGCTAAATAAACAAACCCCTATAACACAATAAAAAATCATTTAATTGTAAATATTAAGAAACCCTAAAAAATGAACTACATCACACCGTCTCAAACCCACTAAAACAAACACTAGATGCTCCCTATGATAAAAACCACCACTAAATAAATAAAAGGCTCCCCTACACCTCACACCACAGCCAATTACACCACTGTAAACCTTAGACAATAAACCCTGGAAAAACACAATATCCCCCAAAAATAATTCAACAACAAAACTCAGTTCAAAAATACTCTGACCAACGTGAACTATGAAACCAAACATGAATTAAATACACCACATATCCCTCGTCACACCACCTACAAACAGAATAAAGCTACACAATAAATCACTAAAAACCACCAAACCCAAAAAACCAGCTCTACCCGACCTGGATCCCTCCATACAACACACAAAACCCCAACAACACATTTCAGAAGTCTCTCAAAAAAGCTACTTAAATTAGTTCTACCTCAAATACAAACAAACCCATCCATAAAGTTACCTTTGCTCAAAAACCAAATTATATATAACAAATAACACCAAAAAAAGTCACACAAAACACTACGCACCACCTAAGAACATCATATTGAATAAAAGCCACACAGAATTGCCACTATTCATTTAAATTCCAGGTGAAAAGAAAATCCCTCCACTTTAAACACAGACAGCAACAGAAAAAAGGAGTTTCTTCAATCAATTTGAATTCCTTTTGTCTCCATAACTCCTTTTTCGTCTGGGAGCACCGGGGAGGGTTTATTAAGATGAAGCTGAAAAGGAAAAAAAAGTCCCCTCTATAAACCCACACTGGTTGACCGTGTGCTGTTGCTCAGTGTAAAGGTTTGATCCCCATCGCCTCCCAAGTAACGCTCCAAACCCACGTGCTCCCCATGAACCACAGCCAGGACCTCAGCGTGAGCTCCTCACTCCCCACGGCTGGATACCAGAATGAGCTGGGGCTGCCCTCTTCACCTGGAACCGCCCCATCATTATCCATCACAGCTCCACCTGGGGCTGCTCTCTCCCCTCCCCATCCTGTGGCATCTCTCACCTGCAGCTGCGGCCAGCCCGAGGGTGAGGCAGCGGGGATTTGCTGTTCATTCCCGGGACGGTTCATTGTCTGCACCTGACACGATGGGGCACCGGGCTTCCCTTGCTGTGGATAAGGACCCCTCTTCTCCTGCAGGTGCCCGAGGCTGGAACTGGGATTCCACCCCCGAAAATCCATATGCCTGAGGTTCATAATTCCCAAGGAAATTCCCCAGAAATCGTTACCCTTCATTTACAAATATTCCTTTGGAATCACTCCTGACTTGTCCTTCTGTGGAAGCGTTTCAAACGTTCATTGGAGAGCTCAGGAGCCGAGTTGGCTCGTTTATGACTTGGCTGACAAGCCCAGACAAAACCCAAACACCGAGAACTCCGGCCCTGCCCGGCCCTGCCCCGTGAGCTGCCCGGCTCCGCCCCCCCGGCTCCGCCCCCCCGGCTCCGCCCCCCCGGCTCCGCCCCCCCGGCTCCGCCCCCCCGGCTCCGCCCCCCCCGGCTCCGCCCCCCCCCGGCTCCGCCCCCCCCGGCTCCGCCCCCCCCCCCCGGCTCCGCCCCCCCCCGGCTCCGCCCCCTCCCGGCTCCGCCCCCCCCCCCGGTTTCGCCCCCCCCCGGCTCCGCCCCCCGCTCCGCCCCCCGCTCCGCCCCCCGCTCCGCCCCCCGCTCCGCCCCACGCTCCGCCCCACGCTCCGCCCCACGCTCCGCCCCACGCCCTATCCTGCCCGGGATGGGGGCGGGAACAAACTTCCACATACTCGGGGGAAAAAAAAGAGTAAGGAAAAAAAAAAAGGAACAATGAAAACATGAAAAAAAAAATTATAAAATAAAATAAAACAAAATTAAAATTTTTAAAAAACCTCAAAAGTTATTAAAAAGAAAAAAAGAAATTAATAAAATCTAAAATAAATTTAAAATATAATTTAAAAATTTAAAATACTAAATAAATAACATGAATGTAAAAACTGAAATAATATCCATAAATTAAAAAAAAAATAAAAGTCATTAAGATTTTAAATAGTAATAAAGAAAAATTTTTAAATTTTAAAAATAAATAAAAGACTAAAAATATAAAAATTAAAGAAATAAACCAAAAGCATTTTAAAAAGACAAAACAAAAAATATATTAAAACATTAACCACAATACAATATTTAACATAAAATACAAAAAAAAAAAAAAAAGTAAAATAAAATACAAAATTAAATAAACACAGCCCTTCCCTCATGCCACTGCCTAACACAGGCCCCAGGAGTTCTCTTGATTAGGCAGGGATAGGGAAAACAAACCCAGTGCCTCCCAGAAAAAAAGGTTTTCTAGAAAATTCTTGGAAACAAATTCTGTTTTAGCAGGAAGCTCACTTGGGATCAACACCCACATGTGCCAAGGCAGGAAAGAACCACCCCCTTGTGTCCAAGGAACAGCAACTAGGCCAGGATTTAAGTTTTAATGGAACTTATGTAATTAAAAACACACTCAGTTGAACTTGAAAACGAGATGAATCAAGGCAATTAAACACTTTACAAGTTTTCCTGGGAATTCCCAGAATTCTGTGGATATGGTGCTGACACATTCTTGATTTACCAACCTTAACTGGGGAAATTTCCTTGGAAATGTCCCCTAAGAATTAGCAAAATTCCAATTAGGATAGAAAATAGGAAAAAAAATATAGCCTTACTAAAATCAGAGAGAGGCTAAACATCAAATAAAAGGAAGGAATAATATCCAACTCCCAGCTTGCCTGGAAAACAAGCTCAGGAATTTCTAACATGGAAAACTTTTGGAACAGCCAGGAAGTCTGTGGAAGTCCATGGAATGATGATTTCAAATCTGCTGCCTCTGCTCTGATTTTCAAGGGAAGAGGGAGTTAAACATGCCAATTTACTCCTATTCCAGAATGATCTCTAGTTTGTGGGAGTAACAATCCAAAGAAACTCCAATCTTACTTGGATTTGACAGATGAAACTCCCAGCAGAGATGGGAAGTTTCAGTGGAACCAAAGAGCCACAATTGCTGGAATAACAAAATTCAACTCAGCAAAAGTCAGGAATTCTATTGACAAATCCATGGAGGAGGAGGAGGAGGATGACACCAGGAACACAAACCAGCTGAAAGCAACGATCTACTGTAAAGGGCAGGAAATCAAATGGACACTCTCTGGTTCTGATCAGGCATTTCTCCAGGAGTCAGAGGGAAAAGTGGGAACCCTGCACTGGGATAAGGCTTTCCAGTGCCTCCACTTCCCACTGGCTCTCTCCTTTTTTGCTGACTACCTGCAAGAGGAAAAACAGCAGGAATAAAGTTTCAAACAGGAGGTCCTTGGTTCAGGCAGACTGAAGTGCAGCTCCCAGGGAGCGAGTCCAGGCTGTGCCCAGGGGAGCTCCGGGAATCTGGGATTGCCCGTGGGATTAAAGGGCTGGAAAAGCAGGACCCACCTGCCGGGTTTAGTGCTGGGACACAGCAAGGCCTCGGCTCAGGGGCAGCAGTTGGAGCTGGGACTGCAGGAGAACACCACAAAGCCAGGTTAAACATCCAGCATGACACGCAGCACGCTCCGGGAGAAACTCAGGTGGGAGAAGCCCCCGGATGCTCCGTGTTCCTTGTCCTTGGCAGCTTTGCCAGGGCCTCCCTCAGAATACTGACCTCACCCTGCAGCTCCCACAAAATAGGAGAACTTATGGAAATCACCCAGCAATCCATGGATTTCTAGGTATTATGAACCAAAGCAGCTGCCTCTCAGTGGTGTCCCCAAGGCCCAGCAGTGCCCAGCACCTCTGACTGGAATTTGAGGGGTCCCAGCACAGCCCCAGAGCAGCAGAAAAACTCACCTCCAGACTCACCAGAGAGATGACAGGAGGGCCCTCCCTGCGATGCCTGCTGAGCCAAGTGGAGCTGGCAGGGTGACCCATAGACATTCTGTGTTTACCTTTCAACAGAGTCAATGCGGAAACAGAACAAATCTCTCTCGGTGTCGAGATCCCTTCAGGTGCACCTGGAGATGCTGCAGTGTCCTTCAGCAGCCAGAGCAGAACAGGGTTTCTACTGTGCTGTAAGTGAGAAATACAATTGAATCAGAAGAAAATAAAAGGAAGCACCTCTCCCCCTGCTTTTTATATTAAAAAAATCATGCAGTAGAATTTTTTTAAGCGCTCATTCTTGTTTTACACTGTGTAAATTACAAGCACTCAACTTCCAGCCTGAATTTGCAACAGCCCCTCAGGCTGACTAAGGAGCTGTCAGCAAGACCACCAGAATCACTGAATTGTGGAAGGGAAAGCTCATCCCATTCCAGCCCCCACCCAGGGCACGGACACCTTCCACCAGATCCAGGGGCAGCCACAGCTTCTCTGGGGAACCTGTGCCAGGGCCCCGCCGCCCTCCCAGGGAACAATTCCTTTCTGATATTTAATCTAAACCGGCCTCTGAGGCATAAACTGAAAAATCACAACTAATCCTTTATAGTAAATTAAAGAGCATATACAGTATAATAGAATATATTCCAAGTAATATTTTAAAATATATAAGACAGCATTTAGTAATACTGTGCTTATTACTTTTTTGCATATATTTAAACATTACAAATATGAAACCTTCAGCACAATCAGAAAATTAACTACAAGAACTAACCTAAACAACAGAATAACAGCATTAAGAACACAAGTAAAGAAAACAACACAGACTCTAAAACAATACATTCTCTTAAAATTGTGCCAAAAAAGCCAAAGCACACGTGAGAAAGATAAAGGTGAAAAAATGAATAAAAAATGACCCCCACCACGGCCTGGAGACCACCACCACTAAACACTGAGCGTGCCCAGAAAAGCATAAAGTGATTACCATATCAAAGGAAAATAAGCAAGATCAAAAAATAAGTATGTATGAAGAAAGTCTGTAAGATATCATGAATATGTAAAACCTCAGAAAATAAGAAAGGGGGCAAATCCCCTGGGGGGTATGCGTGTCTTTGATAAAATTATTCCCCACGTCAATAAATACAAACCGCTCTAACAACTCGGATTAGTTGTGGAGTTCTTTCCGCGTCGTTTCAGCCTCCCTTCATCCTGATGAAGCCGTTCCCCTTGTCCATCACTGCGTGTCCTTGTGAGAAATCCCTCTCCATTAGGGCATAAGCGGCTGGCACAGACCCCCCCAAATCAATGTTCTGGGGGCTCTCAGGGCCACACGAGCAATCCGGGCGTTTTACTGGCTGATCCTTGCCACCTTCCCCGGGAACCCCGGGCTCGGCTCCAGCGCCGACAGCGAGTGCTCCAACTCTGGGTACAGCGCCAGCGTGTCCCGCCCGCCCGCCGGGGGATCGGCAGCGGCCCCGACACCGCCTTGAATGGCCCGCCGAGGAAGCGGCAGTGAGGGCGGACACCGGTCCGGGGCCACCCTGGAACTGCCCTCAGCGCGTTCGGTTCGGCTGAGGGGGGGCGACGTTCGGGGAAAGTCGGACGTGTTCGGCTGTTCGGGGAGACCCGGCGATTTCCGTCAGCCGTCGGCTGGCTTCGGCTGTTCGGCTAAACTCGGTCATTTCCGTCAGGCGTCAGCTATTCTCGGCTGTTCGGCAACTCTCGGTCATTTTCGTCACACCTCGCCTTTTTTGGTGGCAGGGAGCATTACGTCACTTTCGCCCCTCCCCGCCGCCATCTTTAGAAGGTCAAGAGCAGCGAGCCGAGCCGCCATCTTGGTTGTGGCGCCCCTTAAGGCCCCACCATAGGTGTCTAATACAGGCGCCTGACTAAAACGAGTAATTTCAACCCGCCTGCAGCGCGGCTGAACCCACAGCCCGTGTCTCTACACCTGGAGACGCCACAGAAAATTGTCTCCGGGCGGCGCCGTCGTCGGGATTTTTGTGCAGGCAGTCAAATAGACACACATCGGGTCCTCTCTCTTTCCCGCCCTTGTCGCCGCCATCTTGAGAAGGTCAAGCGCCGCGAGCCGCGCCGCCATCTTGGTTGTGGCACCCTCCACAAATGTCCCCCTCGGCTGCTCGCACAAGCGCCTGACAACATCGACTGCCCAAACACTGCCGTGGCGCCGCTCAGCCCCCATCCCGTGTCCACGCACCTGCGTATGCCGCGGAAAAATCGCTCCCGGGTGGCTCCGTGGTCCGGGTCGCGCGCAGGCACCCGGCTGCCACGTGCCCTGCGTCCCCTCATTTTTTTTTCCCCCTTTTTTGGCCGTGATCTTTCGGTCCTCGGGCGGCAGCACTGCCCGTGAGCTCACAGCCCGGGGCTGCTACGGCGGAGAACTGCAGTACCGCTTTTTATCCACGAGATGGCAGCATTGCCTCACAGATCACAGCCCGGTGCCAGGAAGGGGGAGCTGCAGTACCGCTCTTTCTCCACACGGTGGCACCACTGTCGCAGGGACCGGAGGCAGAAAAGAATGTGGCCAAAATTCCCCTTCCAAACATCCCCGAAAATAAAAGCCCCAAAAGACCCCCAACCACAACAAGTACGAGAATCCCACCATCAACCAAGCCAAAACCAAAAAAGTCTTCATTTTAGGCCATATTTAAATATTTCTTCTATTTCTTATTATGATATTTCCATTATATCATGTATTTATCTACTATAATTTATCTATTTATATTACCTACCTATTTATATTATTATAATTTACCTATTATATCATGCACATTATATTAGGTATACATTACATATTATAATATATGGAACAGGTAATAGATAGTGTATCTATTGATATTATCTTTCATATTTTATAGTTCTCTTGTTACTTATATTTTCCTTTTTTTTTTTGTATTTGTATTTTTTTTATTTACTTCTTGATATTTTAAACAATATTTTAAACCATATGAATTGATTAACCTAAGACACCAGAACCACAGTTAATTAGAATTGAATGACCCTGGTTTTCTAAGGGGTAAATATTTAATCTTTATTAAAATAGTAATTAATAATAATAAAAATGATTTTAAAATAATAATATAAAATAATAAAATAATTTTCCCATTCTGCCTGCTTTTTGAGGGGGGTGTTTGTGGGGGGCTTTGTTTTGGGGTTTTTTTGTTTGCTTAGCTTTAGATTTCTTGGCTAATAAACAAGGCAGTTCAGAGAGTTACAAATTAAAATGTCTACTTAGTTTTATTGCTGTCTCTGAAATACACCTTGACATCAAGTTACTGCTGGCAATACTGTGCATGGGGAAAATGAGACCTAAAAGAAAAAAAGGCACCACAGTGTTCACAGCTTTCTCCATTCAGGTTTTAATTCAGCAGAAAATACAGAGGTTTTTCACTAACTGCACTCTCAGTTATATCCAGACCTCCAATGGACATGGAGGTCATTTTTCAACTTCTTTCTTACCAACAGCCAAACTTCCACCTACACAGGGTAAGAAAGAGTATGGAAAAAAAAATTAAAAAAAAAAAAAAAAACCCACAAAAAAACAAAACAAAACAAAAAACAAAACAAAAAAACAAAAACAAAAACAAAAACAAAAACAAAACAAAAAAAAAAAAAAAAAAAAAAAAAAACCACTAAAAAAAACCAAACAAAAAACCCCCACATTAAAATACATAGAGGGAGAAATACAATAAACAAGTTAATGGTTTCTGTGTAGAAATCCCCCAGAAGGGTGGTCAGTGTTCAGAGAATGGGAGTCTCCTGGAAAACAGAGAATGCTTGGTCTTTATTCATGCTATCCTGTATCCTATTTCTATTAAAGCGTGGCACAAATGAATTTAGTGTTCTTTGATGTCAGTCTTTTCCTGGTTTTTCTCTCCTTTAGGGTCCAACTTCCACGTACTCCGGGTAAGAAATAGTATTTAAAAAAGGAACAAAGAAAACATGAAAAAAAAAAAAAAAAAATTGAATAAAAATTAATAAAAAGTTCTTAAAAATTAAAAATACAATAAAAACATGGAAATAAAATAAAAATCAAAAAAAATCTAAAAGTAATATTAAAAAAAAGTTAAAAATAAAAAATAAATATAAAATCTTTTCAAGAACACAAAACAACAGCTGGACTGGGATGAGGCCTTCCAGGGGCTTTGCTTCCTACTGGCTCCATCCTTTTTTGCCAACTACCTGCAAGAGGAAAAGCAACAGGGATAAAGTTTCAAACAGGATCTCCTTGGTTGAGGCACTTCAAAATAAGATTTTTTAACAAAAAAGTTGGACAAAAAAGAGAGTCTCAAAATCAAGATGTAAGTCTCACAGCTATTAAAAAAAAAAAAAAAAAAAAAAAAAAAGAAAAAGAAAAACATGTCTCTGGTATGTATAACTTGCCAGTCTCTCATGTTTTCAGTCCTTACCATTGATTTTTACCAAGGAGAACTTGACAATTCCAGACACTTTGTGTCAATCTAGGAATACCCTCTACAGCCCAACTACACCCTACATGACAAATTTCAAGTCCCCAGGACTTGTCCCATTCCCCCTACACCCAGACTGAGCAACAAGGCAGAGCAGCTCCAGGCCAAACACACCAACACCCGTGACACAGGACAGGACAAAAGGGGGGACACAACAGGGACAGAAATATCTCGGCAAGAAAAATGACCCTGAAGACCGAGAGAACTCGCAATGAGATGACTGAGTAAGACCCATGGGGAGCTGACCAGGCTCAGAGAACCCTGCAGGAAGAAGATGCCAACGGGATCACTGATCCCAAGAAATGCAGAGACGGATGCCTGAGAATCCTACGGTCAGAATCCTTCACTCAGCTGTGCACTTTTAGAAGACCTAATCTGCCTGAATGGATGGTGGCAATGCACAGCTGTTGATACAGCTCAGAACAAGACCTGGAAAGGAACCAGTCTGGAAGGTTGTGAAGAGAGATGGATTCTGATGTGTGTCTGAGCACCTGAGTCAAAGTTCAATGATATCAGTGCCTGTCCAAGGAACAGGGAGATATTAAGAACGATGCCTGGGGTCTCCAAAAGACCCCTTGAAGGGTTAAGGCAAAAGACACACAAAACAAAACACACAACAGACACAGAGTGCACAACAGACAAGTGACACGACGTGCCCTGGGACTGCTCTGCCCTGCACACCTCAGCACTGTGAGACCTTCCCTTCACGTGCCCTAAAGGGGTCACAGCTTGGACATCCCCACCTCCAAACCTGACCCAAAAATCCCTCCCAGTGACTCCCAACCCACATCCCACTTTCACCCCCTCTGTGGCTTTTAGCCCTTCACTTATCTCTGGGATGTCCAGGGATGAGAATCCACATCGAGGCCAAGGAAGGCTGTCTCTGCCTCAGGGAAATTCCTGCTGTCTCAGTCAGGTGCCATAAAGAAAACCAAACCTCCACGGATGATCTCAGCAGGGCTGTTGGGTGAGAGGATCTCAGTGTGCGACAAGTGACCACCTGAAACACACAAACAATAAGGGATGCTCAGAGTTGCACCAGAAACACCACTGCCCTGACCACACAAATATATCCATTTTAGAAAACAAAACACAAACAAAAGTCCATTAAAAAAAAGCCAACTCTTATTATTCCTAGTTCATTTTCCAAATATAATAAAAATAACCCCATCTCCATTCTCCTCAAAAAACCTCTGAAATATACACCCAGAACACCCCCAACTGAAATACCTGCCTCTAACCACATAAAAACTAGAAAACCTATATTCCTTGACCTATAGAAATTTATTAACCTAGTACGTCAAAACCACAGACTTTTAAATCCTTAGTCCACACATGTAGACCATATACACCAATCCCATCACTACATACCAAATCAAAGCCTATTTTCTATTACTAACAGAACAAAAAAAGCCTCTACCTTTAACTGCAATAAAACTTCTAATTAAAAATAAAATAATTTCATTATAACTAAGCAAAAACTTCAAACAAACTTCCTCCAAAATAAATAATTTAAACACCAAAACCCCTCAAAAATTCAAAATAACTACTTCAGAAACGCCTTCAGTACCTTTCAGACTGATTTTGAGAGCAAAGCAAGGAAATAAAAAGCACGCAGCCTGTTTTAAGAAAACAGTGGTCACTCCTGTGCATTCCCTGTCCACTGTATTCAGCCCAAGCACTGACAGACTGCAGCACACAGATCTCCTTCGCTCTTAGTTAGTTTTAGGGCAGAGAAGTTCCCTGCACTGATTATTTCCCCTTTTTCTTTGGGTTCATTAAACCTCCTGCAGACTGAAAAACCCAGAGAAGCACCGAGAGCTGCACCTGCAGCCACGGGGCCTGGACCTCAGCATTTTATCAACACCAGAACAGCGGATAAGAGACCAAAGGAGCTGAGCTACAGCCCACAGCAAGGACTTGCTGAATTTACCATCTCCTTTCAGAAAAGGAAAGTGTTTTATTATTTTTTTGTTATTTATTCTTTATGCTTATGACCACTTTCTTTGTTAAATAAATAGTTTTTTCCATTTCTTCCTAAAGAAATTCTTTCACAAACCAATTTAAAAGAGAGACCATTTTGGTTTACTCTCTAAAAAAAACCCTATTCAAAAGTTTCCTCTCAGGTTTACCCTAAACCACAACAACAAACAAATCAATCCACAAGAATAAAAACAGCACAAATATACTTCAATTAACAGTACCAAAACCAATTATTCCTAACTCAATGAACCCATAATACCTCAGAACCACCAAAACAAACAGATCACCTATAAATACACACAAAACCAAAAGATCCATTTGGCTACAAACAATATCCCCTAAATTATCCAAAATTATAAAACATACACTGTAGTCAAGCATGCTAAATAAACAAATCCCATAAAACAATAATCTAATTAAAAATATTAAGAAACCCTAAAAAATGAACTACATCACACTGACTCAAACCCACTAAAACAAACACAACACCATTGCCATGATTAAAGCCACCGCTAAATAAATAAAAACCTCCCCTATACCTCACACCACAGCCTATTACACCACTGTAAACCTTAGAAAACAAACTCTTGAAAAACACAATATCCCCCAAAAACAACTCAGTAACAAAACTCAGTTCAAAAATACTCTGATCATGTGAGCTATGAAACCGAACATGAAATAAATACACCACATATCCGTCATCACACCACCTACAAAGAGAATAAAGCTACACAATAAATCATTAAAAACCACCAAACAGAAAAAAAACCAGCCCTACCCAACCTGAATCCCTCCATACAACACACAAAACCCCAATAACACATTTCAGAAGTCTCTTTAAAAAAGCTACTTAAATTAGTTCTACCTCAAATACAAACAAACTCACACATGAGGTTACCTTCACTCAAAAACCAAATTACTCACAATAAATAGTACCAAAAAAGTCAGACAAAACACTACACACCACCTAAGAACCTCATATTGAAAAGAAGCCACATAGAAGGGCCACTATTAATTAAAATTTCAGCTGAAAAGAAAATCTCGCCACTTTAAACACGGATAACAACAGAAAAAAGGAGTTTCTTCCATCAATTTGAACTCCTTTTGTCTCCATAACTCCTTTTTCTTCTGGAAGCACCGGGGAGGGATTGGTGAGACGAAGCTGAAAAGGAAAAAAGTCCCCCCAATAAACCCGCACTGGGTTATTTACCTGTTTGGCACAAAGGTTTGTCCCTCGGCGCTTCCCGAGGAAATGCTCCAAATCCAAATGCTCTTGTAGTCTCTCCATGAATCACACCCAGAACCTCAGGATAAACTCCTCACTCCTCACAGCTCGATACTCAGCTGAGCTGAGGCTCCCCTTTTAAACAGCCCCCGGCTGGAACCGCCCCATCGTTATCCATCACAGCCCCACCTGTGCCTGCTCTGTCCCCCCTCACTGTTCCCAACTCACACCTGGGGCTGCTCTCTCCCCTCCCCATCCTGTGGCATCTCTCACCTGCAGCTGCTGCCACTCCGAGGCTGAGGGCAGAGGGGACTTGCTGTTCATTCCCGGGACGGCTCATTGTCTGCACCTGACACGATGGGGCACCGGGCTTCCCTTGCTGTGGATAAGGACCCCTCTTCTCCTGCAGGTGCCCGAGGCTGGAACGGGGATTCCACCTCTGAAAGTCCGTATGCATGAGGTTCATAATTCCCAAGGAAATTCCCCAGAAATCGTTACCCTTCATTTACAAACATTCCTTTGGAATCACTCTTAACTTGTCCTTCTGTGGAAGCATTTTAAACATTCATTGGAGAGTTCAGGAGCCGAGTTGGCTTGTTTATGACTTGGCTGACAAGCCCAGACAAAACCCAAACACCGAGAACCCCGGCCCTGCCCGGCCCCGCCCCCGCCCCGAGCCCGCCCAGCGCCCGCCCTGCCCGAGATGGGCGCGGGACCATCGCCCGCGGCCCCGCCCTTCTCCCTGGGCCGGCCCCGCCCCTCACAGCTCAGCCGAGCCGGGTCCGAGGGGAGAGGAGAGATCCTGGTATCATTTCAAAACGCATTGGGAAAAATAAAGATACCGATTACATGAAGCAGTCCAGTACGTGTTACAATGCTCTGAAATGCTCTGGGTGAAATCATCTGTTCCGCAGAAACTGTTTAAGCATATTAAGGTTTCACAGAGATGACTACAAAAAAAAGATATCTCACCCTTTGCAGCACCTCTTGCAAGACAGCTCGACTGTCAAGAGTTAATGGGTCCTCACGAATAAGAACTTGCTTTTCCAGGGTTCCTAGAATACAGCCCAGATGCCACAGTTTAGATCCTGAAACGAAAAATCCAAATACAGCACTCCTTCAGAACCCTGAGGGACAGCCACGGATTCTGGGGCTACAGGAAACAGTGAAAAATTGCACCAAGAACGGTGCAGTGCTGGCTGGGAGAAGCAGCATTACTTTGTCCGATAAAATGCCATTATGCAGCCAGTTTAGTGCTTTAGAGAATTTTACTGCCATGGGGAAAAAAACAGGGGAAAAAAAAATTGAACCAAAAATAGTGCATTGAAACAAGCAAAATAGTGAAAAGATGCAATAAATATGAAAAACATAGTTACTTCTAATAAAAGCAAAAAATAACAAAAAATGCAAAAAACGCGGTTTTATTTCTGATCCTTTAAACGCTGCTTTAAATCCAGAAACTACAGAAGCGCTTCTCGCCGGGCCCCTGCTAGCTACAGCCGGTCCTCCTGCGCCGCACCAGGCCTCCGGCCGCCCTGGGTACGGCTGGCGCCACTGCCCCAGGACACCGGCGGCCCCCAGACACTGGCGCAGGCGGACGCGGGAGTCGCGTCCGTGCTCACCCTCGCTCCCCGGGCCGGCAGCTGCGGACATCCCGTCCCGGCGCAGCGGCGCTCCTCCCGACCGACCGACCGCGCAGCTCCAAACGCCGCTCCCCGTCCCCTCAGGGCGCTACTTATGCCCCAGAGCCGGCCAGCTCAGCCAATCACAAGCGGATGCAGCGCCGGCCCCGACAATCCCTGTTGAGGAAGCGCCGGCCAGGTCAGCCCAACCAATCACAAGCGGAGGCAGCGCCGGCCCCGCCAATCCCAGCTCGGCTCCGCGAGCCCCCCCCCGCTGTCCCCTCACGGCCCCGCTCCCGCCAGGGCGGTCGCGATCGGGACCGGGAGCGCTGCGGGCGGCAGGAGCCGCTCCTGCTCCGCCCGCAGCCGGCGCTGCGCCGGCGTCCTGCCGGGGCTCCGGGCACGAGAGGACGGCGACGGCGATTTCCTGGTGCCGGCAGGGCCGGGCCGGGCCGCGGGGAACCCCCGTGCCGGCCCCGGGACCCCCCAAATCCTGCCGCTCCCCGTGGTGCCGGGGAATCTGTTTCCAGCATAGGCAGAAAAATCTTTACGAGAAACCTCAAAACTCGGGGACACGGGGTCTGACGGGAGAGCGGAGATTCTGGTATAATTTCAAAACGCATTGCGAAAAATAAATCTATGGAACAGCTCATTTCCTCTCTATGGAAACCTCAGAAGTAAAAGCTGCTCGGCTAATTCCATAAAGCATTCCAAAATCAGGGTCCTGGGGAGCGACGTTCGGGGCAACTCGGCTGGCTTCGGCTCTTCGGGGAAACTCGGCGCTTTCCCTCAGCCGTCGGCTCTTCTCGGCTGTTCGGCAACACTCGGTCGTTCTCGTCACCCCCCCGGCTCTTTTCGGTTGAGAGAAGCATTACGTCACTTTCGCCCCTCCCTGCCGCCATCTTAGTTGTGGCTGAAGCCAATTCTGGTCGAGACGCCATCTTGGTTGTGGCACGCTTAAGGCCCCCGTCGGTGTTTAACATAGACGCCTGACTAAATCCACTAACCTTAACCCGGCTGCTGCGCGGCTGAACCCACAGCCCGTGTCCCTACATGTGGAGAAAGCACAGAAAATTTCCCCCGGGCGGCGCCGTGGTCGGGGTTTTGTGCAGGCAGTCAAATAGACACACATAGGGTCCTCTCATTTTCCCGCCCTTTTCGCCGCCATCTTTAGAAGGTCAAGCGCCCCGAGCCGCGCCGCCATCTTGGTTGTGGCACCCCCCCAAATGTCCCCCTCGGCTGCTCGCACAGGCCCCTGACCACATCGCCTGCCCGAACACTGCCGTGGCGCCGCTCAGCCCCCATCCCGTGTCCGCCGCGGAAAAATCGCTCCCGGGCGTCTCCGTGGTCCAGGTCGCGCGCAGGGAGCCGGCTGCCACGCGCCCGGGGTCCTCGCATTTTTTCCCACCTTTTTGGCCGTGAACGTTCGGCGCTCGGGCGGCAGCACTGCCCGTGAGCTCACAGCTCGGGGCTGCTGCGGGCCCGCGGGGACGGGCACGGCGGAGCGTTGCAGTATCGCTTTTTATCCACAGGATGGCAGCATTGCCTTACAGATCACAGCCCGGGGCTGCTACACGCCTCGGGTGGGGAGAGCTGTAGTACCGCTCTGTGTCCACACGGTGGCAGCGCCGCCGTAGGGAGCGGAGACAGAAAAGAACGTGGCCAAAATTCCCCTTCCAAACATCCCCGAAAATAAAGGCCCCAAAAGACCCCCAACCAAAACAACTACGAGAACCCCGCCATCAACCAAGCCAAAACCAAAAAAGCCTTCATTTTAGGCTACACTTCAATATTTCTTCTATTTCTTATTTTGATATTTCTATTAATCATTACAATTTATCTATGATATGTACATTATAGTAGGTATATTTTACATATTATAATATAGGAAACATGTAAAAATATAGAGTGGATTTATTGATATTACTTTTCATATTTTATAGTTCTCATTTTCTTGCTTATATATATGTATTTATTTTTTTGTGTGTGTTTTCTTCTTGATATTTTAAACATATGTATTCATTAACCTAACAGATCAGAACCACAGTTAATTAGAATTGAATGACCCTGGTTTTCTAAGGGGTAAATATTTAATCTTTATTAAAATATTATGGGCACATTTTCTCTTTCTGCGTGCTTTGGGGGGGGGGGGGTTTGTTTGTGGTTTTTTTTTTTTTGTTTGTTTGTTTGTTTGTTTGTTTTTTTCTGAATTTTGGATTTCTTGGCTAATAAACAAGGGGGTTCGGAGAGTTACAAAATAAAATGTCCGCACAGTTTTATCGCTGCCTCTGAAATACACCTCGGCATTGAGTCACTGCTGGCAATACTGTGCACGGGGAGAAGGAGACCTGTTTAGGGTTTGAAAGGAAAAGAAAGGCACCACGGTGTTCACAGCCTTCTCCGTTCAGGTTTTTTAATTCAGCAGAAAATACAGAGGAGTTTTGCTAACTGCGCTCTTGATTATATCCAGACGTCCAGCGGAGAGGGAGGTCATTTCTCAACTCCTTCCTTGCCCACAGCCAACTTTCCACGTGCTCAGGGGAAAAAAAGAGTAGGATAAAAAAAAAAACGGAATAAAGAAAACATGAAAAAAAAATTAATATAAAACAAATAAAATAAAAGTTGAAAAAAAAAACCTCAAAAGAGTAAAAAAGAAATAAAATTTAAAATAAATTAAAAATATAATAAATTGTTTAAAATAAAAAATATCACGAAAGTAAAATCTAAAATATCCATAAATTGAAAAATGAAAAAATTAAGAGTAATTAGGATTTTAAATAGTAATAAAGAAAAATAAAAACTAAAAAGTAAATAACAGAACAAAAATATAAAAATAAAAGAAATAAACCCAAATCATTTTAAAAATACAAAACAAAAAAAACCCCCATGAAAACATTAACCACAATACAATATTTAACATAAAAAAAACAAAAATCAAAAAGTAAAAAGGAAAATAATAATTAAAATAAAATATGAAACTAAATAAACACAGCTTTCCCCTTTATGCCACTGACTACCACAGCTCTGGGAGCATCCTGGATTATGCAGGGATAGGGAAAACAAACCCAGTGCCTCCCAGAAAATAAGGTTTTCTAGACAAATCCCAGTTTTGCTTGGAAACGAATTCTGTTTTATCGGGAAGTTCACTTTGGATGAACATCCACATGTGCCAAGGCAGGAAAGAACCACCCCCTTGTGTCCAAGGGACAGCAACTAGGCCGGGATTTAAGTTTTAATGGAACTTATATAATAAAAAACGCACCAAATTGAACTTCACAAAGAGACGAATCACGGCAATTAAACACTTAACGAGTTTTCCTGGGAATTCCCAGAATTCTGCGGATATGGCGCTGAACAATTCCGGATTTACCAACATTAATTGGGTAAATTTCCTTGGAAATGTCCCCTAAGAAGTAGCAAAATTCCAACTTGGATGGAAAATAGGAAAAAATAAATGCTGACTTACTAAAATCAGAGAGAGGCTAAACATCAAATAAAAGGAAGGAATAATATCTAACTCCCAGCTTGCCTGCAAAACAAGCCCGGAAATTTCTAACGCTGAAAACTTTTGGAACGGTCAGGAAGTCGGTGGAAGCCCATGGAATGAGGATTTCAAATCTGCTTCCTCTGCTCTGATTTTCAAGGGAAGAGGGAGTTAAACATGCCTATTTACTCCTATTCGAAAAAGGATCTCTCATTTATGGGAGTAACAATCCAAAGGAACTCCAATCTTACTTGGATTTGACAGCTGAAACTCTCAGCAGAGTTGCGAAGTTTCAGCGGAACAAAAGAGCCACAATTCCTGGAAAAACAAAATGCAACTCAGCAAAAGACAGCAATTCCATTGACAAATGCATGGAGGAGGAGGAGGAGGAGGATGACACCAGGAACACAAACCAGCTGAAAGCAACGATTTATTGGAAAGGGCTGGAAATCAAATGGACAGTCTCTGGTCATGCTCAGGCATTTCTCCAGGAGTCAGAGAGAAAAGTGGGAACCCTGCACTGGGATAAGGCCTTCCTGTGGCTTCACTTCCTACTGGCTCTCTCCTTTTTTGCCAACTACCTGCAAGAGGAAAAACAGCAGGAATAAAGTTTCAAACAGGAGGTCCTTGGTTCAGGCAGACTGAAGTGCAGCTCCCAGGGAGCGAGTCCAGGCTGGGCCCAGGGGAGCTCCGGGAATCTGGGACTGCCCGTGGAATTAAAGGGCTGGAAAAGCAGGACCCACCTGCCGGGTTTAGTGCTGGGACACAGCAAGGCCTCGGCTCAGGGGCAGCAGTTAGAGCCGGGACCGCAGGAGAACGCCCCAAAGCCGGGTTAAACATCCTGCGTGACATGCAGCACGCTCCAGGAGAAACTCGGGTGGGAGAAGCCCCCGGATGCTCCACGTTCCTTGCCTTTAGCTGCTTTGCCTCCCTCAGAATGCTGACCTCGCCGTGCAGCTCCTACAAAATAGGAGAACCTATGGGAATCATCCACTGGTGGATCTCTAGTTATTAAGAAACAAAATGTGTCCAAGCTCTACTGCAAAGCAGCAGCTCCGAGGAGACACAGGGATTTATTCCAGAGGGGACACAAGTACTTCACAGCTTTTAATACATAAATGAATAGGAGCAGAAATTTTGCGTTTATTTTAGGTCTGATGATGTCCACAGTTGCACAAGCATGGAGGGGCCGTAATCACATTCCTATGTTATTTAGGATATTTTGAATGGCAATATATAACAAACCAATATGTCTCATAATCTGCTATTCAAAGGAAACTAATCATAAGCCGATAACGTGCAGTTTGGGGTCTATCTGTAATTTACCACACTTTTGGTTAAATTACAGCTCCTGACTGTAAATCCCCTGAGAAATCACAATTTTAATCAATTACACCTCAAAATAAAAGAATTGTGATACATAATGGCATTAAAAATTATATTCTTGCATATATAACGCAGACCTTTATCAAATACCAAAAGGTATAGAAAATCTATTTGGTAATTGCTTTGATGTCTCCTGTGAATACAGCAAATTACAAGACCCTCCTGTCGCTACAATAAGATTTGAATGTATCCACTTTCTGGAGTGTATATTGGACAAGAACAAATATTTGCAAAGGTCCGGTTTCACTTCGAACTTCTTCCAAGCAGTTGTCTCCTGTCTGATGCAGATATTTTAGTATTTTGTTGATGGATTATGATATGGATTAAGACAACAGCACACTTCTTGGTCTTTTCAGCTACGTACTGAAAAATTACCTACACAAGAAATGAAAAGCCTTACCCGAATGAATTTACCTCTCGGACAGAAGTTACAGCGATCATCTGCCTGCCTTTGACGACAGTAGCTTCTCTCTGAGAACTTCTGCCCAGTGTTGAAATGTTTCTGGTAGATCTTCAAGCATTCCCCATCTGAGGCTTTTCTCCTCCACAGAAATCCTGCAGAAAGGAAAGCTAAACCAGAAAAGTTGTTTGTAAGAGATTCAAACAAGTCACACCTAGATATATAACAGCAGGAGAAGGAAGCAAAAGTTTTGGGTGGGTGGTCTGACAAATATTGAAAAGAAACAAATTGTTTTTCTAACACAGTAGGCCCATGAAAGCAGAACTGGCTGAAGGACCCAGGGGTTTCTTACCAAGGCACAGCAAGGTGGTACTACCTGCCTAGAGAAAATTCATAATAATCCCCTAAAAATTACAGAAAAACAACATTTTCTTTAAAATAAAAATACAACCACACCATTAAATTATCACATTGGCAATATTCACAGGTTTTCAAGTATTACACTCGAGTTGACTTAATACATTTTTCGGAGCATGCACAAATAAATATTCAGAATTCCCAAGTACCTTTCCCTGCCTTGGCAGATTCTCCTCAGAAGCAGCCAGGACTTGGAGATACTGTAATTGCTAAGACACTTAAAAAAAAAAAAATTTGAATTCCAGCCTTTGAGATCACTTTATCTGGCAGGAGGGCAGTAGGATTCCTATTTGCTCAAACAGGATTCAGCCCTTCCTGCTGAGATGCCCCCAGAAAGCTGGCTCAGAATCACCAGTGAAGGTCAGAGCTGTTGGTGAAGCTGTTTTCCACTGTGTTATCTGATTGCTTCAACATCATTTCCCCGTATTCACCAATTTCCCTCTTGTGCATGAAATCAATGCATCAATTTACTTCCTGACTCCCAAAGCTCATTCTGCTTTTCATTTAAAGAAAAAGAGAGTGAAAATCAATCCAAAATGGTTCCGCAGCTGCTGAATTATTCTCTGCCTCGTGTCTTTACCGACGCTGAGGGGCACCATCATGCAGCTGCTTCTAGGAACTGGACTTCACCTCACCGAGTGGGTGGCGAGGGAGGCTCCGTCCGTCCCTGGATACGAACGCTGCGGGAAAAGGAAAGACCTCAGCGGCCCGGCCCCGGCCGAGCCCGGCAGCCCCCCCGGCCCTTCCTGCCCCGCTCCCCCTCAGAGGAGAGGGGCTGCGCGCCCCGGCCCACGGTCCCCTCCCTACCTGCAGCCGGGCTCGGCGGGCTCGGGCCGGGCTCGCCTCGGTTCGGCTCCACCCGGCGCGGTTCGGCCGCGCTCGGCCAAGCGGCACTCGGCTCCGCTCGCTCCGCAGCCCCGGCCGCAGGCGAGGGCTCGGTGTGTGCGGCGGGAGCGGCGGGCGCGGAGCGGAGCGGGGCCGGCGGGCGCCGGAGCCGTCCGGAGGCCTCTCGGGCGGGCGCGACCCCGGGAGGGCGGCGGCATCTCGCCTCCGGCGGGCCGCACGACGGGCCGGTGTCCGCGGCGCCGCCCGGCCGGGCTCCAGCGGGCCCGGGCTCTCCGCCTCAGCCGGGGGCACCGGGGACGGGCGGCGGCCGGCCGTGAGGAGCGAGGTGCTTTTGTCCCTCCCACACATCTCCAGCCTTCAGCTTGGGAGCTCTGGGCCCCTCCCTCATACACCGATTCTCCAATTGGTGGAGAGCCGCCGCAGTGACTGCTGCGCTGGCCTGAAGCTTGAGATCCCGCAGTCGCTGCTGCTGCTGCTGCTGCTGCTGCTTCAGCCTTGCCGCGTGCACCGTGCAGCCCCATCTCCTCCTCCTCCTCCTCTTTCTCCCGATCCTCCTCCCTGGGATGTGGGCAGACCCAGAGGGTAAGTGGGAGCCCTGGCTCACCTCAACCGTTCTCATCCCCCGCCCTGTCACAGGACCCCACAAGTTCACTCAGGGGAGGCACGGCCAGGCCACTGGGCCGTATGGGGGAGCAGATAATTCCCAGCATCAGAGGGTGACCTCCCACCATGCACCAGCCAAGCATGCTTTGTCCCTGCCCACCCTCTCTCTTCCTGCCTCCAGCTCAGGACTTCTGTCCCACCAGCTCCAACACAGAGCCTTGGGCACACGGGTAGAAGAAACAAGAGTGGTGCCAAAAGAGGCCTTGAGGCTTGAGTTTGCCTGCAAGATGTCCTCCCCCTGCAGGGAGCCCATGGGTGCCAGGCAAATCTGAGATCCACAGGGTGCTGAGGGCCCCTTAGAGCAGCCCCTAATTTATTAGGGAGCTGCATCTGCTAAACGGTGTTTCAGGCACTGCTGTCACACAGAGATTTTTACCACAAGCCCGTGAGACTTTATGCTTCCAGGGCAGGCAGCATCAGCCACAGAAAGGCAGGATTGATCTCTGGGCTGGGCTGGTGTTCTGGCCCTATCAGGGAGCCCCAAGCCTGGACAAAAATGCTCTTTCCTATCAAGCATCCTCTATCCTGCGTACCATGTCCAGGTCTTTGGCAGACACAGGTCCTGGCACAGGTGCTTCTCCTGGGGGGAACCATCACCCCAAATAAGCAGCAAGGGTGCTGTTCTCGCAGTCAGACAGCAGCTCTAGCTGGGAGGGAGGGGATAAAATGGCTAAAATCTGCAGCAGACAACCATTGTTGAAAGTAAAACAGAGAATCAAAAAGAGCGTGAAGTCAAACAAGAAAGCAACTCGGAGGAGGGTGAAGAGCATAGAATCATAGAAGCACAGAATGATTTTGGGGTGAAAAGGACCTTTAAAGGCCATTCAGTCCAAGCCCTCTGCCATGGGCAGGGACACCTTCCCTGCTGAGAGCTCCAAAAAACCTGGCCTTGAACGTTTCCAGGGATGGGGCTCCACCATACGTTTGGGTAACATATGGCAGTGTTTATCTATCCCTCACACAGAAGATTAATTTCTTACTATCTGATCTGAATCCCATGTTCCCCTGCCAGCACCTCCATTTGCCATTTCCCCTTTAGCACCTCCAGTCATCTCCTTCCTGCACCCTTTCCTGTCTCCATCCTCCCTCCTAGCAGACTTGCAGGTTATCCAGTAGCTCCTGAGTGGCCTCTTTGCCAACATCGGGTCTGCTGAGGTGTCATGCGTGGCACTCGTAGGGGACATATGCATCTTACCAGTGCATCCTGCCCACTGGAGCATCTGCTTCCACTGGCCCCGGGCCAGCCAGGCTGCAGCTGAAGGTGATGGGGAAAAGATCACGTCCCAGTACAAAATCGGTTTGTGCAATATCATCCAATTTGTGCACGCCACAGTTCAGCAGACAGAAGAGCAGTATGAGTAGAGGAAGGAGCCCTGCCAGAGCCCTCCTCCTCAGCAGGATGGCATCTGATGTCTCATCGGGTGTAAGAGCTCCTGAAACCCTGCAGCTGCTGGGGCATATGACTAGCAGGGTTGGGCAGGGCAGCAGACCAAAAATGCCCCTCAGAGCTCCTGCCATGTGGCACAAGGAACCCCTCTGCGTGTCAGAAAGCTGCCACCAAATTTCCTGGAACTGCAGGATTGACACAGCCAGAATCACGAAAGAGAAAATTGGGGGCAAATCTTTTGGAGGACAGAATTCTTTTTAAAGAAGCACCGCACACCAGTATCTACTCTATTCTTAAGAGGCTTCTGTAGGCTTGCAGGGTGTCTGGGGTCTCCTGAAGCATGGCGTGACCCCCTGCTGGCCATTGCACCCTGCTTTCCACTCCATCCCTGTATGTGCCATCAGCCAGACCCCAGTTCATGCCATCCATGTCCCACACACTCAGGGGACCTCTCCACTGGCTTTTCCCTTGACAGAGCCATTGCTGGTGCAGTTCTGTGCAGGTTCTGTGCTGCAGCCCAATACAAGGCAGGGCTTCCTGAATGTCAGCTGGGGTGGCAGAGACCTCGCTGATTTTGAGGTAGATAGACAGCACTGGGGGTCATGGCAGCCATCACAGGTGGCAGAGCTGATCAGCAAGAGCCTCAAGAAGCAGAGGTCAGAGTGCTCATGGAGCACTTTGTCTCCATGTGGATATGCAGAGCAACTTCCTCAGGCTGAAGAGGTATGGGATGGCAATTTTGGAGAGACAAGGTGAGCCCACCGTGACCCTGCAAGAGCTACCCCCACGCTGGGGCCCAGCCCTGCCCCACAGAACTTGCCCCACGCTATTGCTCTCATTCCCCAGAGCTGCCTGTGGCCACGGTCTTTGCGCACAGCCCCAGGCTAGAGCGGCTGCTGCCTGTTTGCCACGCCAGCGGCTTCCACCCCAATCCCATCAGCGTGGCCTGGCTGCGGGACGGCCAAGAGGTGCCTCCGGGCCCGGCGTTTAACAGCAGCCCCATCCTGCCCAAGGCTGACCTCACCCACCAGCTCTGCAGTGTCCTGGCCATGGCCCCCCGTGCTGGGCACAGCTGTGTCAGCCGTGTGAGCCACCAGAGCCTGGGCGCCCGCAGCCTTCTCATCCCGTGGGGTAGGTTCCATTCAGACATGGGGTGCAGGCTGCAGATGACAGCCACTGGCCCTGTGAGGGGCAGCACCTGATGGGCGCTGTCACTCTCACACAGTCGCCCTCTTCCCTCCCTGTCCCAGCAAAGCACAGCACATCCCCTACCATCAGCGTCACCATTGCGGTGCTGCTTCTTGTGGCCACAGCCTCTGCTTGGGTATTTTGGTGGCGGAAGCACAGGTGAGCTCTCCCTCCCATCACCTGCGGTAAGATTTATGGGCATGTAGGTCAGTGCAGGGGTTGCAGCAGCAGCAGCAGCTCTGTAGGGGTTAAGCCCCTGAGTGCCATCAGAGCTCACACATAGCCTTTGCAGGAAGGGTAATGAGGGTGCATGAGAGAGCCAAGAATTTATCATGTGAGGCCTGTTTGCCCACAGAGCAACAACTCTTCTACTCTCTCGTGGAGTCCCCGGAACCCCCATCCCCTCTCTAGATCACTGACCCCTGCCCTGCTCTTTGGACCACCCCCGTGCCCTTAGACCATTGGTTCCTGATCCCTATTTAGGCCCGTGCACAGCACATGGCCAGGTCTTTCTGTCCCTGAACCCTCTGGTGTGCTGGAACAAACCTTGCTGGAATTTATCATAACAACAGTCCCTTCTTGCCTCTCTTTGCTGAGCCTAGCCACGGCATGTGTGATGTGAGTCTGACTGCTTAGCCCGAATCCTCCACCAGTGGCTTTTCCACAGGAGATGTTTATGGGGCTCTAGGTAGCAGCTCCACCATGCAAAAAGCACACTGCTAGAGATCTTTGTCTCGGCTCCAGCTCTGCAACAATTCAGCTGATTTGAATATCATCACTAAGTCCACTCCAGAGTCAATATCCCAGCCGCACCGTCCTTTTCAGCTGCAGCCCTAGAGTCCCCATCCCTGCCCCACAGTCACTATGCCAGCCCTTTCATCATTTCACCATGCACCTCTCAGTTCCTTTCTCAGCTCTGCAGTTTCTTTCCATTACCACTCACAATTGCAGCCCCACAGTGATTTCAGCAGCAGCCCTACAGTGGCTATCACAGGCCCAGACAATATCTGTGCAAGCCTGGGATTTCTGGTGCAATCTTCCATTCCCCTTTTCAGGTCTAGTGATCCTGTTCCATTTTCAGTCACAATAGGCAGTGCAAACATCAATATCACAGGCCTACAGAGATTTCAGCACACAAATCCTACAGTCTTTACACCCGTCCTATAGTTCCTATGCCATTAACAATGTCTATCCCACCCTCTGGTGATTTCAAGTGGAGTTCTAGAAAGCCCTTCCCAGCCCCAGTGGTTATAGCTCTTAACCCACAAGCTTTATTTCACGGCCAGCTGAGTTCTTCTTCATCCAGCCCTACGTGTGTGTTTCTCCACCTCCACAGCCTGAATCTTGTCCTGCTTTAAATAGGCAGGATCTTCATCTTGGCACCAGCCCGGTAACAATTCAGCTCTGAGCCCTACAGTGTCTATGCTCACCCTGCAGTCAATATCCCAGCCCCATTGTGATTTCAGCCCCAGCCCTTTAGTGCCACACCCAGAGCCAGGCAATATCCCAGCAGCGCCAGCTTCTAAGGAGCCATCTTAGAGCAATCCCTTTTCATCTGTACACCCCTCTCCTCCCAATTTCAGCCTCAAGACCCAGCCCCAACATCAATATCACAGGCCTACAATGATTTCAGCACAGCAATGATACAGGCTCTATGTCAGCCCTGGAGTTTCTATGGCCTTGGCAGTCTCTATGCCACCGCTGCAGCGATTTCAGCTGGAGCCCTGCAGAGTCCCCTTCCCAGCCCCAGTGATTTCAGCTCTCGACCCGCAAGCTTTATTTCAAGTCCAGCACAGTTCTTCCAGCTCTGCGTGCGTTTTTCTGCCTGTCTCTGCCAGGTGTAGCTGCTGCAGGTTGAGACAACAGGGTCCTTTTTTTGTCTCTAGTTGTGCGGTTTCAGCTTTAGCTCTAGAAATGGTATTCCACCTCCATCCCATTAATCTTTATTCCATTACCAACCCCTGGGCACATGTCCCATTTCACAGTCGCTTCCCAGGTCTACATTCACTATCCCCTTTGAACAGTGACTGCAATTGCAGCACTGCAGTGCCCAGTGATTTCAGCTTCAGTCCCACAAGCTTTATTTCACTGCCAGCTCTTCTATTCCACTTCTGTCTCCACATCTTCCCAGCAGTGGCACAAAATGCTGCTTCTGGTTCTCAGAGTATGATTTTTTTATTTTTGCTCTAGCTCTGTGTTGTTTCAGCTCAGCTCCTGTTCCCATATTCAAGCCTCAACCTGCTAATCCTTACTGCAGCAACAGCTCTCCAGTCCCTACCCCAGCCCTTACAGCGATTTCAGCTCCAGCCCGCAGTTCCCGTCCCGGCTCCATATTCCCCAGAGCAGCCCCCCAGGGGTTTTACCCCAAAGCCTACCATCTTTGTGTCTCCTCCAGCTCTGCTGTCTCAGCTCCAGCTCCTCAGCTTCCCACTGCCTGCAGCTAAAACTGCTACTGCTTCTCACTGCAGCCCGGGGCTGTTGATAAGGCCACAAGTCAGTCATTGTCATCACTTCAATGTCTTTAGGAGTTGTATCACCCACCCTCCTGGGTTCTCAACCTTGGGGACACTTGAAGCCCGAAGGCCAACATGTATCTCCCCCCTTCCCCTGGGTCTCAGGCCAGCACTTGTCCGAAAGCCCTCCAGCTCCCCCAGGCAGCACCAGGGGCTGGAAAGAGCCACTGGGCCCCTGCTCCCTCATCCCAAAAGGTGTCCACGGGTTGGTTCTCGGGGCCTGGAGCCCTCCGAGCCCCCATAGCCTCAGCCTCTGCTGGGTACCACGGGGCAAGGGCTGGTAACCCCCCCCGGCATCTCTTGCAGGCCCTGAGCTGCAGCTCCATCCCCTTCTCCCGTGGGGAGAACCCTCCAGCCCCAGCATTTCCACTGTTCCACACTGTTTTGGGCCTGCCTCTAGTGGCAAGGGCTTTATTCCACATCCTGGGGCTTTCTGTCTCTACTGGGCTCACAACTGCTGTTTCAGCCCTAGCCCTACAACCTTTACTGAATTAACATCAGATATTTAGGAAAGAAAAAAAAAAAAAAAAAAAAAAAAAAAAAAAAAAAAAAAAAAACCACGAGCCAAAAATAGTGCATTGAAACAAGCAAAATAATGAAAAGATGCAATAAATATGAAAAACATAGTTACTTCTAATAAAAGCAAAATAAAATAAGAAAAAGTGCAAAAACTGCTGCTTTATTTCTGATCCTGTAAACACTGCTTTTAAATCCAGAAACTACACAAGCGCTTCTCGCCGGGCCCTGGTAGCCGCAGCCGGTCCTCCTGCGCCGCACCAGGCCCCGCACCAGGCCTCCGGCCTCCCTTGGTACGGCTGGCGCCACTGCCCCAGGACACCGGCGGCCCCCAGACACTGGCGCAGGCGGACGCGGGAGTCGCGTCCGTGCTCACCCTCGCTCCCCGGGCCGGCAGCTGCGGACATCCCGTCCCGGCGCAGCGGCGCTCCTGCCGATCGACCGCACAGGGCCAAACGCCGCTCCCCGTCCCGCCGCCGGACTGACGCCCCCGGCCCCTCAGGCTGCTATTTATGCCCCAGGGCCGGCCAGCTCAGCCAATCACAAGCGGATGCAGCGCCGGCCCCGACAATCCCTGCTGAGGAAGCGCCGGCCAGGTGAGCCCAACCAATCACAAGCGGAGGCAGCGCCGGCCCCGCCAATCCCAGCTCGGCCAGGCGAGCCCCCCCCGCTGTCCCCTCACGGCCCCGCTCCCGCCAGGGCCGCCGGATCGGGGCCGGGGGGTTCGGGGCCCGGGCTGAGGGCGCGGCGGCGTTGCGGTCGCGATCGGGACCGGGAGCGCTGCGGGCGGCAGGAGCCGCTCCTGCTCCGCCCGCAGCCGGCGCTGAGGCGGCGTCCTGCCGGGGCTCCGGGCACGAGAGGACGGCGGCGGCGATTTCCTGGTGCCGGCAGGGCTGTTGGGTGAGAGGATCTCAGTGTGAGACAAGTGACCATCTGAAACACACAAACAATAAGGGATGCTCAGAGTTGCACCAGAAACACCACTGCCCTGACGACACAAATATATGAATTGTAGAAAACACAAACAAATGTGCAGCAAAAAAAAGCCAACTCTTATTACTGCTAGTCCATTTTCCAAATATAATAAAAATAACCCCATCTCCATTCCCCTCAAAAAACTTCCAAAATATACACCCCAAACCCCCCCAACTTAAAGACCTGCCTCTAACCAAATAAGCATAAACCCCACATCTTTTAAACTATATAAATTCATTAACCTAATGCATCAAAACCACAGAATTTTTAATCCTTAGTCAACACCATATACACCGATCCATCACTATATACAAAAACAAATCCTATTTTCTATTAATAAAATAACAAAAAAGTCTCAACTTTTAACTACAAAAAAACCATAAAAACACCTAATTAAAAATAGAATAATGTCATTATAAGTAAGCAAAAACTTCAAACAAACTTCCTCCAAAATAAGTATTTTAAATGCCAAAACCCCTCAAATATTTAAAATAACTACTTCAGAAATGCCTTCTGTACATTCCAGACTGATTTTGGGAGCAAAGCAAGGAAAGAAAAAGCACACAGCCCGTTTTAAGAAAACAGTGTTTACTCCTGTGCATTCCCTGTCCAGTGTGTTCAGCCCAAGCACAGACAGACTGCAGCACACAGATCTCCTTTGCTCTTAGTTAGTTTTAGCCAGCTAAAGCAAAGACTTCTTTTTCCCTTTTTCTTCTGACTGTTTAAACCTGCTGCAGACTGGAAAACCCAGAGAAGCACAACAATAAACAAATCAATCCACAAAAATAAAAACAGCAGAAATATACTCAAATTAACAGCACCAAAACCAGTTATTCCTGACTCAATAAACCCATAATTCCTCAAAACCATCAAAACAAACAGACCACCTATAAATACACACAAAACCAAAATATCCATTTGACTACAAACAATATCTCCTAAATTATCCAAAACTATAAAACATACACTCTAATCAAGCAGGCTAAATAAACAAACCCCTACAACACCACAAACAATAATGTCATCATAAATATTAAGAAACCCTAAAAAATGAACTACATCACACTCTCTCAAACCCACTAAAACAAACACTAGATGCTCACCACGATAAAAGCCACCACTAAATAAATAAAAACCTCCCCTATACCTCACACCACAGCCAATTACACCACTGTAAACCTTAGAAAACAAACCCTGGAAAAACACAATATCCCCCAAAAACAATTCAAAACCAAACTCAGTTCAAAAATACTCTGACCATGTGAACTATGAAACCAAACACGAAATAAATACACCACATGTCTCATCACACCACCTACAAACAGAATAAAGCCACACAATAAATCATTAAAAACCACCAAACAGAAAAAACCCAGCTCTACCCAACCTGAATCCCTCCACACAACACACAAAACCCCAATAACACATTTCAGAAGTCTCTCAAGAAGAGCTACTTAGATTAATTCTACCTCAAATACAAACAAACCCACCCATAAAGTTATCCTCACTCAAAAACCTGATTATGTATAATAAATAATACTCCAAAAAGTCACGCAAAATACTACATATCCCCTAAGTACATAATATTGAATAAAAGCCACATAGAAACATCATTATTTATTAAAATTCCAGCTGAAAAGAAAATTCCTCCACTTCAGACACTGACAACAACAGAAGAGGAGTTTCTCCAATCAATTTGAACTCCTTTTGTCTCCATAACTCCTTTTTCTTCTGGGAGCACCGGGGAGGGATTGGTGAGACGAAGCTGAAAAGAAAAAAAACATTCCCCCAATAAACCCAAAGTGGCTTATCTGTTTAGCATAGAAGTTTGTCCCTTGTCGTCCCCCGAGGAAATGCTCCAAACCCAAATGCTCCTGCAGCCTCGTCATGAACCACGGCCAGAACTCAGGATAAATTCCTCATTCTTCACAGCTCGATATCGAATTGAGCTGATGCTCCCCTTTTAAACCGCCCCCGGCTGGAACCGGCCCCTCGTTATCCATTCCAGCTGCACCTGTACCTGCTCTGTCCCCTCTACATTAATTCTAATTTACCGGTTTCTCTTCGCTGCCTTCCCCGGGAGCGCCCGGCACGGCTCCAGCGGCGACAGCGAGTGCTGCAGCTCCGGGCACAGCGCCAGCGTGTCCCGCCCGCCCGCCGGCCGGGGGATCGGCAGCGGCCCCGACACCGCCTTGAATGGCCCGCCGAGGAAGCGGCAGTGACGGCGGACACCGGCCGGGAGCGCCCCGGAACTGGCCCCGGCTCGTTCGGTTCGGCTGAGGGGGGCGACGTTCGGGGAAACTCGGCTGGGTTCGGCTGTTCGGCGATTTCCGTCAGCCGTCGGCTCTTTTCGGCTGTTCGGCAACACTCGGTCATTTTCGTCCCTCCCCGGCTCTGTTCGGTGACGCCGCGACTTACGTCACTTTCACCCCTCCCCGCCGCCATCTTGAAAAGGTCAGGCGCAGCGAACCGCGCCGCCATCTTGGTTGTGGCACACTTAAGGACCCCATCAGTGTATACAACAGGCGCCTGACTAAAATGTCTACCCTGAACCCGCCCGCGGCGCGGCTGAACCCACAGTGCATGTCCCTACACCTGGAAACGCCGCAGAAAATTGTCCCCGGGCGGCGCCGTGGTGGGGATTTTTATGCAGGCACTAAGATAGACACACCACAGGTCCTCTCTTTTTCCCGCCCTTTTGGCCGCCATCTTTAGAAGGTCAAGCCCCGCGAGTCGCGCCGCCATCTTGGTTGTGGCATCCCCCCCAAATGTCCCCCTCGGCTGCTCGCACAGGCGCCTGACCACATCGCCTGCCCGAACACTGCCGTGGCGCCGCTCAGCCCCCATCCCGTGCCCGCGCACCTGCGTACGCCGCGGAAAAAATCGCTCCCGGGCGGCTCCGTGGCCTAGGTCGCGCGCAGGGAGCCGGCTGCCACGTGTCCGGGGGTCCTCGCATTTTTTCTCGCCTTTTTGGCCATGATCTTTCGGTCCTCGGGCGGCAAAACTGCCCGTGAGCTCACAGCCCGGGGCTGCTACGGCGGAGAACTGCAGTACCGCTTTTTATCCACGAGATGGCAGCATTGCCTTACAGTTCACAGCCCAGGGCTGCTACGGGCACGGGGGAGAGCTGCAGTACCGCTCTGTGTCCACACGATGCCAGCATTGCCTCACAGTTCAGAGCCCGGTGCCAGGGAGAGGGGGCTGCAGTACCGCTCTGTGTCCACACGGTGGCAGCGCTGCCGCAGGGAGAGGAGGCAGAAAAGAACGTGGCCAAAATTCCCCTTCCAAACATCCCCGAAAATAAAGGCCCCAAAAGACCCCCAACCACAACAACTACGAGAACCCTGCCATCAACCAAGCCAAAACAAAAATAGCCTTAATTTTATGCTATATTTCCATATTTCTTCTATTTCTTATTAAGATATTTCTATTATCTCATGTATTTATCTAGTATAATTTATCTATTTATATAATCTACCTATTTATATTATTAAAATTTGTTTATTATATCATGTTCATTTTATTAGGTATATTTTACATACTATAATATATGGAACATGTAATAATAGTGTAACTAAAGATATTATTCTTAGATGTTATAGTTGTCTTTTTGTTATGTATATATTTATTTTTTTGTATTTTTATTTTTTTTGGTAGCATTTATTTCTTGATATTTTAAACTATATGACTTCATTAACCTAACAGATCAAAACCAGAGTTAATTAGAATTGAAAGACTGGTTTTCTAAGGGGTAAACACTTAATCTTTATTAAAATAAAAATACATTCTAATAAATAATATAAAAATAATTTAAAAATAATAATATAAAATGAAATAATTTTCTCTTTCTGCGTGCTTTTGGGGGGATTGTTTGTGGGGGCTTTGTTTTGGGGGTTTTTTTGTTTGCTTAGTTTTAGATTTCTTGGGTAATAAACAAGGAGGTTCAGAGAGTTATAAAATAAAATGTCTACTTAGTTTAATTGCTATCCCCTAACCCCTAACCCTAACACCTAACCTGCTACCCTGACCCTTGACCCCCTGACCCCCTGACCCCTGACCCCTGGCCCCTGACCTTTGACCCCCGAACCTTGACCCCTGACCTATGGCCTCTTGACCAATGACCTATGACCTATGTCCCCTGACCTATGACCTTTGACCTATGACCCTTGACCTTTGACCTTTGACCTATGACCCTTGACCTATGACCTTTGACCTATGACCCTTGACCTTTGACCCATGACCTTTGACCTATGACCTTTGACCTTTGACCTATGACCTTTGACCTATGACCCATGACCTTTGACCTATGACCCATGACCCTTGACCCTTGACCCTTGACCCTTGACCCTTGACCTATGACCCTTGACCTTTGACCTATGACCCGTGACCTTTGACCTATGACCCTTGACCTTTGACCCTTGACCTATGACCCTTGACCTTTGACCTATGACCCTTGACCTTTGACCTATGACCCTTGACCTTTAAACCTTGACCTTTGACCTATGACCTTTAACCTATGACCCTTGACCTTTGACATATGACCCTTGACCTTTGACCTATGACCTTTGACCCATGACCCTTGACCTTTGGCCTATGACCCTTGACCTTTGACCTATGACCTTTGACCCATGACCCTTGACCTTTGACCTATGACCCTTGACCTTTGACATATGACCTTTGACCTTTGACCTATGACATATGACCTATGACCTATGGCCCTTGACCTTTGACCTATGATCTTTGACCTTTGACCCTTGACCTATGACCTTTGACCCATGACCTTTGACCTATGACCTTTGACCTTTTGACCTATGACCTTTGACCAATGACCTTTGACCTATGACCCCTGACCTTTGACCTATGACCCCTGACCTTTGACCTATGACCCCCTGACCCCCGGCCTTTGACCCTGACCCCCTGACCTTTGACCGTAATGCATTCTGAACCCTAAAATCAACCCCACATGTAACCCTATATGTAAATGTAACCCTGCATAATTAATTGGGTGGTTTGAATATTTAATTAGATCACCAGCATAATTAATTGAGCGATTTGCATATGTGTAGGTAATTAATTAGGTTATTTGCATAGGGTGATTAATTATTCAACTGGCTAATTGGGTCATTAGTGGTCCAGGTGGGAGTGGGGGGTGTGGTGATTAAGCAGTCATCTATAATCAGCTGCTCCCAGCTGCAGGACTAATTAGGGGGGCATACAGTATGTATACCCTGTGTTTAGGGGGGGCTATAGGGTGTATATATAAATTAAAAAGAATAAAAATAATAAGTCTGGTGCAGTGGTAGGAATTTTCATGCGGCCAGGGACCAAATATTTTTATTTATTTAAAGTTTTTTTTAATATTTGTTCCTTGGCCGCATGAAAATTCCTACCACTGCACCAGAGTTAGAAATAAAGTTAAACTTTATTTCTAACTTTAAATTACAAAGAAAGAGAAAGAGAGAAACAGAGAAAAAACAGAGAGAGAGAGCGAAACAGACAGAGAAACAAAGCAAAAAAGAGTCAGAGCAACAGAGAAACACAGTGAGTTAGAGCGAAAGAGAGACTTGGAGAGAAACAGAGTTGTTAGAGTGGAAGTAAAAGAGAAACAGCATTAGAGCGAAACTGAGACAGAGTGAGCGTGAGAGAAACAGAGAAACAGACAGAGACTGAAAGAGAAACAGAGTTACACTGAAATAGAGTTACAGCGAAACACAGGGAAAGAGAAACAGAGCTAGAGAGAAACACAGAATGAAAGCAAAAGAGAAACAGCTAGAAATAGAACAACAGAGGAAAATAAAGAGTTAAGAGAGAAAGAAGCAGAGTGAGAGAGAAAAGGAAATAGCATGAAGATATTGAGAGGAAAATAAATAGACTTACCTGGAAGTAGGGAAATAGAGTGAAGGAAAGCAAGAAATAGAGTGAGAGAAAATGACTCAATGACACCAAATAAAGACAGGAGCCAAAGGGGGGCAGAGGGGGCGGGAGGGAATCTTAATTAAGGTGGATTCAACTACTATTGAATGACCATTTTTATTTACACTTCAGCAAAACACATGGAAACAACATATACAAATGCAAGTACAGATACAACCCATAGACACGCTGATAAAAGTACAGCTTCGTACACAGCAATACATGGAAACACGGCAGCAAATGCAAATACGGAACAATACAGGGAACCGCAAGCCAAATACACATTGAGACAATAGAACAGTTTTTCTGCTTCTGAAACATCCATTATATCTCATTTTATTGGTACAGGAAATGCAAAACAAAAGCAGCACATGTAAAATAGAACAGTCATCCACCACACGCACCTCCTACAGCTTGCACACAAACCCACCCTCACTCTCACCTCAAAGCACCTCCCAACAACCCCCAATCATCAACACACACTCGCAGCACTCCTCGGGAACGTGGTTCCCGGGAGCCTCCACACAAACCGGCCTGCCTGACGAAAATCCCGGTCCCTAGGCCGTCGGCACCCAAACTTTGGCGATGAACATCGCCTCGCAGACTGGCCGGGACCGAGGAAAAAAAAACCCAGCCGGGGTGGGGGAAATTAAAAAAACCCCCCCAGCTGGGGATTTTTTATTCTAAATTTAAAATGTGTTGAAAAACCTGAAAGGCAAAAGTCACGCACACAAGGTTACAACCAGTCAAACCAGTCAGCGCACACACACACACAGGCAAACACAAGCAAACACAGACAACTCTCATACACACACAGTCACTCTTCAGCGTACATGGTAGATTCCAGGAAACTTGTAGCATCAGCAAGCACAGAGATGCTAATCCTCCTCAGGGACCTGGAAGACAACAAGAGGTGGTCAACAAGGGCTTATCTGACAGCAAGTTATCCCCACTCCAGGCCCATATCTCCTATGCCCAAAACTCCACAGAAAAGAGGTGAACTCTGAAGTTTTACAACTGTTCTACCTCACTAAGACTATGTGCCAGGGCAGGGCAGCTCACACATAAGTGGCATAAGATAGCCTGATACAACATAGTCACATACAATAGCATACAGCATAAGCCAGCATAGTCACATACAACATATTCAGATACAATGTAGGCACATACAATATAAACCAACATAGTGAGATGCAATAGACTCAGATACAATGTAGGCACACACAATATAAGCCGACACTGAGAGACGCAATATTGGCGCATTCAACATTGGCACATACAACGTGAGCAGAGAGAGGTAGAATACAAGTGCTGACTTCAGATAACTCTGAAAGATACTGCAGGCACGTGAGGGGAATCTAATACCCTCCCTATAAAAGTCCAAGAGAATGGCATCTGAAAAGGCGGCGCTACCGAAGCTGAGAATGAAAACGGATGAAAACGCTCAAGTGTCCGTGTGCCGGCCTCAAAAAGTCAAAATGTAACGAGGCCGGAATAAGGATGATCTGGGAAAGTACGCGAGGAGAATACGGCCGATGTGGGCCGGAATGATGCAGATAAAGCGTCTGGATGTAACAAAGGCCTATCACACAGAAGACAAGGGACACAAACAACACAATGCAGACGCAGACAACACAGCAGACACAACTTGAAACTGCCAGGCAGCTTCACCTTATGGACCCAAGACTCCTAGCACAAGATGAGCCACAGGCTGATGACACCAAAGGAAAGAAAGCTTTAAGGCAATAGCACGTGATGATGAAACGGAACTCCTTACAAGAACTAGCGCCTAAGTTGTTAATACGATGCTCGAGAAGCTGGGTAGGCCGAGAGAAGGAAGCGATGACTGCCGGGGGACCGTGGCGACAGCTCTGGACCCGAAGGCGACCTCCTCGGGTAAAAACGTCCACGAGGATGTTGAGACTCAAAGACAGATGACGGCGCAAAACACGCGAGGACGCGGAACTGCCCTGCCCGGCAAAGCCTCCGGTGAGGCCGAGGTGAAACCCTCTCCCGTTACTTCCGAGGGGCCCGTCCCACTAGGGCTCTCTCCTCTAAGCTGACTTTGAATTGCCTCCTTTTGCAAAGCTTTTTCCCCTTATCTTTCACAAGATGAGTGGACAAAAATCCATCTTCAATGGAAAAGAACACATCCACTTCAGTGCTGCCATATCCAGTCTTGGGCTCTGCACCTCATGGTACCTAAGACAACAAAACAGAAAATGTGACAATTGCCTGACAGAAAACATAATCCCCAAGCCTCCCCTGCACCGCTACCCCGGCTCACCTCAGATCGCCATTTGACTCCTGAGGCTGCCCGGAAGGTACCTGCAAAAGGAAAAGGCACACATTTAGCGTGCTGTTACACACCGCTCACCTGAGTCATCCTGTCAAAATGTCAACTCACCTGCTTGCCTCTCTTCCCTGGTATGCGTAGGGCCGCAGCAGCTCCCACAAAGAAACAAAGCAAAAAGCAGGCTGAGTTACTGTGAAAACACAATTGCTCCAGTCTGACAGAACTCTGAAACATGTATATCTTAAACTTGTACCCACCAAGCTGCCAGGATCCAGGACTGGAACACCTTGCAAGTGGACCACCTAAAAAAAAAACCCCAAAAAAACTCAACAGTGTATGCTTAGAGTTGCACCAGAAATTGAGACCTGAGCAACAACTGCTTCCATCCACCAGTCAACACTCACCCTGTCTGCTTCACCTGGAGTGCCAATATCATATGTTATCTCCTAAAAATAAAGACAAAGAACAATGAAATACACCTCAACGTCAAGTTACTGCTGGTAATACTGTGCATGGGGAGAATGAGACCTAAAAGAAAAAAAGGCACCACAGTGTTCACAGCTTTCTCCATTCAGGTTTTTTAATTTTGCAGAAAATACAGAGGTTTTTTACTAACTGCACTCTCAATTATATCCAGACATCCAATGGACATGGAGGTCATTTTTCTACTCAGGGTAAGAAAGAGAATGGAGAAAAAAAAAAAAAAACAACAAAAAACAACCCCAAAGAAAACATAAGTTAATGGTTTCTGTGTAGAAGTCCACCGGAAGGGTGGTCAGTGCTCAGAGAATGGGAGTCTCCTGGAAAACAGAGAATGCTTGGTCTTTTTTCATGCTATCCTTTATCTTTTTCATATTAAAGCATGGCACAAATGAATTTAGTGTTCTTTGATGTCAGTCTTTTCCTGGTTTTTCTCTCCTTTAGGGTCAAACTTCCACATACTCTGGGTAAGAAATAGTATTTAAAAAAGGAACAAAGAAAACATGAAAAAATAAAAATTAAAAAAAAACTGAATAAAAATAAAAAGTTTTTAAAAATTAAAAATACAAAAAATAAAAACATAGAAATAAAATAAAAATCTAAAAAAAAATCTAAAAGTAATGTTAAAAAAAGCTAAAAATTAAAAATAAATATAAAATCTTTTAAAGAACACAAAACAACAGCTGGACTGGGATGAGGCCTTCCAGGGGCTTTGCTTCCTACTGGCTCCATCCTTTTGTACCAACTACCTGCAAGACGAAAAACAACAAGGATAAAGTTTCAAACAGGATGTCCTTGGTTGAGGCACTTCAAAATAAGATTGTTAACAAAAAGTCAGCCAAAAAAAGAGAGTCTGAAAATCAAGATATAAGCCTCACAGCTATTTAAAAACAAAACAAAACAAAAAAGCTGTCACTGGTGTGCATAACTTGCCAGCCCCTCATGGTTTGAAGTCCTTAGCATTTATTTTTACCAAGTTGACAACTAAAGCCTTGTAGAAAGGTTAAAAACAAAATCCTGGACAAAACCAGGCATTTTCCCAAGCCCCCTCAGTGTGGAGCTGTGTCAGCCCCAAGTGTTTGGTCCCCCAGCCCAGCCCAGAGCAGGCTCCAGCTGCTCCCCAGGGGGGGTCACCAAGGGACTCACTTGTTTGGAGCTGTAAATGCAGGTGCCCTGCACTGGAGTGCCAATAAATGTGAAATATGGGACTCTCATCATCAACAGTGACTGACCTTCCCTGGGGAGCCCCCTCACACAGGATGGGGCACTCTGCCATGGATTTAATCCATCTGCATCTGAAAGGAAGTCAGGACAAAAGTCAAAGTGCTGCAAGATAACTTGACAGCTCCAGACAATTTGTGTCAATCCAGGAATACCCTCTACAGCCCAACTACACCCCACACGACAAATTTCAAGCCCCCAGGACTTGTCCCATTCCCCCCACACCCAGACTGAGCAACAAGGCAGAGCAGCTCCAGGCCAAACACACCAACACCCGTGACACAGGACAAAAGGGGGGACACAACAGGGACAGAAATATCTCAGCAAGAAGAATGACCCTGAGGACCGAGACAACTCGCAATGAGATGACCGAGGTCAGACCGATGGGGAGCTGACCAGGCTCAGAGAACCCTGCAGGAAGAAGATGCCAACGGGATCACTCATCCCAAGAAACGCAGGGATGGATGCCTGAGAATCCTATGGTCAGAATCCTCCACTCAGCTGTGCACTTTTAGAAGACCTAACCTGCCAGAATGGATCACAGCAGTGCACAGCTGTGGATACAGCTCAGAACAAGACCTGGAAAGGCATCAGAGTGGATGGTTGTGAAGAGAGATGGATAAGGCACCAGCCTGGATGGTTGTGAAGGGAGATGGATCCTGATGTGTCTGAGCACCCGAGTCAAGGGTTTGATGCCTGGCCTGGTATCAGCACCAGGAACAGGGAGATGTTAAGAACGATGCCTGGGGTTTCTAACAGATCCCTCAAAGGGATAACACAACAGACACAGAGCGCACAACAGACAAGTGACACGACCTTGCCCTGGGACTGCTCTGCCCTGCACATCTCAGCACTGGGATCAAAAATGAGACTTTTCCTTTACACAGCCTAAGGGGTCACATCTTGGACATCCCCATCTCCAAACCTGATTTAAAAACCCCTCCTGGTGACCCCTGAACCCACACCCCACTTTCATCCCCTCTGTGGCTCCCAGCCCTCCACTTATCTCTCAGACATCTGGAGATGCAAATCCACGTCAGGTACAAAAAAAGGCCACCTCTCCCTCAGGGAAATTCCTGCTGTCATTGGGCTGTTATCTCACACTCAGCTACAATAAAGGAAAGCAAATGTGACCATGTGATCTCAGCAGCACATTGGCCAAAAACCAGCAATTCTGCTACTCACCACCTCCTGAGCACACCCAGGTCCTCGGGCCCTGTGCTCCAGCTGTGCTCAGACACCAACACTGCGGGGTGTGCCTGGGTTAAGAGCAGACAAGGTGATGTGGCACTGCTGAAACTTGAGCAGAGCCTCCCTCCTCCTCCCTGACACACCTCAACTCCTCGGCTGTTACCAAAGCCCACCTGGATGGCCCCTTCAAATGGAGAAGGTCAAGGCTTCACCACACAGTCCTGTAATGTTCCCACTGTCTGGTTGGTGAGGGGAGCTCGGCATCGTGTGAGTGGAACACCTAAAACACACAGCACTGGACGCTCAGAGTTCCACCAGCAAGTGAGGCTGGAGCAATAGTAACTGCTTCTGTCCACTCATCACTGCTCACCTCGTCCACTTCACCTTGACTGCTGATATCCAGCTTTGCCTCCTAAAAACAAAGACAAAGAGCAGTGCTGTAACATGGCCACCATTTACACTCCCCTGCAAACACAAACAGTGACTGACCTTCTCAGGGGAGCCCCCTCACACAGGATGGGGCACTCTGCCATGGATGTAATCCATCTGCATCTGAAACAAAGTCAGGACAAAAGTCAAAGTGCTGCAGGATCACTTGACAGCTCCAGACACTTTGTGTCACCCTCACTGTTTTTACTCCTGAGGGGTCCATCCCACAAGGGCTCTCTCCTCTCTCAGATAACTTTAAATTGCCTCCTGGCACTGAAAAGGTTTTTTCCCTTCTCCCAACCACCAGCCCCAGCAACTTAACTTTTGAATATGAGTGGACAAAATCCATCCTGGGCAGAAATGAACGTGTTGGCTCCGTGGATTTGAAGACGTTCTCTCAGTGCTGCCATATCCAAACTCCAGCTGTGCACCTCCTCACACTACCTGGAACCACAGAACAGAAAATGTGACTATTTCACTCCAGAAGAGTCACCCCCGGGGCTCCTCTGCACCGCTGTCCCGGCCCCCCCTCAGATCTTCCCCCCACTCCAGAGGCTGCCCAGAGTGAACCCAGCAAAAGGAAAAGGGACACACTGAGCACAGCACTCACCTCTGGGCCACCTGCCCAAGTGCCAACGCACCCACTCCCTCTATTCCCTGGCACACCTGGGGCAGCAGCAGCACCTGCAAAGAAACAAAAAAGGAAAAATTATGCTGAGTTACTATGAAACAGCAACCTCCCTGCTCTGCCTGAAGCACAGCACAAGTGAACCTTGATGTTGCACCCATCTACCCTCCTCTGGCATCCTGGGCCAGCACATCTGCCAAGGAAACCACCCAAAATAAATAAATAAAACCACTGAATGCTTAGAGTAGAACCAGAAGTGAGACTTCAGCAAAAGCAACTGCTTCTGTCCACCATCACTGCTCACCTCATCCACTTCACCTTGACTGCAGAGATCCAGCCTTAGCTCCTAAAAACAAAGACAAAGAGCAGTGCTGTAACATGGCCACCATTTACATTCCCCTGCAAACGCAAACAGTGACTGACCTTCTCAGGGGAGCCCCCTCACCCGGGATGGGGCACTCTGCCATGGATTTAATCCATCTGCATCTGAAACAAAGTCAGGACAAGAGTCAAAGTGCTGCAGGAGAACTCGACAGCTCCAGACACTTTGTGTCAATCCAGGAATACCCTCTACAGGCCAACTACACCCCACATGACAAATTTCAACTCCCCAGGACTTGTCCCATTCCCCCCACACCCAGACTGAGCAACAAGGCAGAGCAGCTCCAGGACAAACACACCAACCCCCGTGACACAGGACAGCACAAAAGGGAGGACACAACAGGGACAGAAATCTCTCAGCAAGAAGAATGACCCTGAGGACCGAGAGAACTCGCAATGAGATGACCGAGGTAAGACCCATGGGGAGCTGACCAGGCTCAGAGAACCCTGCAGGAAGAAGATGCCAACGGGATCACTGATCCCAAGAAAAGCAGAGATGGATGCCTGAGAATCCTAAGGTCAGAATCATCTACCTGTCTCTGCATTCTGACAAGACCTAATCCACCTGAATGGATCACAGCAGTGCACAGCTGTGGATACAGCTCAGAACAAGACCTGGAAAGGCATCAGACTGGACACTTGTGAAGAGAGATGGATCCTGATGTGTGTCTGAGCACCTGAGTCAAAGTTCAATGATATCAGTGCCTGGCCAAGGAACAAGGAGATGTTAAGAACAATGCCTGGGGTCTCCAAAAGACCCCTTGAAGGGTTAAGGCAAAAGACACACAAAACAAAACACACAAAAGACACAGAGTGCACAACAGAGAAGTGACACGACATGCCCTGGGACTGCTCTGCCCTGCACACCTCAGCACTGTGAGACCTTCCCTTCACGTGCCCTAAAGGGGTCACAGCTTGGACATCCCCATCTCCAAACCAGACCCAAAAATCCCTCCCGGTGACTCCCAACCCACACCCCACTTTCACCCCCTCTGTGGCTTTGAGCCCTTCACTTATCTCTGGGATGTCCAGGGATGAGAATCCACATCAGGGGCCAAGGAAGGCTGTCTCTGCCTCTGGGAAATTCCTGCTGTCTCAGTCAGGTGCCATAAAGAAAACCAAACATCCACGGATGATCTCAGCAGGGCTGTTGGGTGAGAGGATCTCAGTGTGAGACAAGTGACCACCTGAAACACACAAACAATAAGGGATGCTCAGAGTTGCACCAGAAACACCACTGCCCTGACCACACAAACATATCAATTTTAGAAAACACAAACAAAAGTCCAGCAAAAAAAAGCCAACTCTTATTATTCCTAGTCCATCTTCCAAATATAAAAAAAATAACCCCTATATCCATTCTCCTCAAAAAACCTCCAAAATACATACTCAGAACCCCCCAACTTAAAGACCTGCCTCTAACCAAAGAAGCATAAAACCCACATCTTTTAAACTATAAAAACTCATTAAGCTAACACATCAAAACCACAGAATTTTAGATCCTTAATCAACACCAGCACACCATATACACCAATCCCATCTCTACATACCAAATCAAAACCCATTTTCTATTACTAACATAACAAAAAAGTCACAACCTTTAACTGCAATAAAAACTAAAAACACCTAATTAGAAATAAAATAATTTCATTATAACTAAGCAAAAACTTCAAACAAACTTCCTCCAAAATAAACATTTTATCCACCAAAAAAACCTCAAACATTTAAAATAACTACTTCAAAAATGCCTTCTGTACCTTCCAGACTGATTTTGAGAGCTAAGCAAGGAAAGAAAAAGCACGCAGCCTGTTTTAAGAAAACAGTGTTTACTCCTGTGCATTCCCTGTCCAGTGTATTCAGCCCAAGCACAGACAGACTGCAGCACACAGATCTCCTTTGCTCTTAGTTAGTTTTAGCCAGCTAAAGAAAAGCCTTTTTTTTTCCCTTTTTCTTCTGACTGTTTAAACCTGCTGCAGACTGAAAAACCCAGAGAAGCACAACAATAAACAAATCAATCAACAAAAATAAAAATAGCACAAATACGCTTAAACTAACAGCACCAAAAACAATTATTCCTAACTCAATGAACCCATAATTCCTCAAAACCATCAAAACAAACAGACCACCTATAAATACACACAAAACCAAAAGACCCATTAGACTACAAACAGTATCCCCTAAATTATCCAAAACTATAAAACATATACCATAGCCAAGCAGGCTAAATAAACAAACCCCAATAACACAAAAAAATCATTTAATTGTAAATATTAAGAAACCCTAAAAAATTAACTACATCACACTGTCTCAAACCCACTAAAACAAACACTAGATGCTCCCTATGATAAAAGCCACCTGACTTATTTATTTATTTATTATTTATTTTATTTTATTTCTTAAATAAATAAACCTTCCTCTATACCTCACACCACAGCCTATTACACCACTGTAAACCTTAGACAATAAACCCTGGAAAAACACAATATCCCCCCAAAAACAATTCAAAACCAAACTCAGTTCAAAAATATTCTGACCATGTGAACTATGAATTCTAACATGAATTAAATACACCACATATCCCTCACCATACACCACCTACGAACAGAATAAAGCCACACAATAAATCACTAAAAACCACCAAACAGAAAAAAACAGCCCTACCCAACCTGAATCCCTCCATACAACACACAAAACCCCAATAACACATTTCAGAAGTCCCTCAAAAAGAGCTACTTAAATCATTTCTACCTCAAATACAAACAAACCCAACCATAAAGTTACCGTCACTCAAAAACCAAATTATATATAACAAATAATACTCCAAAAAGTCACACAAAATACTACATATCCCCTAAGTACATAACATTAAATAAAAGCCACACAAAAGTTCCACTATTCATTAAAATTCCAGGTAAAGAGAAAACTCCCCCACTTTAAACACAGACAACAACAGAAAAGGAGTTCCTTCGATCAATTTGAACTCCTTTTATCTCCATAACTCCTTTTTCTTCTGGGAGCACCGGGGAGGGATTGGTGAGACGAAGCTGAAAAGGTAAAAAGTCCCCCCAATAAACCCAAACTGGCTTATCTGTTTAGCATACAAGTTTGTCCCTCGTCGCTTCCTGAAGTAAAACTCCAAATCCAAGTGCTCCTGCAGTCACTTCATGAAGCACAGCCACAACCTAAATACAAATTTCTCACTCCTCACAGGTCGATACCGAATTCAGCTGAGGCTCCCCTTTTAAATTTCCCCTGGCTGGAACCGCCCCCTCATTATCCATCACAGCTCCACCTGTGCTGCTCTGTCCCCCCTCACTGTTCCCAGCTCCACCTGGGGCTGCTCTCTCCCCTCCCCATCCTGTGGCATCTCTCACCTGCAGCTGCTGCCACTCTAAGGGTGAGGGCAGAGGGGACTTGCTGTTCATTCCTGGGACGGTTCATTGTCTGCACCTGACACGATGGGGCACCGGGCTTCCCTTGCTGTGGATAAGGACCCCTCTTCTCCTGCAGGTGCCCGAGGCTGGAACGGGGATTCCACCTCTGAAAGTCCGTATGCATGAGGTTCATAATTCCCAAGGAAATTCCCCAGAAATCGTTACCCTTCATTTACAAATATTCCTTTGGAATCACTCTTAACGTGTCCTTCTGTGGAAGCGTTTCAAACGTTCATTGGAGAGTTCAGGAGCCGAGTTGGCTTGTTTATGACTTGGCTGACAAGCCCAGACAAAACCCAAACACCGAGAACCCCGGCTCCGCCCCCCGGCTCCGCCCCCCGGCTCCGCCCCCCGGCTCCGCCCCCCGGCTCCGCCCCCCGGCTCCGCCCCCCGGCTCCGCCCCCCGGCTCCGCCCCCCGGCTCCGCCCCCCGGCTCCGCCCCCCGGCTCCGCCCCCCGGCTCCGCCCCCCGGCTCCGCCCCCCGGCTCCGCCCCCCGGCTCCGCCCCCCGGCTCCGCCCCCCGGCTCCGCCCCCCGGCTCCGCCCCCCGGCTCCGCCCCCCGGCTCCGCCCCCCGGCTCCGCCCCCCCGGCTCCGCCCCCCCGGCTCCGCCCCCCCGGCTCCGCCCGCCCCGGCTCCGCCCCCCCGGCTCCGCCCCCCCGGCTCCGCCCCCCGGCTCCGCCCCCGCCCTGCCCTGCCCTGCTCTGCCCGGGATGGGGGCGGGACCAAACTTCCACATACTCGGGGGAAAAAAAAGAGTAAGGAAAAAAAAAAGGAACAATGAAAACATGAAAAAAATATTATAAAATAAAATAAAACAAAATGAAAATTTTAAAAAAACCTCAAAAGTTATTAAAAAAGAAAAAATATAAATAAAATCTAAAATAAATTTAAAATATAATTTAAAAATTTAAAATACAAAATAAATAACATGAATGCAAAAACTGAAATAATATCCATAAATTTAAAAAAAAATAAAAGTCACTAAGATTTTAAATAGTAAAAAAGAAAAATTTTTAAATTTTAAAAATAAATAATAGACTAAAAATATAAAAATTAAAGAAATAAACCAAAAGCATTTTAAAAAGACAAAAAATATATTAAAACATTAACCACAATACAATATTTAACATAAAATACAAAAATCAAAAATTAAAAAAAAAAATAAATAATAAGTAAAATAAAATACGAAATTAAATAAACACACCCCTCCCCTGATGCCACTGCCTAACACAGGCCCCAGGAGTTTTCTTGATTAGGCAGGGATAGGGAAAACAAACCCAGTGCCTCCCAAAAAATAAGGTTTTCTAGAAAATTCTTGGAAACAAATTCTGTTTTAGCAGGAAGCTCACTTGGGATCAACATCCACATGTGCCAAGGCAGGAAAGAACCACCTCATTGTGTCCAAGGAACAGCAACTAGGCCGGGATTTAAGTTTTAATGGAACTTATGTAATTAAAAACACACTCAGTTGAACTTGAGAACGAGATGAATCGAGGCAATTAAACACCTTACAAGTTTTCCTGGGAATTCCTAGAATTCTGTGGATATGGTGCTGACACATTCCTGATTTACCAACCTTAATTGGGGAAATTTCCTTGGAAATGTCCCCTAAGAATTAGCAAAATTCCAATTAGGATAGAAAATAGGAAAAAAAATATAGCCTTACTAAAATCAGAGAGAGGAAAAACATCAAATAAAAGGAAGGAATAATATCTAACTCCCAGCTTGCCTGGAAAACAAGCTCAGGAATTTCTAACATGGAAAACTTTTGGAACAGCCAGGAAGTCTGTGGAAGTCCATGGAATGATGATTTCAAATCTGCTTCCTCTGCTCTGATTTTCCAGGGAAGAGGGAGTTAAACATGCCAATTTACTCCTATTCCAGAAGGATCTCTCATTTGTGGGAGTAACAATCCAAAGAAATTCCAATCTTACTTGGATTTGACAGATGAAACTCCCAGCAGAGATGGGAAGTTTCAGTGGAACCAAAGAGCCACAATTCCTGGAATAACAAAATTCAACTCAGCAAAAGTCAGGAATTCTATTGACAAATCCATGGAGGAGGAGGAGGAGGATGACACCAGGAACACAAACCAGCTGAAAGCAACGATTTACTGTAAAGGGCTGGAAATCAAACTGACAGTCTCTGGTTATGGTCAGGCGTTTCTCCAGGAGTCAGAGAGAAAAGTGGGAACCTTGGACTGGGATAAGGCCTTCCAGTGCCTCCACTTCCTACTGGCTCTCTCCCTTTTTGCCAACTACCTGCAAAAGGAAAAACAGCAGGAATAAAGTTTCAAACAGGAGGTCCTTGGTTCAGGCAGACTGAAGTGCAGCTCCCAGGGAGCGAGTCCAGGCTGGGCCCAGGGGAGCTCCGGGAATCTGGGATTGCCCGAGGGATTAAAGGGCTGGAAAAGCAGGACCCACCTGCCGGGTTTAGTGCTGGGACACAGCAAGGCCTCGGCTCAGGGGCAGCAGTTGGAGCTGGGACTGCAGGAGAACACCCCAAAGCCGGGTCAAACATCCAGCATGACATGCAGCACGCTCCAGGAGAAACTCAGGTGGGAGAAGCCCCCGGATGCTCCGTGTTCCTTCTCCTTGGCAGCTTTGCCAGGGCCTCCCTCAGAATGCTGACCTCACCCTGCAGCTCCTACAAAATAGGAGAACTTATGGAAATCACCCAGCAATCCATGGATTTCCAGGTATTAAGAAACCAAAGCAGCTGCCTCTCAGTGGTGTCCCCAAGGCCCAGCAGTGCCCAGCACCTCTGACTGGAATTTGAGGGGTCCCAGCACAGCCCCAGAGCAGCAGAAAAACCCACCTCCAGACTCACCAGAGAGATGACAGGAGGGCCCTCCCTGCGATGCCTGCTGAGCCAAGTGGAGCTGGCAGGGTGACCCGTGGACATTCTGCGTTCACCTTTCAACAGAGTCAATGCAGAAACAGAACAAATCTCTCTCAGAGTCGAGATCCCTTCAGGTGCACCTGGAGATGCTGCAGTGTCCTTCAGCAGCCAGAGCAGAACAGAGTTTCTACTGTGCTGTAAGTGAGAAATACAATTGAATCAGAAGAAAATAAAAGGAAGCACCTCTCCCTCCATGCTTTTTATATTAAAAAAATCATGCATCAGAATTTTTAACCGTTCATTCTTGCTTTACACTGTGTAAATTACGAGCACTCAACTTCCAGCCTGAAATTGCAACAGCCCCTCAGGCTGACTGAGCTCAGCCAGACCACCAGAATCACTGAATTGTGGAAGGGAAAGCTCATCCCATTCCAGCCCCACCCAGGGCACGGACACCTTCCACCAGATCCAGGGGCAGCCACAGCTTCTCTGGGGAACCTGCGCCAAGGCCCCGCCGCCCTCACAGGGAACAATTCCTTCCTGATATTTAATCCAAACCGGCCTCCCTTCATCCTGATGAAGCCGTTCCCCTTGTCCATCACTGCGTGTCTTTGTGAGAAATCCCTCTCCATTAGGGCATAAGCGGCTGGCACAGACCCCCCCAGATCAATGTTCTCGGGGCCCTCGGGGCCACACGAGCACTGCGGGCGTTTTACCGGCTTCTCCTGCCGCCTTCCCCGGGAGCCCCGGCTCGGCTCCAGCTCCGGGCACAGCGGCAGCGTGTCCCGCCCGCCCGCCCGCCGGCGGATCGGCAGCGGCCCCGACACCGCCTTGAATGGCCCGCCGAGGAAGCAGCAGTGAGGGCGGACACCGGCCGGGAGCGCCCGGAACGGCCCCCGGCTCGGGCGGGCGCGGCTCGTTCGGGGAAAGTCGGCTGGGCTCGGCTGTTCGGGGAAACCCGGCGATTTCCGTCAGTAGTCGGCAATTCTCGGCTGTTCGGAGAAACTCGGTCATTTCCGTCAGCAGTCGGCTATTCTCGGCTGTTCGGCTACACTCGGCGATTTCCGTCAGCAGTCGGCTCTTCTCGGCTGTTCGGTACCTCTCGGTCATTTTCGTCACACCTCGCCTTTTTTGGTGGCAGAGAGCATTACGTCACTTTCGCCCCTCCCCGCCGCCATCTTTGGAAGGTCAACAGCAGCGAGCCGAGCCGCCATCTTGGTTGTGGCGCCCCTTAAGGCCCCCCATAGGTGTCTAACACAGAAGCCTGACTAAAATGAGTAACCCGAACCCGCCTGCGGCGTGGCTGAATCCACAGCCCGTGTCCCTACACCTGGAAACGCCACACAAAATTGTTCCCGGGCGGCGCCATGGTCGGGATTTTTGTGCAGGCAGTTAACTAGACGCACATGGTGGGGTCCTCATTTTTCCCGCCCTTTTCGCCGCCATCTTTGGAAGGTCAAGCGCCGCGAGTCGCGCCGCCATCTTGGTTGTGGCAACCCTCCCCAAATGTCCCCCTTGGCTGCTCGCAAAGGCGCTGGACTACATCGACTGCCCAAACACTGCCGTGGCGCCGCTCAGCCCCCATCCCGTGTCCACGCACCTGCGTATGCCGCGGAAAAACCGCTCCCGGGCCGCTCCCTGGTCCAGGTCGCGCGCAGGCAGCCGGCTGCCACGTGTCCGGGATCTTTGCATTTTTTTCCCGCCTTTTTGGCCGTGATCTTTCGGTCCTCGGGCGGCAGCACTGCCCCTGAACTCAGAGACCGGGGCTGCTGCTCACCTCGGGTACCGGCACGGGGGAGAATTGCAGTACCGCTGTATGTCCACAGGATGGCAGCACTGCCGCACAGCTCTCGGGACGGGCGCGGGGGGAAGCTGCAGTACCGATCTTTATCCACAGGATGGCAGCATTGCCTTACAGATCAGCTCGGGGGGAGCTGCAGTACCGATCTTTATCCACAGGATGGCAGCATTGCCTTACAGATCGCCTGCCATCAACGAAACCAAATCCAAAAAAGCCTTCGGTTTAGGCTGCATTTCAAAATAACTTCTATTTCTTACTTTGATATATCTAATAACCATTACAAATTTATCTATTATATCATGTACATTATATTAAGTATATTTTACATATTATAATTAATAGAACAAGTAATAATATAGTGTATCAATACTGTACCTATTCCTATTATCTTTCATATTTTATAGTTCTCATACTGTAACTTATATTTTTATTTTTTTGTATTATTTTCAATTCGTATTTACTTCTTTCCATTTTTACTGATATTTTAAACTATATGAATTCATTGACCTAACAAATCAGAACCATAGTTAATTAGAATTGAATGAGCCTGGTTTTCTAAGAGATAAATATTTAGTCTTTATTAAAATAATATGGGCATATTTTCTCTTTCTGTGTGCTTTTGGGGAGAGGGGGTTTGTTTTGGATTTCTTGGCTAATAAACAAGGAGGTTCAAAGAGCTACAAAATAAAATGTCCATATTATTTTATCTCTGCCTCTGAAATACACCTCCACATCAAGTTTCTGCTGGTAATACTGTGCATGGGTAGAATGAGACCTGAAAGGAAAAAACAGGCACCACGGTGATCACAGCTTTCTCGGTTCAGGTTTATTAATTTAGCAGAAAATACAGAGTATTTAGTAACTGCACTCTCAATTATATCCAGACGTCCAGCAGACAGGGAGGTCATTTCTCAACTTCTTCCTTGCTGAGAGCCAACCTCCCACATACTCGGGGAAAAAAGGGGGTAGATTTTATACATCTGCACCTGAAACAAAGTCAGGACAAAAGTCAAAGTGCTGCAGGGAAACCTGACCTCTCCAGACACTTTGTGTCCATCTAGGGATACCCTCTACAGCCCAACTACACCCTACATGACAAATTTCAAGTCCCCAGGACTTGTCCCATTCCCCCTACACCCAGACTGAGCAACAAGGCAGAGCAGCTCAGGCCAAACACACCAACACCCGTGACACAGGACAGGACAAAAGGGGGGACACAACAGGGACAGAAATATCTCAGCAAGAAGAATGACCCTGAGGACCGAGAGAACTCGCAATGAGATGACCGAGGTAAGACCCATGGGGAGCTGACCAGGCTCAGAGAACCCTGCAGGAAGAAGATGCCAACGGGATCACTGATCCCAAGAAATGCAGAGATGGATGCCTGAGAATCCTACGGTCAGAATCCTGTACCTGTCTCTGCATTCTGACAAGACCTAATCCGCCTGAATGGATCACAGCAGTGCACAGCTGTGGATACAGCTCAGAACAAGACCTGGAAAGGCATCAGCCTGGATGCTTGTGAAGAGAGATGGATTCTGAGGAGCCTCTGAGCTCCCGAGTCAAAGGTTTGATGCCTGGCCTGGTATCAGCACCAGGAATAGGGAGATGTTAAGAATGATGCCTGAGGTCTCCAAAAGACCCCTTGAAGGGTTAAGGCAAAAGACACACAAAACTAAACACACAAAAGACACAGAGTACACAACAGACAAGTGACACAACATGCCCTGGGACTGCTCTGCCCTGCACACCTCAGCACTGTGAGACCTTCCCTCTATGTGCCCTAAAGGGGTCACATCTTGGACATCCCCATCTCCAAACCTGATTTAAAAATCCCTCCTGGTGACCCCTGACCTCACACCCCACTTTCATCCCCTCTGTGGCTCCCAGCCCTCCACTTATCTCTGAGACATCTGGGGATGCCAATCCATGTCAAAAGCCAAAGAAGGTGCCTCTCCCTCGGGGAAATTCCTGCTGCCACTGGGCTAGTGTCTCTCAGTCAGCTACAATAAAGAAAAGCAAATGTGACCGTGTGATCTCAGCAGCACATGGGCCAAAAACCAGCAATTCTGCTACTCAACACCTCCTGAGCACACCCAGGGCCTCGGGCCCTGTGCTCCAGCTCTGCTCAGACACCAACATTGCGGGGTGTGCCTGGGTTAAGAGCAGACAAGGTGATGTGGTACTGCTGAAACTTGAGCAGACCCTCGCTCCTCCTCCCTGACACACCTCAACTCCTCGGCTGTTACCAAAGCCCACCTGGATGGCCCCTTCAAATGGAGAAGGTCAAGGCTTCACCACACAGTCCTGTAATGTTCCCACTGTCTGGTTGGTGAGGGGAGCTCGGCATCGTGTGAGTGGAACACCTAAAACACACAGCACTGGATGCTCAGAGTTCCACCAGCAAGTGAGGCTTGAGCAATAGTAACTGCTTCTGTCCACCCATCACTGCTCACCTCGTCCACTTCACCTTGACTGCAGAGATCCAGCTTTGCCTCCTAAAAATAAAGACAAAGAGCAGTGCTGTAACATGGCCACCATTTACACTCCCCTGCAAACACAAACAGTGACTGACCTTCTCAGGGGAGCCCCCTCACCCGGGATGGGGCACTCTGCCATGGATTGAATCCATCTGCACCTGAAACAAAGTCAGGACAAGAGTCAAAGTGCTGCAGGAGAACTCAACAGCTCCAGACACTTTGTGTCATCCTCTCTCTTTTTACTCCTGAGGGGTCCATCCCACTAGGGCACTCTCCTCTCTAAGATAACTTTAAATTGCCTCCTGGGACTGAAAAGGTTTTTCCCCTTCTCCCATCCACCAGCCCCAACACTCAGCATTTGGAATACGAGCAGACAAAATCCCTCCTCGACAGAAATGAACGTGTTGGCTCCGGGGATTTGGAGACGTTCCCTCGGTGCTGCCATATCCAAACTCCAGCTGTGCACCTCCTCACACTACCTGGGACCACAGAACAGAAAATGTGACTATTCCCCTCCAGAAGAGTCACCCCCAGGGCTCCTCTGCACTGCTGTCCCGGCTCCCCCTCAGACCTCCACCCACTCCAGAGGCTGCCCAGAGTGAACCCAGCAAAAGGAAAAGGGACACACTGAGCACAGCACTCACCTCTGGGCCACCTGCCCAAGGGCCAACGCACCCCCTCCCTCTATTCCTTGGCACACCTGGGGCAGCAGCAGCACCTGCAAAGAAACAAAAAAGGAAAAAATCATGGTGAGTTCCTGTGAAACAGCAACCTCCCTGCTCTGACTGAAGCGGGACACAAGTGAACCTTAATGTTCCACCCATCCACCCTCCTCTGGCGTCCTAGGCCAGCACATCTACCAAGGGGACCACCTAAAATAAATTAAAAAAAAAAACAACAGTGAATGCTTAGAGTTGCACCAGCAAGTGAGACTCCAGCAGTAGCAACTGCTTCTGTCCACTCATCACTGCTCACCTCATCCACTACACCTTGACTGCAGAGATCCAGCCTTCCTTCCTAAAAATACAGACAAAGAGCAGTGCTGTGACATGGCCACCATTTACATTCCCCTGAAAACACAAACAGTGACTGACCTTCTCAGGGGAGCCCCCTCACCCGGGATGGGGCACTCTGCCATGGATTTAATCCATCTGCACCTGAAAGAAAGTCAGGACAAAAGTCAAAGTGCTGCAGGAGAACTCGACAGCTCCAGACACTTTGTGTCAATCCAGGAATACCCTCTACAGTCCAACTACACCCTACATGACAAATTTCAAGTCCCCAGGACTTGTCCCATTCCCCCTACACCCAGACTGAGCAACAAGGCAGAGCAGCTCCAAGCCAAACACACCAACACCCGTGACACAGGACAGGACAAAAGGGGGGACACAACAGGGACAGAAATATCTCAGCAAGAAGAATGACCCTGAGGACCGAGAGAACTCGCAATGAGATGACCGAGGTGAGACCCATGGGGAGCTGACCAGGCTCAGAGAACCCTGCAGGAAGAAGATGCCAACGGGATCACTGATCCCAAGAAACGCAGAGATGGATGCCTGAGAATCCTACGGTCAGAATCCTCCACTTGGCTGTGCACTTTTAGAAGACCTAATCTGCCAGAATGGATCACAGCAGTGCACAGCTGTGGATACAGCTCAGAACAAGACCTGGAAAGGCACCAGCCTGGATGGTTGTGAAGAGAGATGGATTCTGATGTGTGTCTGAGCACCTGAGTCAAAGTTCAATGGTATCAGTGCCTGGCCAAGGAACAGGGAGATGTTAAGAACGATGCCTGGGGTCTCCAAAAAACCCCTTGAAGGGTTGAGGAAAAAGACACACCACATAGGACACACGAAAGACACAGAGTGCACAACAGACAAGTGACACAACGTGCCCTGGGACTGCTCTGCCCTGTTCACCTCAGCACTGTGAGACCTTCCCTTCACGTGCCCTAAAGGGGTCACATCTTGGACATCCCCATCTCCAAACCTGACCCAAAAATCCCTCCCGGTGACTCCCAACCCACACCCCACTTTCACCCCCTCTGTGGCTTTGAGTCCTTCAATTATCTCTGGGATGTCCAGGGATGAGAATCCACATCAGGGGCCAAGGAAGGCTGTCTCTGCCTCAGGGAAATTCCTGCTGTCACCGGGCTGTTGTCTCTCAGTCAGGTGCCATAAAGAAAACCAAACATCCAGGGATGATCTCAGCAGGGCTGTTGGCTGGTGAGTGAAGAGATCTCAGTGTGAGACAAGTGACCACCTGAAACACACAAACAATAATGGAGGCTTAGAGTTGCACCAGAAACACCACTGCCCTGACCACACAAATATATCAATTTTAGTAAATGCAAACAAAAGTCCAGCAAAAAAAGCCAACTCTTATTACTCGTAGTCCATTTTCCAAATATAATAAAGATAACCCCATGTCCATTCCCCTCAAAAAACCTCCAAAATACACACCCAGAACCCCCCCAATTTAAAGACCTGCCTCTAACCAAGTAAGAACCATAAACCCCATGTCTTTTAAAATATAAATTCATTAAGCTAACACATCAAAACTACAGACTTTTAAATTCTTAGTCCACACTAATACACCATATACACCAATCCCATCACTATATACAAAATCAAAACCTATTTTCTATTTCTACTAACAAAACAAGAAAATCACAACTTTTAACTGCAATAAAACCTAAAAACACCTAATTAGAAGTAAAATTATCCCATTATAACTAACTCAAAACCCCAAACACTCCAAAACAAGTACCTGAAGTGCCAAAAACCATCAAATAGTTAAAATAACTCCTTCGAAAATGCCTTCTGTACCTTTCAGATTGATTTTGAGAGCAAAGCAAGGAAAGAAAAAGCACACAGCCTGTTTTAAGAGAACAGTGGTCACTCCTCTGCATTCCCTCTCCAGTGTATTCAGCTGAAGCACAGACAGACTGCAGCACACAGATCTGATGGCTCTTTGTTAGTTGTTAGTTTTAGGGCAGAGAAGTTCCTTGCACTGATTTTTTCCCCCCTTTTCTCAGGGCTCATTAAACCTGCTGCAGACTGAAAATCCCAGAGAAGCACCGAGAGCTGCACCTGCAGCCACAGGGCCTGAACCTCAGCATTTTATCAATGCTGGAAGAGCTGACAAGAGACCAAAGGAGCTACAACCCACAGCAAGGACATTCTGAATTTACCATCTCACCACAGAATAACAGAAAGTTTTATTATTTTATGTCATTCACTCTTTATGCTTGTGAGCACTTTGTTAAATAAATAGTTTTTCCCATTTTTCTCCAAAGAAGTTCTTTCCCAAACCAATTTAAGAGAGAGACCATTTTAGTTTACTCTCTAAAAAAAACCCACTCAAAAGTTTCCTCTCAGGTTTATCCTAAACCACAACAACAAACAATTCAATCCATAGAAATAAAAGTAGCACAAATATACTTTAATTAACAGCACCAAAAACAATTATTCCTAACTCAATGAACTCTTAATTCCTCAAAACCATCAAAACAAACAGACCACCTATAAATACACACAAAACCAAAAGATCCATTAGACTACAAACAATATCTCCTAAATTATCCAAAACTATAAAATGTATACTGTAGTCAAGCATGCTAAATAAACAAACCCCTATAACACAATAAAAAATCATTTAATTGTAAATATTAAGAAACCCTAAAAAATGAACTACATCACACTGTCCCAAACCCACTAAAACAAACACTACACCCTTGCCATGATAAAAGCCACCACTAAATAAATAAAAGCCTCCCCTATACCTTACACCACAGCCAATTACACCACTGTAAACCTTAGACAATAAACCCTGGAAAAACACAATATCCCCCAAAAATAATTCAACAACAAAACTCAGTTCAAAAACACTCTGACCAATATGAACTATGAAACCAAACATGAATTAAATACACCACATATCCCTCGTCAGACCGCCTACAAACAGAATAAAGCCACACAATAAATCATTAAAAACCACCAAACAGAAAAAACCAGCTCTACCCAACCTGGATCCCTCCATACAACACACAAAACCCCAATAACACATTTCAGAAGTCTCTCAAAAAAGCTACTTAAATCAGTTCTACCTCAAATACAAACAAACCCATCCATAAAGGTACCTTTGCTCAAAAACCAAATTATATATAACTAATAATACCAAAAAAAGTCACACAAAACACTACGCACCACCTAAGAACATCATATTGAATAAAAGCCACATAGAAGTGCCACTATTCATTAAAATTCCAGGTGAAAAGAAAATCCCTCCACTTTAAACACAGACAACAATAGAAAAAAGGAGTTTCTTCGATCAATTTGAACTCCTTTTGTCTCCATAACTCCTTTTTCGTCTGGGAGCACCGGGGAGGGTTTATTAAGATGAAGCTGAAAAGGAAAAAAAAGTCCCCTCTATAAACCCACACTGGTTGACCGTGTGCTGTTGCTCAGTGTAAAGGTTTGATCCCCATCGCCTCCCAAGTAACGCTCCAAACCCACGTGCTCCCCATGAACCACAGCCAGGACCTCAGCGTGAGCTCCTCACTCCCCACGGCTGGATACCAGAATGAGCTGGGGCTGCCCTCTTCACCTGGAACCGCCCCATCATTATCCATCACAGCTCCACCTGGGGCTGCTCTCTCCCCTCCCCATCCTGTGGCATCTCTCACCTGCAGCTGCGGCCAGCCCGAGGGTGAGGCAGAGGGGACTTGCTGTTCATTCCCGGGACGGTTCATTGTCTGCACCTGACACGATGGGGCACCGGGCTTCCCTTGCTGTGGATAAGGACCCCTCTTCTCCTGCAGGTGCCCGAGTCTGGAAATGGGATTCCACCCCCGAAAATCCATATGCCTGAGGTTCATAATTCCTAAGGAAATTCCCCAGAAATCGTTACCCTTCATTTACAAATATTCCTTTGGAATCACTAATAACTTGTCTTTCTGTGGAAGCGTTTTAAACATCCATTGGAGAGTTCAGGAGCCGAATTGGCTTGTTTATGACTTGGCTGACAAGCCCAGACAAAACCCAAACACCGAGAACGCCGGCCCCCCCCCGGCTCCGGCCCCCCCCCGGCTCCGCCCCCCCCGGCTCCGCCCCCCCCGGCTCCGCCCCCCCCGGCTCCGCCCCCCCGGCTCCGCCCCCCCCGGCTCCGCCCCCCCCGGCTCCGCCCCCCCCGGCTCCGCCCCCCGCCCTGCCCTGCCCTGCCCGGGATGGGGGCGGGACCAAACTTCCACATGCTCGGGGGAAAAAAGAGTAAGGAAAAAAAAAAGGAACAATGAAAACATGAAAAAAAATATTATAAAAAAAAAAAAAAAAAAAAATCTCAAAAGTTAATAAAAAAGTAATAAAAGAAAAGAAATAAAATCTAAAATAAATTTAAAATATAATTTAAAATTTTAAAAATACAAAATAAATAACATGAATGTAAAAACTGAAATAACATCCATAAATTTAAAAAAAAAATAGTCATTAAGATTTTAAATAGTAATAAAGAAAAATTTGAAAAATTTAAAAATAAATAATAGACTAAAAACATAAAAATTAAAGAAATAAACCAAAAGCATTTTAAAAAGACAAAACAAAAAAATTTAAAACATTAACCACAATACAATATTTAACATAAAATACAAAAATCAAAAAGTAAAAAATAAAATAAACGATAAGTAAAAAAAATTACGAAATTAAATAAACACAGCCCTCCCCTCATGCCACTTCCTAACACAGGCCCCAGGAGTTTTCTTGATTAGGCAGGGATAGGGAAAACAAACCCAGTGCCTCCCAGAAAATAAGGTTTTCTAGAAAATTCCCAGTTTTGCTTGGAAACAAATTCCGTTTTAGCAGGAAGTTCACTTTGGATGAACAGCCACATGTGCCAAGGCAGGAAAGAACCACCCCCTTGTGTCCAAGGAACAGCAACTAGGCCAGGATTTAAGTTTTAATGGGACTTATGTAATTAAAAACACACTCAGTTGAACTTGAAAACGAGATGAATCGAGGCAATTAAACACTTTACAAGTTTTCCTGGGAATTCCCAGAATTCTGTGGATATAGTGCTGACACATTCCTGATTTACCAACCTTAACTGGGGAAATTTCCTTGGAAATGTCCCCTAAGAATTAGCTAAATTCCAACTTGGATGAAAAATAGGAAAAAATAAATATTGCCTTACTAAAATCAGAGAGAGGAAAAACATGAAATAAAAGGAAGGAATAATATCCAACTCCCAGCTTGCCTGGAAAACAAGCTCAGGAATTTCCAACATGGAAAACTTTTGGAACAGCCAGGAAGTCTGTGGAAGTCCATGGAATGATGATTTCAAATCTGCTTCCTCTGCTCTGATTTTCCAGGGAAGAGGGAGTTAAACATGCCTATTTACTCCTATTCCAGAATGATTTCTAGTTTGTGGGAGTAACAATCCAAAGAAACTCCAATCTTACTTGTATTTGACAGATGAAACTCCCAGCAGAGATGGGAAGTTTCAGTGGAACCAAAGAGCCACAATTCCTGGAATAACAAAATTAGACTCAGCAAAAGTCAGGAATTCTATTGACAAATCCATGGAGGAGGAGGAGGAGGATGACACCAGGAACACAAACCACCTGAAAGCAACGATTTACTGTAAAGGGCAGGAAATCAAATGGACAGTCTCTGGTTCTGATCAGGCGTTTCTCCAGGAGTCAGAGAGAAAAGTGGGAACCTTGGACTGGGATAAGGCCTTCCAGGGGCTCCACTTCCTACAGACTCTCTCCTTTTTTCCAACTACCTGCAAGAGGAAAAACAGCAGGAATAAAGCTTTAAACAGGAGGTCCTTGGTTCAGGCAGACTGAAGTGCAGCTCCCAGGGAGCGAGTCCAGGCTGTGCCCAGGGGAGCTCCGGGAATCTGGGATTGCCCGTGGGATTAAAGGGCTGGAAAAGCAGGACCCACCTGCCGGGTTTAGTGCTGGGACACAGCAAGGCCTCGGCTCAGGGGCAGCAGTTGGAGCTGGGACTGCAGGAGAACACCCCAAAGCCAGGTCAAACATCCAGCATGACACGCAGCACGCTCCAGGAGAAACTCAGGTGGGAGAAGCCCCCGGATGCTCCGTGTTCCTTGTCCTTGACAGCTTTGCCAGGGCCTCCCTCAGAATGCTGACCTCACCCTGCAGCTCCTACAAAATAGGAGAACTTATGGAAATCACCCAGCAATCCATGGATTTCCAGGTATTAAGAACCAAAGCAGCCGCCTCTCAGTGGTGTCCCCAAGGCCCAGCAGTGCCCAGCACCTCTGACTGGAATTTGAGGGGTCCCAGCACAGCCCCAGAGCAGCAGAAAAACCCACCTCCAGACTCCCCAGAGAGATGACAGGAGCGCCCTCCGTGCGATGCCTGCTGAGCCAAGTGGAGGTGGCAGGGTGACCCATGGACATTCTGTGTTCACCTTTCAACAGAGTCAATACTGAAACAGAACAAATCTCTCTCGGTGTCGAGATCCCTTCAGGTGCACCTGGAGATGCTGCAGTGTCCTTCAGCAGCCAGAGCAGAACAGGGTTTCTACTGTGCTGTAAGTGAGAAATACAATTGAATCAGAAGAAAATAAAAGGAAGCACCTCTCCCCCTGCTTTTTATATTAAAAAAACCATGCAGTAGAATTTTTTTAAGCGCTCATTCTTGTTTTACACTGTGTAAATTACGAGCACTCAACTTCCAGCCTGAAATTGCAACAGCCCCTCAGGCTGACTGACCTCAGCCAGACCACCAGAATCACTGAATTGTGGAAGGGAAAGCTCATCCCATTCCAGCCCCACCCAGGGCACGGACACCTTCCACCAGATCCAGGGGCAGCCACAGCTTCTCTGGGGAACCTGTGCCAGGGCCCCGCCGCCCTCCCAGGGAACAATTCCTTCCTGATATTTAATCTAAACCGGCCTCTGAGGCATAAATTGAAAAATCACAACTAATCCTTTATAGTAAATTAAAGAGCATATACAGTATAATAGAATATATTCCAAGTAGTATTTTAAAATATATAAGATAGCATTTAGTAATACTGTGCTTATTACTTTTTTGCATATATTTAAACATTACAAATATGAAACCTTCAGCACAATCAGAAAATGAACTACAAGAACTAACCTAAACAACAGAAAAACAGCGTTAAGAGCACAAGTAAAGAAAAGAACACAGACTCTAAAACAATATGTTCTCTTAAAATTGTGCCAAAAAAGCCAAAGCACACATGAGAAAGATAAAGGTGAAAAAAATAATAAAAAATGACCCCCACCACGGCCTGGAGACCACCACCACTAAACACTGAGCGTGCCCAGAAAAGCATAAAGTAATCACCATATCAAACGAAAATAAGCAAGATCAAAAAATAAATATGTATGAAGAAAGTCTGTAAGATATCCTGCATATGTAAAACCTCAGAAAATAAGAAAGGGGGCAAATCCCCTGGGGGGTATGCGTGTCTTTGATAAAATTATTCCCCACGCCAATAAATACAAACCGCTCTAACAACTCGGATTAGTTGTGGAGTTCTTTCCGCGTCGTTTCAGCCTCCCTTCATCCTGATGAAGCCGTTCCCCTTGTCCATCACTGCGTGTCCTTGTGAGAAATCCCCCTCCATTAGGGCATAAGCGGCTGGCACAGACCCCCCCAAATCAATGTTCCGGGGGCTCTCGGGGCCACACGAGCAATCCGGGCGTTTTACCGGCTTCTCCTGCCGCCTTCCCCGGGAACCCCCGGCACGGCTCCAGCGCCAACAGCGAGTGCTCCAGCTCCGGGCACAGCGCCAGCGTGTCCCGCCCGCCCGCCGGGGGATCGGCAGCGGCCCCGACACTACCTTCGAATGGCCCGCCGAGGAAACGGCAGTGACGGAACAGCGGTCCGGGGCCGCCCCGAACTGCCCTCGGCTCGGCTGGGCGCGGCTCGTTCGGTTCGGCTGAGAGGGGCGACGTTCGGGGAAACTCGGCTGGGTTCGGCTGTTCGGGGAAACCCGGCGATTTCCGTCAGTAGTCGGCTCTTTTCGGCTGTTCGGAGAAACTCGGTCATTATCGTCAGCCGTCGGCTATTCTCGGCTGTTCGGGGAAACCCGGCGATTTCCGTCAGTAGTCGGCTCTTTTCGGCTGTTCGGAGAAACTCGGTCATTTCCGTCAGCCGTCGGCTATTCTCGGCTGTTCGGCTATACTCGGCGATTTCCGTCAGCCGTCGGCTCTTCTCGGCTGTTCGGTACCTCTCGGTCATTTTCGTCACACCTCGCCTTTTTTGGTGGCAAAGAGCATTACGTCACTTTCGCCCCTCCCCGCCGCCATCTTTAGAAGGTCAAGAGCAGCGAGCCGAGCCGCCATCTTGGTTGTGGCGCCCCTTAAGACCCCCCATAGGTGTCTAACACAGGCGCCTGACTAAAATGAGTAACCTGAACCCGCCTGCAGCGTAGATGAACCCACAGCCCGTGTCCCTACACCTGGAGACGCCACAGAAAATTGTCTCCGGGCGGCGCTGTGGTCGGGATTTTTGTGCAGGCAGTCTGATAAACACACATGGGGGGGTCCTCATTTTTCCCGCCCTTTTCGCCGCCATCTTTGGAAGGTCGAGCGCCGCGAGCCGCGCCGCCATCTTGGTTGTGGCACCCTCCCCAAATGTCCCCCTCGGCTGCTCGCACAAGCGCCTGACAACATCGACTGCCCAAACACTGCCGTGGCGCCGCTCAGCCCCCATCTCTTGTCCACGCACCTGCGTATGCCGCGGAAAAATCGCTCCCGGGTGGCTCCGTGGTCCGGGTCGCGCGCAGGCAGCCGGCTGCCACGTGCCCTGGGTCCCCTCATTTTTTTTTCCCCTTTTTTGGCCGTGATCTTTCGGTCCTCGGGCAGCAGCACTGCCCGTGAGCTCACAGCCCGGGGCTGCTGCGCACCTCGGGTACCGGCACGGGGGAGAATTGCAGTACCGCTGTATGGCCACAGGATGGCAGAACTGCCGCACAGCTCTCGGGACGGGCACGGGGGACAGTTGCAGTACCGATCTTTATCCACAGGATGGCAGCATTGCCTTACAAATCAGCTCGGGGGGGAGCTGCAGTACCGATCTTTATCCACAGGATGGCAGCATTGCCTTACAGATCGGCCAGGGGGGGAGCTGCTGTACCGCTCTGCGTGCACACGGTGGCAGCACTGCCGCAGGGAGCGGAGGCAAAAAAGAACGTGGCCAAAATTCCCCTTCCAAACATCCTCTAAAATAAATGCCCCAAAAGCTCCCCAACCCCAACAACTACGAGAACCCTGCCATCAACCAAACCGAATCCAAAAAAGCCTTCAGTTTAGGCTGCATTTCAAAATTACTTCTATTTCTTATTTTGATATATCTAATAACCATTACAAATTTATCTATTATATCATGTACATTATTTTTAAGTATATTTTACATATTATAATAAATGGAACAAGTAATAATATAGTGTATCAATAGTGTATCTATTCCTATTATCTTTCATATTTTATAGTTCTCATTTTGTTACTTATATTTTTATTTTTTGCATTTGTATTTTTTTTTCAATTTGTATTTACTTCTTTCCAATTTAACCAATATTTTAAACTATATGAATTCAATGACCTAACACATCAGAACCACAGTTAATTAGAATTGAATGAGCCTGGTTTTCTAAGAGATAAATATTCAATCTTTATTAAAATAATATGGGCATATTTTCTTTCTGCGTGCTTTTGGGGAGAAAGGGTTTGTTTTGGATTTCTTGGCTAATAAACAAGGAGGTGCAAAGAGCTACAAAATAAAATCCCTATATTATTTTATCTCTGCCTCTGAAATACACCTCGACATCAAGTTCCTGCTGGTAATACCGTGCACAGGTAGAATGAGACCTGAAAGGAAAAAACAGGCACCACACTGTTCACAGCTTTCTCAGTTCAGGTTTATTAATTTAGTAGAAAACACACAGGATTTTTAGTAACTCCGCTCTCAATTATATCCAGACGTCCAGCAGACAGGGAGGTCATTTCTCAACTTCTTCCTTGCTGAGAGCCAACCGCCCACATACTCGGGGGAAAAAAGAGGGTGGATTTTATCCCCCTGCATCTGAAACAAAGTCAGGACAAAATTCAAAGTGGTGCAGGAGAACTTGACAGCTCCAGACACTTTGTGTCCATCTAGGGATACCCACTGCAGTCCAACTACACCCTACATGACAAATTTCAACTCCCCAGGACTTGTCCCATTCCCCCTACACCCAGACTGAGCAACAAGGCAGAGCAGCTCCAGGCCAAACACACCAACACCCGTGACACAGGACAGGACAAAAGGGGGGACACAACAGGGACAGAAACATCTCAGCAAGAAGAATGACCCTGAGGACCGAGAGAACTCGCAATGAGATGACCGAGGTGAGACCCATGGGGAGCTGACCAGGCTCAGAGAACCCTGCAGGAAGAAGAAGCCAACGGGATCACTGACCCCAAGAAAAGCAGAGATGGATGCCCGAGAATCCCAAGGTCAGAATCCTGTACCTGTCTCTGCATTCTGACAAGACCTAATCCACCAGAATGGATAGTGGCAGTGCACAGCTGTGGGTACAGCTCAGAACAAGACCTGGAAAGGCATCAGCCTGGACACTTGTGAAGAGAGATGGATTCTGAGGAGCCTCTGAGCTCCCGAGTCAAGGGTTTGATGCCTGGCCTGGTATCAGCACCAGGAATAGGAAGATGTTAAGAACAATGCCTGGCATTTCCAAAAGACCCCTTGAAGGGTTAAGGCAAAAGACACACAAAACAAGACACACAACAGACACAGAGTGCACAAGAGACAAGTGACACGACGTGCCCTGGGACTGCTCTGCCCTGCACACCTCAGCACTGTGATCAAAAATGAGATGTGCCCTTTGTGTAGCCTAAGGGGTCACATCTTGGACATCCCCATCTCCAAACCTGATTTAAAAACCCCTCCTGATGACCCCTGACCCCACACCCCACTTTCATCCCCTCTGTGGCTCCCAGCCCTCCACTTATCTCTGGGATGTCCAGGGATGAGAATCCACATCAGGTGCCAAGGAAGGCTGTCTCTGCCTCAGGGAAATTCCTGCTGTCACTGGGCTGGTGTCTCTCAGTCAGCTACAATAAAGAAAAGCAAATGTGACCGTGTGATCTCAGCAGCACATTGGCCAAAAACCAGCAATTCTGCTACTCACCACCTCCTGAGCACATCCAGGTCCTCGGGCCCTGTGCTCCAGCTCTGTTCAGACACCAACACTGCGGGGTGTGCCTGGGTTAAGAGCAGACAAGGTGATGTGGCACTGCTGAAACTTTAGCAGACCCTCGCTCCTCCTCCCTGACACACCTCAACTCCTCGGCTGTTACCAAAGCCCACCTGGATGGCCCCTTCAAAGGGAGAAGATCAAGGCTTCACCACAGAGTCCTGTAATGCTCCCCAAGGGCTCATGAGTGAGGCAGACTGGGACAGCAGTCCAGTTGGTGAGAGGGGAGTTCAGTGCAGTGCAAGTGGATTGCCTAAAACACACAATAAAGGAGGCTTAGGGTTGCACGAGCAAGTGAAACTCCAGCAGAAGCAACTGCTTCTGGCCACCCATCACTGCTCACCTCGTCCACTTCACCTTGACTGCAGAGATCCAGCTTTGAATCCTAAAAATAAAGACAAAGAGCAGTGCTGTAACACGGCCACCATTTACACTCCCCTGCAAACACAGTGACTGACCTTCTCAGGGGAGGCCCCTCACCCAGGATGGGGCACTCTGCCATGGATTGAATCCATCTGCACCTGAAACAAAGTCAGGACAAGAGTCAAAGTGCTGCCGGAGAACTCGACAGCTCCAGACACTTTGTGTCAACCTCTCTCTTTTTACTCCTGAGGGGTCCATCCCACAAGGGCCCTCTCCTCTAAGGTAGCTTTAAATTGCCTCCTGGGACTGAAAAGATTTTGCCCCTTCTCCCAACCACCAGCCCCAACATTTAGCTTTTGGAATACGAGGGGACAAAAATCCATCCTTGACAGAAATGAACGTGTTGGCTCCGTGGATTTGGAGACGTTCTCTCAGTGCTGCCATATCCAAACTCCAGCTGTGCACCTCCTCACACTACCTGGGACCACAGAACAGAAAATGTGACTATTCCCCTCCAGAAGAGTTACCCCTGGGGCTCCTCTGCACCCCTGTCCCGGCTCCCCCTCAGATCTCCCCCCACTCCAGAGACTGCCCAGAGTGAACCCAGCAAAAGGAAAAGGGACACACTGAGCACAGCACTCACCTCTGGGCCACCTGCCCAAGTGCCAACTCACCCCCTCCATCTATTCCTGCCCTGGGCAGCAGCAGCACCTGCAAAGAAACAAAAAAGGAAAAAATCATGGTGAGTTCCTGTGAAACAGCAACCTCCCTGCTCTGACTGAAGCACAGCACAAGTGAACCTTGATGTTGCACCCATCTACCCTCCTCTGGCATCCTGGGCCAGCACATCTGTCAAAGGGACCACCTAAAATAAAATAAAACAGAACAGTGAATGCTTAGAGTAGAATCAGCAAGTGAGACTTGAGCAACAGCAACTGCCTCTGTCCACCCATCACTGCTCACCTCGTCCACTTCACCTTGACTGCAGAGATCCAGCTTTGAATCCTAAAAATAAAGACAAAGAGCAGTGCTGTAACATGGCCACCATTTACACCTCCCCTGCAAACACAAACAGTGACTGACCTTCTCAGGGGAGCCCCCTCACCCGGGATGGGGCACTCTGCCATGGATTTAATCCATCTGCACCTGAAACAAAGTCAGGACAAGAGTCAAAGTGCTGCAGGAGAACTTGACAGCTCCAGACACTTTGTGCCAATCCAGGAATACCCTCTACAGTCCAACTACACCCCACATGACAAATTTCAAGTCCCCAGGACTTGTCCCATTCCCCCTACACCCAGACTGAGCAACAAGGCAGAGCAGCTCCAGGCCAAACACACCAACACCCGTGACACAGGACAGGACAAAAGGGGGGACACAACAGGGACAGAAATATCTCAGCAAGAAGAATGACCCTGAGGACCGAGAGAACTCGCAATGAGATGACCGAGGTAAGACCCATGGGGAGCTGACCAGGCTCAGAGAACCCTGCAGGAAGAAGATGCCAACGGGATCACTGATCCCAAGAAAAGCAGAGATGGATGCCTGAGAACCCTACGGTCAGAATCCTCTACCTATCTTTGCATTCTTACAACGCCTAATCCGCAATAATGGATCTATATACCACCAAAGAATGTAATATTGAATAAAAACCACACATAAATACCATCATTTATTAAATACCACTGCCACTATCTATATATAAATGTATATATATAATTAAAATACATTAAGTTGGGCATTAAGCTGATGATACGAAATAAAATAGAAAATTTCATAAAATGATATGATATCCTGTATCATTCTCCCCTACATTCTCTCTCAACTATACTATCTAACACAAACAAACAGAAACTCCATTTTTTTACTTTTTTAAACTACTCATTTATTAGCCAAAACGAAAATTTTTGCCAAAACTGTTTCTTCTTCTTCTAAAACTACTGAACTTTACTGCAATGCAAAAAACCAAACTACCACCAAACCCCCCCCGCCGCAGCCGAAAAGTCCCAGGCCACACCGCCACTGCAATTCCCCTGCCGACACAGCAGTGGAGTAACGCGGACCCGAGGGGCCCACGGGAGAGTGCAAAACGTACTGAGCACTGTTTCTAGAAGGCGCCCACGTTATTATTTAAAGCTGCGGCTCGGTTAAAGAACCAATACCAACAAGGCTCAAGGACGAAAAGCCTGCGGGGTCGGGACTGGGTTTTTCCTCTCTCTTCCTTTCAGGGACTTTCCCGAGCACACTCTGAAGCTGACGAGCCACAAGAGTCCCCAGCGCCCCTTGCGGGACCCGCTCCGGGGCTGGCGCCGTTTGCGGTGCGGGGGGACGGGGGAGGCGATGCCGGCCCGGGCGGGAAACCCGCTCCCCCGGCCGGGAAACCCGCTCCCCCGGCCGCTCCTCCGGCAGCCAGGACGGCCCCGCGCCGGGAAACCCGCCCGCCCCGCGGCACCGGGCCGAGGAGGCATTGGGCCGAGGGGGCACCGGGCCGAGGGGGCCCCGGGCCGAGGGGGCATTGGGCCGAGGGGGCACCGGGCCGAGGGGGCTCCGGGCCGAGGGGGGCCCGGGCCGAGGAGGCATTGGGCCGAGGGGGCACCGGGCCGAGGGGGCTCCGGGCCGAGGGGGGCCCGGGCCGAGGAGGCATTGGGCCGAGGGGGCACCGGGCCGAGGGGGCTCCGGGCCGAGGGGGCATTGGGCCGAGGAGGCATTGGGCCGAGGGGGCACCGGGCCGAGGGGGCATTGGGCCGAGGGGGGCCCGGGCCGAGGGAGCACCGGGCCGAGGGGGCATTGGGCCGAGGGGGGCCCGGGCCGAGGGGGCCCCGGGCCGAGGGGGCACCGGGCCGAGGGGGCACTGGGCCGAGGGGGGCCCGGGCCGAGGGGGCATTGGGCCGAGGGGGCACCGGGCCGAGGGGGCATTGGGCCGAGGGGGGCCCGGGCCGAGGGGGCACCGGGCCGAGGGGGCATTGGGCCGAGGGGGGCCCGGGCCGAGGGGGCATTGGGCCGAGGGGGGCCCGGCGGCGCCCCAGCCCCGCGCCCGGAGCGGACAGAGCCCCCGGGACGGGCGGAGCTCCGGGCAGGGCCGCGGGTCCCGCCTGCCCGCCCGGCACAGCTCGCTCAGCTCCTCCCCGCGCTCTGCCAGTCCCTGCAGCAGCCCGGCCGCGACATCCCCGCTCCACCTGACGAGTGCTCCCCTCCGTCCCCTCCCCGGGACCCCTCTCTGGGCCGGGCCCGGGCCCGGGGCAGGACGGGAGGGGCGTTTGCTCGGCTGACAATCTCCCTGTTCCCATTACAGAGTGACGGGACCCCCTCTGCTTCCTCCCCACCCCACACAGGGCTGCTTCTATTGCCTTCGCACCCACCAACTCTTCTCACTTCCCCACGGCTTGCAGCTGCCGGCTGAGACCAACCCACCCCGATAGATCACTTAATAGCCAAGAGGTTTCACACTTTATGTGTGACCCATTTAAAGTTGGGGGTTTTTTAGTTTTTTTTTTTTTTTTTTTAATCTGCTGCTCTAAAAATAAATAAATATCCATAAAAATAACACTTTTCTTAGTGCGCTGTTTGAAGGTACTAATGATAATTTTATTCCGAGCAATTTATTCTATGTACTATTTACTAAGGAGTATAAGCAGCTGTTAGCTACCCTTTCTTTTTTTCTTTTCCCCCTCTGCTAATGGACAGAAAATTGCTAAGTAAATACAGACCAAAGCATGTGACTACCAGTTTCCTATTCTTTCCAGGTTTGCTAGTCAATATAGCTATTCTTACTAAAAAAGTTGTCATTTTAATGGAGTCATCAGTAAAGGGTCTTAACATCTATAAATTCATGTTTGATAATGTTTTTGACACTGCTTGCAAAATCTGGAAGTTTTGCTTGTAGGCATCAGGTCAGTCCCTGGCTCATTCTTTAATGAAGTCTGCAATTGGGCTGTTAATGCTTCCCAAACTTTATCTTTAAAACATATTGTTTTGGAAATCTTCCAGTGATTCAGCTGTTTCTTATTTTGTTATATTTTCTGTTCATGCTGGACAATGAGGCTGAGAAGATCAGGCTGATTTGAATATTCAGACTTCCTGTGGTGACTATACAGCTGCATCATGGCTAAATGGAGTGTGGACAAATTGGGCACCATGAACCATACCTTTTATCAGAAAGTGCACAATTATTTGGAATGTGAGCTGGTCTCTTTCTCACATATGACAGCAGCTAATGGTGTTTCTGCATCTTGCAAACGGGAAAGTACATGAGGAAATAGATTTCTGAAAGCTGTCCCTACTGTGTACAAGAAGGATGTCACAGGTGCTCAGTGTGTTTTGGTATCTACTCCAGAAAGGCAAATGCATGCCTACACAGAGATAATCCTGGGAAATGTAGTGCCCTACTGCTGGTTTTGCCTGTGCAGTGTATGTGATCTGCCTGTGGTGATGTCAGTCCTTCTTGCTTCATCTGAGTCATGTTTGCACTGTCAGTCACTTAAGTGAATAATGCCCATCAAATGCAGTTGTAACGTAATAGAAAGCACTCTGGGGCATCTCATAGGAGTGGTGCTACTTTGCTTCCCTCCCCTGCCAGGAGTGGTTATTTCATGTCTCATAATTGGCTCATCTTTCATGTAGTCAATCCTTAAGTGTAAATTCAGCTTCTCTACAGGAAGATGGAAAGATGCATTTACCAGAGGCCTGGGAGCCCAGGCAAACCACTTAGATTAATGGGAAATAGAATCACCCATCAATGTGAAAATTAAATCTTTCTCAGAGTTTACACTGCTGTGTGTTTTGTTTTGGTTTGTTTGGTTGATGATAGATATGCATTCTGACAAGTGCAGGCTGTTATTTCTCAAGAAAATTTCCTCTTTGGTTGTAACTGCAGAGGGTAGTAGCGGTGCTTCTAAAGTATGTCATTCCCATTTAGGGATTTGCCTGGAAGCAAATGTACTGTACATATTTTACAGTGAATAAATAGTTGCTTAACATTTTTGTCAGTTTTCTGGCTATTAATAAACAAACAAATATATCTACTTAGATATTGTACAAATAATTTGCTAGAACAAATTTTAGTGTCTGTGTGATAAGTTTGGTTCTTAATATTTCTGTTGATGGTTTATTTCAGTGATTAATGAGCTCTTTTTTGCTTGAGTACAGTGCAGGAAACATGTAAATAGAACAATAGAAAGCACTCTGCTTAAAGGCTACTGATTACATTTATGTTTGAATACTGAGCTAAAGGTAAGTATTCTGCAACATTGGCCAAAAAATGCAATAATCCTAATTCACAGCAGTAGTCATGAGCAGCAAAGAAAAGCACATGGGCAGAGTCTGATAAGTTTATTCTTACTGGAAATAGGTACCTGCCAAAACTGTTTTTGTTCTGGGGCCAACTTGTAGGTCCTGCAATGTTATCACCCTTCCTGTTGTACCAACTGCTTGTCCTTTGAGAGGACAACCTAGGTGACAGTGGCACCTGGCATGGCTCACACTCATCCTGGTCTCACATCACCAACACTGGAGAAGGTTAATGTGGCTCTTGCAAAAAAGTGACAGCAGTGGGCAGTCAATGTGGCTCTCAGAGAACTGACCTCTGGCATCAGGGCCATGCAGGTCACTGTGCCTGAAGTCATCACTACTGTCACCAGCACTATCACTATGGCAGTTTTGTACTGGCCCCCAGAACTGGCAGCTGCTATGCCACAGTTGGATGTCCCTGTTGTGTGTTGTCACCCTTGACTTCCACGCTTTCTGTACTCAGGGACAGACCAGCTGCAGACAGCGGGCCCCAGGTTCTCTGGCTGCACAACCAAGAGGGGCCTGATGTGCTCACAGAGCCCATGTTGAAATTACTACTGACTGATTTAAAGAAAAAATGAACAAAACTCCTATCCCTCTTTTTGAAAACAAACACTCCACAAAATTGAATTTTGTTTTCTCTGCCCCCATGGATGGCATAAAGAGTTCATTGTTAATAAAATACAGATTGATCAAAAGGATTGAGGATCAGATCAAAGCTTTCTGACTTCCTGGGTCCTTCCCAGAGTCAGAGGTATACCCCTCTGAGCAATATGTCTTTCACTGTTCCTGTTGGGCCTTGCTGTCTTGATGCCCTTTGTGCAGCACAGTGCAGAAGGAATAGTGGCCTCATTGCCTCAGAGGACCCATTTTAAAGGAAACACCAGTGCCTTGCCTTTCCTGAATGTCTGGGACCATGTACACAGCCCTGCACAGCTCTGCACGTGCTGCTGCTGTCTGTCCAGCCTGCCACAGGCGTAGGCCAGGTGTCCTTGTCAGAGAACCTCTGGGACTGTCTCAGCAAAATTGGAATTGAAGGGGATGAGCACAGACAGATGGGAGGAGTGCCTGGCTCTAAACTGAGGGACAACTTGAGCTGAATTCCTTTGTGGAATGGGAAGGGAAAGTTAAGAACATGCTCAGTGTCTCATAGAGCAGCACGTATTGCTTTTGTCAAGTATTTATTTGAGTACTATAAAAATGTACTTACTGGCAAGTGCTGTGGGTCCTCAAAACATGACTGGCTCCCAGGCCACAGTTCAGTAATGACGAGTTTATCAGTACCCATTTACAATTGTTTATCATTATCCAGGAAATTGAGCAAGTAACATCCACAGCAGCATTTCAGAAGAGCATGCTTCTTTTTAGCTGAAACCAGAAAGATCTAATAAAACCTTTTCTTGCCTCTCTCCAGAATTTTTTTTCTCCCCCTAAATGTTTTGCTTCTCAGAAAACTGGACAGATTCTTATTTTGCTTTGTTTATGGAGATGCACAGGATGCTTTCCCTGATTGTCTCTTTCCTTCCAAGGAGAGTATTTAATGTAGTGTGTCATTCTCTTGTTTTTGTTTGTTTTAGGAGTAACTGTGAAAGTGAGTTAAGAACAGACTGGCATGGAACTCAATGTGTTTTTATTCTGTCTCATTTCCATCGCTAACTTTGCTGCCAGTCTAAGTTGCTGAAATACAGAGCTATGGAAATACAGACCAGTGAGCTTCAGGTCACAGGAAAACTTGCTTGAAAGTGAATCAACATGGTGTCTTGAGAGGGCTTGTAAGGGTTAGGGTGAAAGTTTTAGAACAGAAGCCGAAAATTGGGGAGAAAAAAGCGAAAATACTTTAAAAAAAAGCAGCTTACAAAGTTACATTTTACAGTCAGACTTAAAAAGAAATACAATTAAATAAAATACGAGTATTTTTGAGCTGGCTCACACTAAACGCTGTTGCAGACTTCAAAGATGCTAGAGGCAACCTCTTCAAGCCTTTACTTATACTGCTGAGAAGAACTTCCAGTAAAATACAAATATTTTTTATACAAAACTACGGTAAGAACATGTATTTGAATTTAACATTACAGATTAAAGAGGTTTTCTAAGCTAATAATAATTTGGCTATTTGTTTACTAAAACCAGCTCAGAATTCTCCCATATGAGTGACAATATTGTGCTTCAGGTTGTTTGACGAGTGTAATAAAAAATGAGTGTCTAAAAGGTCTTCATACTCTTTTGCACAAGTTTTAGGAAAAGTTTTAGGATGGAGCAATGAGTGAATGAGGAAAAGAGGGAAAAAGGACCTGCTAAAGTCAGTCAAAATTTTTCAAAAAATCCTATTTCAAGATGTGCAAGGCCTCATCAGTTTTACTGATAATAAACCTAGGCCATCTACAATGCATCTTGTTTTACTTCCTTCAAGCTTACCTCAGTAGGTGAATATCATTTGCCAAAAAAGCTTGGTTAACTTTGCTGATAAATATTCTTTCCATAAACAGGAAAAGCTTAAGAACCTGATTTATGTATTCATGGAATATTTTGAGTTGGAATGGGCCCACAAGGATTGTCAAAGTCCAACTCAAGTGAATTGCCCACACATGGACTGAACCCATGACTTTGGCATTATTAGCACCTTGCTCTAGCCAATTGAACTGCATTTGATCAAGAACAAAACCTGGACATCATTTATATTATTCTCATGATGTGCCTTGTAAATTATGATTTGATTTAAGTCACACAGTTGTCCTATTTCTCCAGGGAGTCAGGAGTATTTGCATGGTGTTTTGTATGACCCTTAGCAAAGCAGTCAGTCTGTAAAGCACAGTGCCAAGGTAAGGGGAGGGCTACAGTCTGATGGAATACAGCCATGCTGGATGTCTAACGGGTCTTGTTTGACTACTGATTGCTTTCTGTGCACACTGTGTGCTCCGATCTGCACGGGCAAGACAGAAGAAAGTTGGTTTGCCCAGTTGCTGAGCCAGGGATGACTCCAGCAGCCCCTGGGGAACACGTGGGATGTGCAGGAAGGCAGACACAGCCCAAGGGTCTCACAGCACCAGTTGCTCTGTTGCAATTGGAGAAGCAGAGCCAGATGAGTCTCAGCCACAGGGAGAGACCTGAGAGTCTGGAAGGTGCTTTCCACAGCCCAGGAGCACTGCGGGGTGGCATGAGCATCTGCAAAGATTCAATGGACTGTAGTGGGTCCTCTTGGTACAGAGGCAGCACAGAACAAATGGGTGCTCTAGCTGGTGGCTACCTGCAGGACTGGACAACATGGTGTAGTTTTTTTAGCAATTTAGCAATGAATGGGAACAATTCTCTAATTACCACGGGATTTTTTGTTTGTTTGCTTGTTTGCTTGCTTGTTTGTTTTGTTCAGGTGCCTTTTACAATCTGGGACAGATCCAGTCTACTTCTGCAGCTTTGAGCAGGGCTCTTCTCAGTGCCTTGGAGCTGTGCATTGCTTATTTTAGTGCTTCCCTGGAAGAATGAAAGTTTGCAGTTACCTGTGCCCTCCACTGTGAGTACAATGCACAACCACCCTTTCTAATAAAGGTAATCAAAGCATTGATTAAAAACCTTCAGTTAGTCCATTTACCTTATTCATAAAATGCTGAAGACTCTTGTCGTAAAGATGAAAAATAATTAAATTGCTGAAAGAATTTTTGTCTAAGTCTTTATCCTGATATTGACTGGAATAATTCTATTTGCATACTGGAGTAATTTTTTTTAAAAAATAGATTGTTAATAAAATTATCAGTAAGTTACTGGTACCTTCTTCAGGCCATCGGGGGAAAATGGTTCATTTAGTGATAAGCATTCTAACCAGCTATCATGACCTTGTATTTTCCAACCTTTCTTTTACAGGCTTGTATCATCAAAAATTGTTGCTTTTATCTGTGGGTTTGTTTTCCTTTTTTTATTTTTTTTTTCTTCTTGGTCAAAACCAGAATAAAAACTAAGATTAGTGGTGGAGTTAGTTAAAAAAAAATTGTAAAATAATGTTGAGATAAAAGATAAAAGTTACAACGGAAAAAGTATTAAGTAAGAAGAAGTAAACTTTTGATTGGGATGGGAGTGGCAGCCCACTGTCAAAGATTATGTGGATTGAAGACTCTAGACAGTCTAGTATGTGCCTTGGGATGAATAACAGCTGGCCATGTCTACCTCTTGATTCCATGTTAGGACCCAAAATGCAGCTGAATATTGTGAAAGTATGGTTTAGGAAACATAAAGAAGAAATAATTTTCATGAAAGACTTTGTGCCTTTAATATTTTCAATTCTTCTAAAATTACCTCAATAAGGTGGAAAATTACTGCAATTTGATTCCCTCTGTTGCTGCATAGCAAAAATATTTTGTTTTAAACCAATGCTTAAGAATAGCCAATGTCAAAAATAACATCTTTTTGTTCCTAGAAAATCCTCTGTGAGAAGACAGGAGAAAGGGATAGCTGGAAGAGGAATCCTCAATCTCCAGAGCAGCTGGAGGTGGTCACCAATTGCTACATTCCAAACAAACCGTGGTGAAATAACTCTAGTGGTTGCTAGACTGACAATGCTATCTTGCAGCTGCACAGTGAAGAGAGAAACATTCGTTTGAGCACAAATGAGTAGTGCTAGACAGACCAGAATTCAATTAGATGGAAAAACTGAAGCCAGCTGTTCCCCAGGCTACCATCTGCCCTGCAAGAGACAGAAGGGTTTGCTTCCTGTATTTTTCACCCTTCCAGTGGCTTGCTAAAGGCATAAAACTTTTCAACTGAAAATCTGAGGTTCCAGTGCCTGCCAGATGTTTGTAGCATTTATCTGTTCTATTTCTCAGATGTTTTATTATCTTTATTGTGCAACCCCCCCCCCCCCCCCCCCATTTTTGTACCAGCAGTCAGTGAACCGTATCCTCAACCTGTTTTCTTCTTCCAGGCAGATCCAGCCACATAGACAGGATTCAACTCAAATAAAAGTAAGTTCTCGTGCTAATGGAAAATTGGGGTGACCCTCCACTCCTCTGAATCTTCCCATCTGAGTCAGCTCTTCCAGTTCTCCCCTATGGCTCAGAGCAGCTGACATAGCTGCACATGATGCACAGGAATAGAGCATTTTTCAAAAACATGGTTGACATAGCCTTGTTACTAATGTGTTGGTAAGTCACCAAATGCACACAATATTAATCCTTTCTTTGCTTTTATTTGAGATGGTAAAAGTATTAAAAGAAAGGATAAACATGAGTCTGAGCAATCTGATTGCTGTCCTGTCCTTGCTACCGAAGATCAGGCACTGAAGGAACATAGTACAAACTGTGCCAGTTATAATTCTGCTCTGATAGGAACCACCAGCTGTCTGGTGCAGAATACAGCTCAGTGCTGTGTGGTGGATATTGCTTCTTTCATATCTGCATCATTTACTCACATTTTAAAACTCTTAGGACAGGTCATGATGTAAATATTTCTGTGCATTCAGACTGAATGTTGACTGTCCTTGCAAACAGGACAGGAATTTCCTTCTATGGAACATATATATAAATAACTGAAATGAGGTTCCGTGTTTGTATTATGGCCCCGTCTCTACAAAAGGAACCAACATTTTCTTTGTATTTAAGGAGATAGTTCTGACAACAGCACAAAGAGGCAGTTGAAACAAGGAGGTGTGAGTTGATTTCACCAGAACTAGGAAGAAGAGCCACCTTCTTGTAAGATTCACAGAAAAAGAATTAGCTTTATTGTAAAAAATATTGCATCCTGATTGAGCAAGTTGACATAATATTGGTCTGAGTGCAGCATTTTCTCTTGTCTTTACGTGTATATCAAGGCATTAGAGAAGGATAAAAGTATTTGTTGTGAAGTAACCAGGGTTTCTAAAAGCATATCTATACAGCTGCTACACAATGAAAAGGGACAAATAGAAATTGTCTCCCAAGCGTTCAGACAAGCCTTAGTGTCCTGAACCAGGGTCTGTGATTTCCTTTTGCTCTGTAGGAGCTCAGGCGTTTGAAGGGGAAGGAGTCTGCTTCTGCCATTGCCATGACTGAGGTGGGACAGGACAAGGTGGAGGAACGTGACAACTTCTGAGCTTCTGGAGAAGACATAGTCAAGCTTTTCCCAATATGCAGTAAATCCACAAACATATTAATATCTGAGTGGTAACAGGCTGCCCTATGAGATGTCTTTGGTTGGAGATGTTACATATAAGGGCTGTTATAACAGCAAGCAACTTTATCAGTCTAAGTGATTTAATTTTATCCTGAGTTATTTGACCAAACTTGTCTCAGGAAGTCCTTGTGCTACAAATTGCTGAAAGCTGTGAAGTACTTAGGAAAGGCATATATTCCCATGCTTTCTATATTCCCAATAAAACATAACTTAAGCCCCTGCCAGAGATGCATGGGATGAAGCTTTAAGACAAAATGTTACAGATGCTTTTACGTTGGTGGTGATAGGGATGGGTTGCTGTAGTGAAATAGATTTGAAGCTATTAGTTAATCCGCTAAGAAAAGTAGACCCTAAAAATCAGATCATCATGCTTAACTATCAAAACTTTTCATTCCCGTAGTATGGAGAGAAAGAAGTACCATTGTACTGGAAATGCAAGCTGAAGATAAAACAAGGTCTTGGGCAGAGCAAGTGGTCCTGCTGCCACCAACTGGCCAAACAAAACTATTTTTTACAACCTCAGCTCCTTGATAGGATTATTTAACCATGAAGAAAATGTCCAGATTCTCATTCCCAAAAGGACTATTATTAAACTAAATTTAATCAAATCAAAGAAATTAAAGGACTTGTGCTTTATCATTGAATAATTCTGTTTTGCACCTGAGATTTTTTGTTCTGTGGTTAAGTTTTCTAAGAGCTGATAGTTTGAAATATTTAAAAATAGTTTAGCTTGTTTCTAAAAAAAGATAAAGTCCTTTTACCTATAGAGTAGGTCTAGTTTTCACTTAAGCTAAAAAAGATGGTAAAACACCATCTGCAGCACGCATTATTAGCTAAGAACCAAATGTATCTAGACTTTTCCTGACAGGGTTTGTAAATTTCTAATGAAAGTTATTTAATTGCAGCAAGGAAACAAACGAGACATCCATAGTTTGAGCACCTTGAGCCAGTGCCTTTCCGCCATGGCATAGCTCCTGCCAAATCTGTTCATCCTCATGGTGGATGCTTGTTCTTTGGAGAAGAGAAACAGAAGACTGTTCTGGGCACTGTTGTCAGCTTCACTTTTTTCACAAATTTAACTATAAAATAGGGCTGAGAGAGCTACAGGGCCACATCATGTCCTCCTGAACACCCTGCACAGCTTAATAATTTACAGTTCAGACTCACCATGGCTAATCCTTTTTTCCCTGCTGGATCCAATGCAACCTAAAGGATCAGTTTTAATTAAACAGAAGATTAGCAAGAGTAAATTTTCCCCTGAGATTTTAAAATTTCATTTTGATTTTTACGTAGTGCATTCTAAGGCAATATAAGCAGCATTAATTTAGATTTTCTGCTTTAAATGCTGTCAGGGACTCACTATAGATTGAAAGTAAAAGTGTATTTGTAAGCACTGGGTTACTTCTATAACAACCTCTGTATCAACTGCTTACTGTTAAACTGTGGAAATTGGATTTTGCTTCATGAAACTTTCATGCAGTTTTCATGAATTTCCTAGGGACTGATCAACAGATCTTTCAATGCATATCCAGCTATGAGACAGAGTCAAGGCTTTTGAGTCTTAAGTCCTATTTACTCTCTGAAAGTCCACAGCATTTAAAAAGAAATACTACAATGCATTGTGAAAAATCTATAACTTCCTTGAACAAAATCCTGGCTAGATCCCAAGTGCTTACATTTTGGTAGTTCTGGAAAGGGAAGGATGTTGTTTGCAATTCCATCCCTCCTTGACCCATGCTTTATTTGTCTGTCTGTCTCAGGCTTGTAAGGATTGCCAGCCTTGGCAACAATACTGTACTGTAAAATCCTCTTCTGGGTTGTTTGATACATTCTTAATCTATCTTGGCAATATTTAAGGAAATACCCACTAGAAGTCTCAGCTGGCTTTCCTCTTACACATTCTCTCCAGCTTATTGGATCCTCTCCAACTCATTCCTGATTCCTGAACCAGATTCCTGCCACCTGGTTCAACCCTTTTGCTCAGGGGGCCCTTGATGTGATGCCTGATTCCTTCTGTACACTACAAAGGGGTCCCAGTAACCTGCAGGTGTCTGACACAGCAGAGCTCCCTTTGAGTGCCCAGAAATAACTGAACTGGTCATCATGGAGGCTTTAACGTCCAGCTCTGTCCCTGTGGGTTGTGAGTTGAAATGACACCTTCTCCCATCTCCTCCCCAACACATCCCACTTTGTCCAAGCAGCCTGGGAAAAAGTATTGCAGCAAATATTTAAGAGCCTTCTGCAGATGAGATACATGCTGATCCAGGGTCCTGCTGAGCCAGGTGCAGACACCAGCTTTGCAAGGCGTGCAGTAACCTACCATGTTCTATACAGCAGCAAATCTAACTTGAGGCATTCTATTCTAACATTATTGTAAAGGCAGTTTAAATGAGACTATGTTGAGCAAAATGAATACAAGCATTGTGGCCCAAAGTACATAACTGCAAAAGCATGTGTCAATCTCTAAATAATGCAAACTCTATTGAATTACTATAATATTACAAGAGAGCTTGCTGGAGGACGCAGTCCTGGGAACTACCAGGTGAACTGCTATTTTGCATCATGGAATATCCTGAGTTGGGGAGGACTCACAAGGATCTGAGTCCTGCTCCTGACTCCATAGAGGGCAACCTAGAAGTGAAACCCTGTATCTAAAAGCATCATCCATCCACAGCCTTCTCCTCCTCTCGTACCCTCTAACTCTTCCTTTTGACAGCTTTAAAGATTTGTTCTAATTACTTTAAACTCATCAGAATACTTTTAACACTCATCACAAATATTTGACAGGACAATATAACAATCTAGTACTTTCTCTCAAGTGGATTTTTTTTCTCCATGAACAGATGTTTTTAGCAAAAAATACAACAGAAAACCAACACTGTAAAATGATAAGCTGATCATATCACAGAACAGAAGTTGAAGAACTTGTATTTTGCATCAACTTGGTGCAGTTTGTGAGGAAACTGGTGGCAAAATGCCTAAGACTTTATAATTTATGTTAGACCATTTAGTATCTCCTAGCTAAGCTACAGGAAGGTAATTTGGTTGCAAAGCACTGAAGGACTGAAATTTGTCTTGCCTTTCTCTGGATGCACTGTTTTGTGCTATTCACTTGAACATTAATTACCTCTGATTCCTAAAATGCAGCCTAGTCACGTTGTGAGAGGAGAGAGAAAGGAAAAAGGAGCATGGCTCTCTCTGCTCCAAACAGCCAGTGGAGCAGCAGGCGAGGATGGGCAGGAAAGGAGCGAGGGACAGGAGGGGAGGGCAGCTGGAGCCAGGCAGTGACTCTGGCTCTCCTGCTCTTCATGTCATGGAAGCTTCACAGGCGTCTGTGCTGCGGAGCAGTGTCACGAGTGCTGTCAGAAATCCCTGGGATTTTAACTACCCTGACTATGATCATGAAGTAAAGGCAGTAGAAGTACTTGGGGAATGAGATGACATTCTTGCAAGAAACATAATAAAGAGAAAAAGCAATGAGCTATGATGCTGCAAGTTTAGGACAAAGAAAAGTCTTCTTTCTCCTGGGGCTTTGCTGACCCCAAACAGACCAGCTTCAGCTTTATTGGAAATGACAGTGCAATTTCTCCTAGTACCAAAAGATAAAACAGGGGTCCCAGATATTTTGCTGTGTTTCAGATTTTTGAAGGTGGATGGTCAAAGCCTGACAGTCTAACTTCCATGTAAGGAGGGATTATAATAAATAATGGAACCATCTGACTCAAGGATGAACTATAAAGCAGTGGAGGCAGCAATGCTTCTTTTAGAGAGAAACTATGTTTCACAATTCTGTTACAGTCTGGGGAAAGAGCCAACATCTAAGGAAAAAGGGGTTTCATTTGATGTTGCACTTCAAAATCCTGAAAGTCCAAACAGAAGGAAGGGGGGCTGGTGGTAGACGGAGGGGAAACAAAAACCCAAGAATGGGAGAAAATCTGAACTGTCATTGCTAATTGTGTCACTTTACTTACTTTACAATCTGCAATTTGCATTTGGATCCTTGTGAGAATTCCAATATTTAAATGAAAATACTTCACAAATCCAAGTGAAATGAAGCCAGTGCTGGAACATTTATCACTGTCTATTAAAAAAAAGGGCTCCAGATTGCAGAAAATGTAAATTCTGTTTTTAAAACCCAGGTAAGTCACAGAAGAAATCCTAATGTTTGACCGCTTCTGTTTCTGATTCCTATCAGTCATAAAGTAGATTTAGTCAGAGGCTACCAGCCATTTACAGGTATTTCTACTGATTGTGGTGACAACAGCCTTGCAGCAAACCTGGAATTTGGGACTAGTGCTCTCTTTCCAGATGTCCTACCTGTTGCTTTGGTGGCTTGCTGTTGACTTGCCATCTACTTAAAATACCTTAATCCCTTAATACATAATTTGCTTTCCAGTACTCCTCTCAAAGTCTGTGTTCAACTCAATATATTTCAACTGAGACCTGAAGAGCAAATCTACTTCTCCATTCATGTAGTTCTGTATCTCTCTCAAGGTGTTGTAACAGTCAGTAGTAATTATCACTGTTCCCAGTAATAAATAATGAAACTCTGGCATAGAAATGTGCAGGCTGATCCGCAGACGTTACTCTAAAGCCAAACTACATTTTATTAGGTTTCTTTTTGTCAGTCTTCACATACTCTTTGACAGCCTTTTCAGTCTTAATAAAAATTCTATTAAATTTTACCCTTATCATATTAAACGTAAAAAAATAAATGCTGCATGCACTAATGCCAGTGCACCCCATCAGCAGTCAGGAATATGAGACAAAGCAGGGAGGTGAAATGCAAAGACCTTTCAGTTCAGTGCCCTCTTCTCCCTAGGAAATTGAATCCTGGCATTTTAAAATAGACATTCTGGATCTTAATTCCTCTTTCTGCATCTCCTTCTTTAAGAGTCCTATATAGTACCTGCTTCTTACCAAAAGAGATCAGAATTGTAATTAATCATATGGCAGCTCTGCAAACTGTGACATAGAGCCACCTTTCTTAGATTAGTACAGTTGATGATTCAGAAATGTTCTTTATTCCCATTCTGGCTTTAAATTTGTGTTTCCCTAATTTCTGAAAACAGAATGTTTCCATTTCTTGCCAGTTTTACTATTTGGATTTCATGGGAAACTATGTCAAATGACTGCTAAGATCAAAACTAACAAAGTCCACTGCTCAGCACAGAAAGCAGTCAAACTGCTCAGGCATGATTCACCTTGGATAACTCACAGATCCTTGTCATTTGCAAAGTAAGTGCCTCTATTTTTAACTGGTTTTCATGCTACAGACTTGCTAGAATTAAAACTGGATCTGTAACATCAAAAAGAGAAGATCAGAAATTGGAAATAAGTAGGAGATAGCTTACTAAAGAAAAAAAAGGAAGTAAATTATGATGTAAATAGGTTTCTTATATCTTAATTTAGTATACAGTGATAACCCCTGTCATTTGTTCCTTTAGAAATGAATAATATGGTTGTAGCCAAAAGGGAAACACTATAAGCTTCACGGGTTCACGTGAAAAAAAGAGATTAGAGAATTCTAGGGAAGAAAAAAAACAAAAAAGGGCAGGAGAGGTCACCAGAAATCAACAAGCCCACCATGGACTTGGTCTGCTGAGTATAAAGCCTTACCCAGCAAAGATACAGAGAGTATATGGTTGAACTATATTTGTATAATAAAAAATTATAATTAGTATCTATAATTTATTGAATCCATTAAAAATATCATTGCATTATTATAATTTAAATTCTATCATATATTACAGACATTATTTATATGTGCATTATATATAATCTATAGGTATTAGGTGTAATAACAATCTGTATAATAAAATAAATTCCTAGTAATGTGAAATGCTTATACTGTGGCTGTTAATACAGAAGTCAATCTAAATAACATATAACATGAGTGGCCTTGTTAAATTCTGTTTAAAGCTTCTGCTGGCAGCAGATAGTGCTGCTAGTGTTCATTTTACTCTTATAAATGGAGAAATTTGCATAACAATTTCAGTGTAACAAGCAGAGTATAAATATCTCACTGAGAAACTGTTAGGTAATAACTCAACAGTGATTAACTGAAGACCTGTTACTTGTTCTGTTGAGTAATCCAGGGTGACAAAAATGCTTCCCAGTGGGTAATGTTATACTCCAAGTGTCATTGAACATTAGTGGTAGTTTCAAATATGAGTGCAATTATTAAATATTAGAGCTAGTTCTCCTGTATTCCTTTGAAAAGTAATAGAATTTAAAGTAATACAAAATGATGTAGTTTTAACAGATTATGGAGTGTACTGAGACTGCTTTATCAGCCTTATTTACAAAGCACACACATACACTGATTTGGTTTATATATCCCCATTTAACAAAATGGGATAAAAACAAAACTAACATTCTAACTAACAGACTCCACTTCAATGACATTTCTGTCAAAGAATTCATTTTGCATGAGCTTTTGCTTTTTTTCTCTGACTGGTACTGTGAGAATAAGTTGTGACTATCTCAGAGGTGCATTGTTTATGCTAGAATATTTTGTGTCAGATTAGTTGCAATTATGCAGCTCTTCAGAAATTCAGCGCAGAACAGTTTACTGATAGGGTGGAGAGAATATTTGACTTATTTCCACACTATGTCTTGATGAATATATGAAAATGTGAATCTGTGCAAATGTGAAAACTTGAAATAGTGAATGCCACAGTGAGAGTGAGAGCTTCAGATGAATTTTACTGAAGAAGCTTTGCTGTTTGAGAAGTTTGTCTGAGGGGCAGAAAGAACTCCTTTGTGTATTTAACCTCCTTCACAGAAAGGGGTTTAAATGAAGGTAAATCCTTCCTTAGCCTCAGATTTTGGCAACAGTTTAAGGAAGCATATTGTCTCGTGAGTTGTAATGATGGTAAATCAGATATATTTATATAAAAATTATTTATTAAGACAAACGGACATAACAGGTAAAAGATCTTAATCAGAATTACTGTACACTATAAAATTAAATTAACTACTAGTAGATTATAGCATCACTTAGAACAGTGCACTGTATCAAGGTACCTATATTAAAGCTAGGAAAAGAAATAATATTGATTAGGAGTTGAATGTAACTTCCTGCTGAAATGGCAATAATGTGCACAGATTCCTTCACTTAACCCCTGGCAGGTAACTGTGAAACAATTGTCCCTACTCTCTGGAGAAACTCCACGGATTTCCAGAAAGATGTATAGAAGATTTGTGTTTTGTCAAAGTTTGCTGTGGCTTTTACAGTTGTAAAGTAAATGGCTGTCACTCAGAAATTCAGGTTATCTTCCAGATCTCACTTCAGAAGTAGAATGTTTATTGGTAATTGAAATGCCAGACCAGTATCAACCCTGGTGCCAAAATGGTGCCAAAATGACTCACTGCAAGACAGCTTGTCCTGCTTGAGTTATTTGACTGGATAACAAAATAAGTTTTTGTGGGGGGTAAGATGCCCTGCTAGAGTGTAATAGCTTCCTATATTTACCTACAAGCCAGTCAAAGTAGGTTACATTGCGTTATTTCTTGTGGAATGAAAAGCATAGATGCCAAATTCCGTACTCCTATAAGGGATGACCCACAGCCACCTGTGTCTGCATCAATAAGTCAGGGAGGGAAAGTGCAAAATGCTCAGAGACAGTCAGTGTATCTCACACAGGTTTGTGTGCCTTGTCTGTGCATTTAATCCCCACCACAACCATGCACCAGAACCAACTTCGGAGAGAAGCGCCTGATTCTTCATTTTTGGACATCTTTGAATTAGAAGATAATCATATTTAACTAAGGATATCTCCAGAAATACAAACACAGGAGCAACAAAGTTGTATTTAAAGATCCTATGTAATGCTGAAGTCTAAGCAAGATATACTGTAGTGGCTGCTTCAGAATTTGTACTTAGTTGCTTTCTCAAGCACTGTGGTGGTGTTATTTGTGTCTGCATGAGTCTTTCACTTAAAATAACTATGCAGGAATGCCTTTTATATGAAAACCCATGCCAGGATATTCTGTGTTCTGGCCTTTAATCTTTGCCAGCCAGGTAGATTCTCCTCATGTGATGAGGAAGCTGCAGTCAGTCCCTTGCAGCCACCTGGCTGAGTTTTGCTGCCCTCCTGAAGCAGGGACGCCCACGCCCAAGCCACAGGCCACGCAGTCTCTGCAAGATTTCTGCTGCCATGCCTGTACAAAGACTGTGATGCCCAGTGCCAGTGCCTTCTTTCAATTCTTGTCTTCTGGGGTAGGAAGCCTTTGGGAGAAATGTTTGGATTGGCAGCCAGCTCCTTGTTGTGTAATTTGCACAGAACTCAGCTCACACATCTGCAATGTTTCGTGGCATGCTCACCCTAGAAGTTGCAAGATCTTCATGTTTCTTCACCCAGCCCTTCATGTTTCAACCCCTTCCTGCAACTCAGGGTCAAGGACTGACATGATTAGCAGGAGATAACCAGAGCCAGGTTTCCCACTGCCTCATGCGCATTATGTAGCCCCACTGTCCTTCCTGCAGATCCACACAAATCCCACACTGGTAGAGAAGTTTGCAAAGGAAGAGAAGGACTTGAAGGTGCTGGTGGATTTGAGGCTGGATATGTCCCAGCTGCCTGTATCGGCAACCCAGAAACCAACTGTGACCTGGGCTGCATCCCCACAGTGTGGGCAGATGAGGGGGGTATTCTGCTCCTCTCCTCTCTTCAGGTCAGGTCCCACCTGGAGTCCTGCATTCAGCTTTGGGACCCCTGCACAAGAAGGACATGGGTATTTTCCAGCACTTGCAACTTTTTAAAATTCAGTGTGAGGTTTTGCATGCAGTTTAGCTGAGGAGGTGAAGAATAATGTAGGGCCAGTATCCACTTTGCAATGAGGAAGGTCAGTTTATAAATATTTTTGGTTCTCTATGATATAATAAGGCTGTGCAACTCTGAGGCACAAGACATTAGGAAAGCAGTCCAGATGGGGAAGAGAGTGTGAGGTGACACAACACAGCCCAGTGCCACCTGTAACCTGTCTTCAGCATGGTCCAGCTTCCCCAGGATGCAGGGAACAGGCAGCGTTTTGCTGAGACAGGTGCCTCAGGCATGCAGTTACAATGGTGTGCTGCAAGATTAAGCAGGCTCAGACTATGCAGATTTGATGCTCATCCTTTCAGGAAATAGACTGGGAAAAGAAGAGAAGCATTTTCATAGTCGTCAGGGGGAGTTTGCCTCTGCTCTGACATGATCTGACAGCAAATGAATGTGTCTGCCAACGCAGTGCACTGCAGCTCTTTGGGTTTTCCAGTTTGTGGCACTCTGCCTGTCCAGTTCACCTGACCTTTGGTGTGATTATCAGAACTGCACTCAGGTTCCTTGCTCTGCCCTTAGCCTACTTCAGTTGTCTCTTGAGGAATATCTCCTGTTTTGTGGTATGCCCTGGGTGCTCAGTACCCAGGGAGCAAAATGACGCAGGGCTGCTGGGCACCCATGCCGACAGAAGGCAGTTCCCACTGTGCCTCTCACCAGATTCCTCAGACATCAACCTACCAGCTCTGTCTGTAACCACACAGGGAACTGGTCACAACTGGCTTCTTCACATGGAAAAAAAATGAGGGAACAAGGTGGAGTGAAAATTACGAGGCTGAAGCAGGGGGTGAGGTCCACCTGAGTGGGGAGTAATTTACTCATCATGGCAAAAGGAGCAGTCTGTGGTAGCTGGTGCTGGATGAACACAGTGACTTTTGACCTTCACTCTGTGTAAAACTGGGCTTTCTGCGTGTGATGGACACGTGCAGTACTGAGTAATCATAAGGCCAGCACCTTCATACTGAAAAATCTAGAACAAAACAGGGAAGTTCATAGATTGAGTGGTGCAAAGTAAAATCACTGCCAATCCCTGCCACTGTTGCTCACCAATTTTCATGGGTGTGTTTTTCTGTAGGGATATGCAATTGCTCCTAAGTAATATGCTCCTGAATTAGGTTTCTGCATTAATATACCTTATTTCTTCTGTGGAATGCTTACCTCTGTGTGAAGACAACATGCCATATGCATGGTCATTTTTTGCCACCTCTCAAGTGCAACTACTACTTGTTTAATTTTTGCCCTCCATTCCAGCACTTTCTGCTCTTCTCTTTATTTCTTCATGGAATGATTTTTACTTCCATCTTCTCCTTCCAGCATTGAAAAAGTCTGTCACCATTTTTCTCATCTTGTTTCCCATTGCAGGTGCCAATAAGAAGTAAATGCAAAAGAATCTTCATAACCCACTGATGTCATGTTCTTTTTCTTGTTGACTCCATCAGAGAGGAACTGGAACACCCCCTTAAGGTTTTGTGTTTCCTAACAGCTGGTGTCTCACCAGTGTGGGTCTGTGATGCTGGGTGTGCTCATGTAAGCGCATTTAATGAAAAGAATCAAATAGGGAAAATGGCCCATAATAATTCCGTAATAATTCCTCATTATCTCAATCTATTTTTCAGCAATTAGAACCTCAGCTCTTCAGATCATTCATGATTTTGCAGATTCCTATACATTTACTATTTTTTTCTAACACTTCCCTTGCACGCATTTTCAGCTGAAACAAGGCTGTGCATTCAAATAAGAGTCACTGAAACCTTAAAAAAATAAGAAGTCTGTTTTCTATGCTAGATAGTGTCATGTAAATCTATGCTTGTAAATTGTATGTGTGTTTCTGCATGTGGCCTATGAAATATTGGGGAGAAATTCTTCCCTGTGAGGGTGGTGATGCCCTGGCACAGGGTGCTCAGAGAAGCTGTGACTGCCCCATCCCTGGAAATGTTCAAGGCCAGGCTGGATGGCGCTTGGGGCAACCTGGTTTAGTGGGAGGTCTCTCTGCCCATGGCAGAGGAGTTGGAACTAGATGGTGGGGAAAGTCCCTTCCCACACAAATAATTCTATGATTTTATGCCACTTGCAGCTCCAAGGGACTAAAAGACAACAAACATTTCTATAGGGCCAGTACAGGCACAAAGCCTGGGAATCCCTTGAGGCTTCTGAACACCTAGTCACTACAACATGAAGAGAAATATTTCTGAAAAATATCCATGGGGATCAGGAGCCTGCCAGCCTCCAGGGAGCCAGCTGCCAGGCTGCCCTGCAGATGGCAATCCTGCGCTGTGGCTGCCAGGCCTGGTGGTGCTCAGGGCTCGGGCTCTTCAGTGTAAAGGGGTGTTTGGTGTTACCTTGCATTTGCTCTGAAGCGTGGCGTTTTATGGCCTCAAGTAAAACATGCTCAGAGAAGATGCATAGGTGTTATTTACTTTTGTAAAACAAATGTGCAGATTTGCTGTGTTGCAGGCTCACTAATTTCAAAGGTGTGTTGAATACATGACAAAGCACACATTGTGGCAGTGACCGGGTCACTTCAGATCCTGCTGACTAAAGGCTTTGCCTGGTGGCCATTACACCAATGCTTTCATTTTGGTTCACGTAGCAAAGAGCAAGAAGATCAGTGTCACAAAAACACATACAGCTTTCTTTCTGAAATATTTGTCTAAATATTTTCTAATATCTTTCCCTCGAAAAATATCCTTCTGGGGGAGAGTCATGCAACTGAGAAAGTGGAGATGGATGGGAAGGAAAAAAGGAAATTTCATGCCAGTATGTGTGTTGTATCATAACCAGGTAGCCCTGTAACATGGTATTGCTTTTGCTAATAACATGCCCTCAGTTCTGTATGGTTTACCAGGCCCTGTCACACCCGCTCTGCCCAAACTTGGTGTGACCTGCTTACAGCTCCTTCTTATCCAGTGGAGTTGTGATAGCAATTTTTCTAAGTCACCATGTGTCTGTACAACCATCGTTTTTCAGACACCTGGAAATCTGGATGAACAGCCCCCACATCCCAGGCTGCTTTAGCAGGAGTACTGTCGCAGGTCCAAGGCAGGTAGCACACTCTTCTGTCCAGCACTGTGTCTCATGTGCATCCACAAGAGTGTGGCTCTCACTATGAAAAGCTTATTAAGGAACTGGGGAGAGTGTAATAAATGGGTTCCAAGGTGGGTCTGAACATATGGAATGTGAAGAGCAGTGGAGGGAGCTGGGTTTGATTAGTTGGGTGACAAGGCTGCTGATGGACAACCTAAGCCTACAGGTACTTGAAAGTGAGGTAAGATTCTGTGACCTAGATAGCCAGTCAGCATTATACAGAAAAGACAAAGTCCTCCTTTTCCTAACGTACTGTTTTCTTGTTTCCCCTTGTTTGTCTGCTCCACATGCCTTATTCTCATAGTGAACATCTGTGCTGATGTTTCTGAGCAGAATCCTTTCTGCTCTGTACTTGTGCAGCAAGCAGAAGAACAGGGCTGTAGTTAATGCCTGAATTTCCTGGATATCACACAATTAGAGAAGGCAGCAATAATAGCAGTGTTCTGCACGCAGTATAGGTAACTGTGTATAAATAACCACAAAGATGGAAAAAAGAACAGAAAGGATGGGAATTTTCACGTTACCTAGAGACAAGCCATGAGCCGCTGTCTCTTGTATTCAGCTCATTAACTGCAGCTGTCTGAGAGGGGAAAATGCACATGAATGAGCTGTGATGTGTAAGCCATGTCCTGGATAATGCTGGTCCTGCAAACTTGTGCAGTGATTTCTTTTTTCTGTGTCAAGTGACACAATGATTTCTTGCTTTCACACCAATTTACAGAGACAGCAGATCACCTTCTGGAGTGGATATGCACAAGTGCTCTATTCAGCCTTTTCAGATTAAGCATTCAAAAATCAATGAATCTTAGATGATTCTTTCCCTCAGCCCATGAATATGCCGGGTCTTAGGAACTGAGACCCTGTTTAGACCATAATTGCAATCTGACTGGAAGCAGGATTTTAAACAATTTTGAGGATCAAGTCACTAAGAGGTTAGGGGTGGCATTGTTACGAAAATGTCAGGATGGAGGCTAAGCCCTCTACTGGGTCTATCTGACAAAAGAGATCAAACATCTTTAAAAATGGACCCCTTGCATTTATGATGAGGAGAGAATGGTGAAGTAATATTGTGTGTTTCTCTGCCATCTCAGTACTAGGGAACAGGCAGCCACAAAGAGCTTAAAGCACTGCTTTCTTTCCTTCAAATTAACAAAACAAACAAAGAAAAATCACCTTTTCCTGACCAATATCTAATTCCAAGTTTCAGAAAGAATCTTCAAACATGGTCCTAATATTTCAAGTGAGTCTGTATGCAGTGACAGGTGTCAATTGAAAACATTACTTCCAAAAGCAACTGTGATGGTGAATAAAAGCAGAAGCATTTTGAGTGTAGGGGGATTCTGGAAAAATCGCATTGAAAGATTTTTTTTTTTCTCTGAAAAATCTCCTGGAACAATAAATAAATAAATAAATAAATAAATAAATAAGAATTAGTTACAAATAAAAACTGATAAATTCATCTACCATGGGTCTTGGGAGTATGGGGAGATTCCTGCTTCCTGAAAGCTAGCCAATGTTATTTCAGTTTGCAAGAAGGGCTTGAAGGACGTCCCAGGAAACTACAGACGTTCAAATCCAACCTCAGTTCCTGGAAAAATTATGGAGAAGATTATACTGGGCACTATTCAAAGGCATTGAAAGAATAATGGAAAATAAACATCAAAAAACCCTATAGCCATGAGTCCCTTGGAGTACTTTGGACTCCAGAATAAACATGGATCTTCAGGGTTTTTTATCCTAATAGGAGAATTGATGGCAAGGGAACCATTTCTCTGTCCAAAATCTCTTCTTTCAAAGAAATTATACTCCCTGCAGAGGAAGTATGTTCATAGCATTTTAGGCAGCAGTTCACTTGAAACTCGCAGTGAAAGTTGAGATGATTAAAGCTCAGGGAGACTGAAGCTGCTACCTTAGGAACAGTGCTTTCCACTTTAGTGCACAGATAAAACCGATGGTTTTCATTCCTTAATGCATTCTCTGAATCCAACATCTTCAGCTGTCTTGGATTTCAGACCTGTCTCTCTTGCAAGAGAAAGGAAGAACATATAATCTGTGTATACAGAGAGAACACAGGGCAAAAGTAGGGCTGGATCCCAAACTCACACTGGTGCCATCTGTCTCTGCCATGAATCTGTTGGGGCACATGGCTTATTCAGACTTTGATTTTATGGGATGGGCACTACTGAGGAAGAGAAATAGGAAGAAGTGACAGTTATACATAAAATAGTCACTTGGGGGTAATAGTGAGGAAATTTGTATTCTCTCCATCTCCTATCAGAAAGATGAAGGACACTTACTGAACAAAGGCAAGAGTTTGAAATGAATGCAAGGGACTTCATTATGCAACATAATATTAGACTGGGGAAACTGCTGCTGTAGGAAGTTCCAGAGGTCAAGCAACTAACAGCATTCAAAATGTGATTGACTACCATAAAGAATATTTAAAAATATGATCAAACATTTGTAAAAATCTTGGAAAGTATATTCTTTTTTTCTTTTAATGTCAGGCTATAACCTCTGTCAGATGAAGATGAGTTAAAGCAGTTAACAGAGTTCATAAATGAAGGGCAGATGGTAAAATTAAATTATTTTGTCATCATCTATCATAGTGTATGAAATTCTAAAGTTAGTGTCTTGTATCTCAGAAATCTTTACTGAGCTAAAGTATTTCAGTATTGGGACACTAGATGGAAAGCCACTGAAATCAAGGAAGGTTTCAATTCCAGCAATGTCTGAAGCCTCTGAAATGCTGTGGAGTAAATGAAGTGAAGGTTTGAGTACTCCTTGCTGCTGAACTGTATAAATGAGCATGTGATAATCCCAAAGGTGCCTGTCAAACAGACTAGGGTTAGGAAAGGGGTTTTGCAGGGACTCCCTTCCTTTTACAGCTCCAGGTGCACAGCACAGAGAGAGAAAAAGAGGGATCTTCACATCACACAGGACAAATACCCATGTCAACATCTCATCACCCACTGCAGCCAAGTACTGAAAATCCCTGTGCTGCAGAAGGAATTAGGTCTTTCTTCTCTCTTCCTACCTTAATTGCTTGGTTAATTGTACATCAAAGGAACATGGGCACCTAAGCATTGCAGTTGTCCAGCTGAAGTGACAAATTTGACATAAGGCTGCAGCCATTGCCTCAATGTCGGGCTGAAACTGTTATGCTCATGCCCATTAAGTGCTTCTGTGCTCCGCAAGACCCAGGAGCTGGTGAAAAAGGGAGCTGAGACACAGCACAGAGCCCAAGAGCAGAATGCAGCACTTTGACCATCTGACCAGGCAGCGCATAAAAGCACTGAGGAAGCCCCCAGGTACAACCACGGGGAAGCAGACACCACTCTGGCTCCACTAGGTGGGACCAGAGCCAAAATCACCTTCATTATTGTTACCAGGCAGAGCAGAATAGGGGGTCCTTTCCTTTTCTGTTTTCTTCTGAAACTGGGCCCTGAGTTCAACTATCTGAGGATATTCAGGCACACAGGGCATCACCTAAGTGACTAAACAGAAACAGAAAACTTCACTGCCTTGCCAATAGCTCTCTCAAAGCAATGATCAGTATCTGGAGAAGAGGAAATGTGCTACTACATGTTGTCTGAAGTCAGTAGTTTAACATCTCTAGAGAAGCAATGTGTCTCATAAACTCCATAAACTTGAGGTCTCAAGCCCAGGTGTTATAAGTTTCTAATAAATAGGCTCACCATTTTAAAAAGTCACCAGCCTCGTTTTTGCCTGTTTTAATACAAATTTTTGGTAATTCTATATTTAAAGTAATAGATAAAATCCTCTCACCAAGTAAATAACAAGGTATTCTCTCATGCTCAATGCTACAAAATCACAATATACTCCAAAACAAACAAAGGCTCCAACACAAACTTAAAAACTCCACATTCATCAATGACTATCAACTAATAATGAATATGACATAAAAGTATTTTGTTTTCAAACTCCAAAGTAAAGATAAACAACATCTATATCTATATATCAAAAGGCAAATCGTATCCCTAAGGAGCAGGTTCTAAACCTTCCTTCCACCCCAATGGGGAGGGGGACTTCTCCCAGCTGGTGGCTTTTGCCCTCCTTGGCCCATCGCTGCGCTGTGAGGAATCCTCCCTCAACCAGTCTCCCCAGGTTCGAGGTCCTAAGCCCCCTTGGTCTGGCTCATGCTTGATCCCCCTGCCCAAAGAGAACAATCCCCCAGCTGGGGGCCAGACCCTCAGTGGGTCTCTGCTTAGGAGTCTCTAGCCTCACCCCAAGGGTCCTGCTCCCCAGACACCCAGGACACTCCCCACTCTCCCCTTGGGCAAACACGCTCTTGGCCAGAGACACCCCTAGGAGCCCCCCACCTTGGAGGGAACAGGGTCTAAATGTATAAGGGTGGGTGAAAAGAAGAGTACTCCCCCTTCTCTCACTCCCCGTGGATCCTCCAGGGTACCACACTCACCCTAATTCCAATTGCTTCCCTCCTCTCTCAGCTGGCCCCCTCGTGGGAGTCCAGAACAGCAATACTGGGAAGTTTACATTTGCTTTAGGAGTCCACTCTACGTGGCCCCCGTCTCACTCACTCACCACACACTTGTGTACCCTCTTATGCCGTGCCCCACTCGCAATACTGACCTGTGTACTGCGAGCCCCACTCCCTCTCGGAGGGCTTTCACCGTCTGAGTTCCCGTAACCTCATCTGTTCCTCGGGAGTAGCCAGGATCCCTCCTTGGTCTCAAAGAAATCCCAAAATCCAGGCGGCCAAAAAAAAAAAAAAAAAAAAAAAAAAAAAAAAAAAAATCGGCCGGAGGCATCTTCCCCAGTTCTATCCTTCTTCGGGACTGCCTCTGGACGTGGCTATCCCGGATGGGTCCCCAAAAATTTGCAGTAAAACAGGCAAAAATGAGGCTGGTGACTTTTAAAAATGGTGAGCCTGTTTATTAGAAACTTAGAACACCTGTGGTTGAGACCTCAAGATAAGCTTAAGGCCTAGGCAGCAAAACAGAGTAACAATAACAAACTGTGAGCTACAGAGGCACCCCTTTGGACATAGGTTCCACAGAAGGACCCAGGCGCTGGGCACCTGTAGATTTTAAAGTCTCCCGAGCTGCTGGGTTGGTGCATTTGTCAATCCTTATGCTGATTGGTCTCTTTTCTGGCCACTGATTAGTCTGTACTGGGGTGCAATCCTGACCAATCATTCTGAAATACTTTGATCTTAGTGGTCGGCTCATTCTCCAATCACAGTTCAGGTTGCTGTCCTCACGTCATGAGGCAACATTCTAGACAGTTCCCTCCATTAAACTCACTGAATTCTCACCACCCCCCCCTAGTGGTTACACACCCACACCACAGTACATTTAACTTGACAACTTCCTACCTCATAACTTATGACATTAATTCTACAGAACAATTTTTTATATTAATTAACAATTCATGTCAACTCCTTATATCGATTTTATTAATAATTCATAACCACACCTACGCAAGCCTACTTGTTTATGACAGCTATTCATCTTTCTACTTGCATATTTTCTAAGTTTTGTTTTGTTGCTTCTTGTTGTTGCCCATAACTTGTATTTTCTAATTAATTTAAAAATAAATTCAGAATAGTTTTATTACTAAATGGTTGTCATTAGAACTTGTATTATCCCTGTTTTATGTGCTTGAATTTTCTTTAATGATGCTATGAACTTAACAATCAGAAAGATTTTGATTACTACAAAATAAGTAGTAAATTTCCACAGCAATAGTAGTGGGATTCATTTTTTTTTTTTTAAAGAAAAGTCAAGCCTTTAAATTTTTTAAGCTATTATAAAAATCCATTGTCTGAAATGGAGCTAACAAGATCAGCTTGCATGAAGGTTTGATTAATTTGCAAACTGTATTACACATTATGAAAGCAATTACTCCCTGTCTGTAAAGCCATGAACTATACTCCAGGAAATTTTAAGTGCCCATACAGACAGAGAACTACACTGCAAATTTTATTTCTCCAAAAGAAGCTGGTTATTCTATTAGGGAGTCTTTTCAACTAAAACATGACAGTCATTCTGCAATTCATCTGCATGAATAATCTACAGCTAGATTGTAGAATCAGGTTGTGAAGCTTCTCTGTAAAGTATTTCTCAGAAAAAAAAAAATCCAGAGAAAAGAGCTTTAAAAAACCTTTAAGTATTGTTCCTAGATATGTGCAAGAAGTATATTCTTAGAATAATGGACAAAGCAGGACTAAACTGAAATTTTAGTATTTTCTGCCTTTCCAAGTTATACTGTTCATGTGAGGGTGTAGTTTTCAGGTCCTGCTCCTCTCGGTAGCCAGGCCACCACATAGGGCTGTGTAAATAAAGTGCCAGGGAACATTCCCAGGAACTCGGTCATCAACACTGGCATAATGCCACAGGCCTTTTGCACAGCTGTCATCTGTGAGATTCAGCACTCTTCCAAATAACTCCTGGGTGTGGGTCAGGAATTAAATGGATCAGGGCCCATCATTTACAGCAGCTGTCCTGGAAAGAGGCAAATTTAGCATTGCAGAAGGGGTGGTTTTGAGCTGCAGTGCCTGAGGACAGTGCCAGTCACATTCAGCTGGGCTCTTCAGAGCCAGCTGAAGCTCCCCATGGCTCTGCTGTGTGACACAGAGGGGACCTGCCCAGGCAAGGAGTGAGCAGTCAGCACTGGATGAGGGTCTGATCCTTTGCTGCCCCTGACCAGATGGTCCAAGTTCAACACATGGCCTTGGTTTTCCTGCTGGTACCCTTCATAACTGTTAATCCATCCTTAACCTTGGTGAACTATCTTCCTCGGCATGTGCCTTCTGCTTTGGCATGGATCTCTAGGGATACCTGGGCCCACAGCAGGTAACTACAGTTCCTTTAGCTGTGCTAATCATGGGTCTGTGAAGGACACACCCTTTTAAGCAGGGACTGAGATTTCTGCCTTGACACAGGTGGTTATTTTCTGTTCTTTGCTTACTGCTTTTTTTCAATACAACAAGCAGGAGAGAAAAGTTTTCATTTTCACTGTGACTTTTAAAGCATGAACTGTTATTGAAAGTAGTGTTACATTGAGATAAATAAAGATTTAATGGGGACATTTTCCTGAACTGTTTTGTACAATTGTGTAGCATTTTTCCCTGCTTTATCTTGTCATTTAATGTTCCCTAATACAGTTGCAGTGTAGACTATCAGAGAACTTCTAAACTACCTTGTGAACTATCATAGTCCTAGGGCTGACTGGTCTGCTCAGTAGAGTCCTCAGTTCAAGACTACTCAGTAACAGTGTCCTTCCTTGATTATAAAACAAGAGGACTGCAAGCAAAAATAACTGATTCATACTCTTCAACTTAAATTTAGGTATGGTCCAACATTCAGGATCCACCACAGTGCACTTACTGGCACACGACTGGAAAATTCTGCAACAGGTTTTGATATCTCAAAGAGAACAGAACAAAGACAAGGATGAGAATGTGACACTGGGATATTAAAGTGCCATGACACAACATGTATAATCTGGGGGGTTGAGTGACAGTGTCCACAAGTAGCAAATATTTGTCAAGAGGAATAAGACCTACTTCTTGTGAGCATCCTTTTGCAGCCTCAGAGCTGAAGTGATGCCAGAAAAACACCTCATGAAGTGGTTATGCCATCTTTCTGTTCTCTGCCTCTTAGGTACAAACAAGTTCCCTGCATACACATCTCTCTTCCAAAGCAGCATAACAACTCAGTAATAATCAGAAAAAAAAAAAAAAAGAATGGCACTAAGAAGCTTCTCTTCTCACCTTATTCTTCACCTCACCAGACTCCTAGGCAGGACCTAAATCTCCAAGGAAAAAAGTCCACTAAATATCCTCCCATTCATTTGTTTTTTAAAGAAACTTGAAACACTTTTCTTTCTTGAAAATCCATCACTCATAACTACAAAGCTGCTAGCAGTTTTACATCATTAAACATAAACCAAAATGGAATTAATGTCACAGATAGTTTAATTCAGTCTTCCGTGCAATCTATTATTCAAATTGATTAGGAGCAATATGAAGCAGGAAAACATGAACTGTCATTAACATCTAGCAGGCTGGTTAATTGAAGATTCAAAGCAGTTGTATATTACCACTTACACTACTGTAGCCACCCCAGTGTGACTGAAAGCTGGCAGCTGGAGGTGTGGGGCACTGACATGGTTCTGTCTTGGGCTGCCCAGTATCACAACTGCATAGATATGCTTTTAATTGCTCTAGCAATGAGAAGTGAAGAGGTCAGGAAGAAATGTCCCAGCACAAAACCTCATGGAGGCATTTCCATTAGCCTGCCTGCTGTGTGCCCTGGGACTGCCAGGGCTGCTGCTATACCTTCTGTAAGGGTTTAGGCACAGCAGAACACTCATATTGCAAGAAAAATAAAACCACCTGTATGTTTTAAGATCCCAGGTTTTATCAGCAACTGAATAAGAGGTTCCCAGACTTTGATTTTGGCTGGAGAAAGCACTGACTATGTGTCAATAGTCAACTGACTATTCAGACTTCAGACTTCCCTATCAGCCTTCTGCATCAGCTCCTCAGCCCTTGCTGTGCTGAGCAGGGTTACAGCAACAGCCCCTTCAACAGGTCCTGAGCTGCTGCCCAGCACTGGGACACCTCCCTGGACACAGCTGACCAGGAGTCAAATGAAACAGCAGACACAATGGAGCCTGTTGATGCCCAGGACATCAAGAGCACAAGAGGAAAGTGAATCTTGTTCTGGCAGGATCACCCCAGAGCTTGCCCAAATCCAAGGGGAAGAGTGCACTCTCCACACTGATGGCTCTCAGCTCCTCCCACACTTGCTTGTGACTTCTGAACTTCACAGTGGAGGGAAGAACTGGATATCTGCTATTTCTTACATCTGTATGGGCTAGAGACAGTCTGACCCAGCTGGTTCTTGCCAAAAGAGAATAATGGCTATTTGATGATTAATTCAGCTGGAAGCGTTCTGCTTGTAAATGAGATTCAGGAGCAAGGGCAAAATGAAATACCATAGATATCAAACCAAAACAAATCCATCCCAAACCCTATCACAAAATAGCAATGAAAATTTATAAAGATGAGTAGTTCTATCTGTGAAATGCAGGTCACTTTTTCAGTGGTGACACTGGCACATCAAAGGTGCTTGATAAATGCTCTGTATATAGGGCATTCCTACTGCTAAAGATGCAACTGCAAACTAAATTAACCCCCTATTACAAAAAACATTACACTAAAGAAATATAATTTTTTTTCTTTTTTGTCACTTGTGGCTGGAAAATGATATAGCACAATTAAAATCTTCACTTGTGACAGTGATTCCATGAGAAGCTGAAGATGCCAATACTGATTATCAGTGCTAAATTCTTACAGGTATCTTAATTTCTGCCACTTCAGTAAAAGAACCCATATGCACTTCCTTTAACACAGTAATTACTTTATCCTACAACAAAGAGTTACAAGGTAAGTATTGCTGAATGTAATGCAGATGGCAAAAAGGTTTGTTCAAAGCACTTTCACAGTTTTTCCCTGGCCACAGCCAAGCTTCATAAATGCCTTTCCCAGTGTCTATTTCTTCCTTACCTGCACTCACCCTTGTTTATAGCTTTCTCCCCAACATTTCCTTCGGTTGGGCTTTTGAGCTGCCCAAGGCTTCTTGAAGGTGAAATAGAGGTCCACCAAATTCTTACTGCTGGAAGTTGAATGCCACCCAAACCAGCAAATATGTTTTGACAGGCTCCATGCAGCATGTCTTTGCTTTACTTGTGATTTCATTTTGGCAGCCTGAATGTTATAGATAGTATCCACTTTTTTAGCCTGTAGTAAAGAATACAGTTTGTAGCTGCAGAACCCCACACGTGTCTGTAGAATCTCAAATTTACACTTGGAAACACTCATGTGGAAAATGAATGTGAGCCCTTGAAAACTATGCAATACCAACAGCATAGCAAGGAAAAGGTGCTTTTGTCAGAAAAACAACCCCATGTAGCAATCAGGTCTAATCCTGGTTATTCTCAAGGAACAAGAATGTCCATCCCCATGAACCCCCTGTGAGTGGCTGGGAGGGCACAAATCACTCTTCCAGGGGCTGACAGTGTTTGGGGCAGCAGGGCTGGGGCCCACCATCCATCACGGGCCATGGCTCCAGCAGCTACAGCCCACCCCAGTGTGTGCCCTCACACGTTTGAAGGGGGTCATTATCTGGGGACAGGGAGGTAGTATTTGCTTTTCTCATTCTCCATTGATGCAGTTATTCAGCACTGCTATGAACTTTTATTCCCCAAAGTTACTGGGGATAAATAAGTGGATTTGTTCAGTGGAAAGGTACTGGATAAAGAGATATGGAAAGACATTGCATTCAAATTTCCTGTCCTATCAATTTTATTGATTGTATTAGTATTGTTGTTACTGTCATGGAACATTCTGATTTTTTAAATGTAGGCATAAGTCTGGCACACACTGCCAGAAGATCCCCATTTTAGTTGTCAAGAAGCTTGCACACAATATTAACTCAAAGGTGAGAGTGTATTTCTATAGTGCAGGACAAGACTGTGTCTCACCAACATTCTGCACAGAATAACATGGCAGAAAAGGCTTTGCTAAAGGATCAGATGGAAAGGGTCTTTGGAAACCTCAGTGCCAGATCTTTGCTTCTAGTCCCCAGCAGGAGCTAAGTAAGAGGAGATGAGTTGCTTCTGTAAAGGGCTGGGGTCTGTGAGAAAGGTAAAAGGTGGAGGGCCTGGGCTCAGTAAAATGACAATTCCTCTCTTGGGAATGGAGCAGGGGACTGTGACACATTGGAGCCTGGTTGCACTTGAAATTTTCATAGCATTGCTACGCATGGGGAGCCCCCTGAGTCACCAGGGCCACTTTTCAAAATCACACAAGTGCATTTCAAAATGCTTCTTTGTGGTTTTGGAGACATACAGGTGTGATGCAAACTCTCCAGGCCCTTTGGATGTTCTGGTTGTTCCTGACACTATGAGCTAGTGTCTGAGAACCTGGGTTTTGGTAAGGTCTCTGCTCTTAGGTCTCCTAGACAGGCAGGTTCCTGCAGCAATAAGGCAAAATCCTGCAAACACCTGTGTGATCTGTGTGATGTGATGATGTGGTGTGATGTGATAATGTGATGTGAAAACCCAGATGAGTGTAGAGAGAACACAACTCTTTTCAGAATAGCTGCTCTGACTTGATATAGAGCTCTGGCCATAGGAAACTTGGCTCCTCCACCAGAGTTTGAATTGTTATAAAGGTGTTTTTTTTTTTTTTTTTTTTCCTTATTTCATGTGTCCTCTTTGCAACAAAAAGCATACAGGACTAGACAATGGGATGACAAACCTCAACACCTCAAAATACTGACACTGGTTCAAACCTGACCTATATACTTATTAGAATTATATTACAAATCTTTTTAAAATCACAAGTAAATTCATAAGATCTACAAAATGCCTTGAACTAGCTGATTTAATAAGTTCAGTTCTCTGAGCTTAGTTTAAAACAAACAAACAAACAAACCCCAAACCAAATCAAAACAAGCAAACAAAAAAGTTCCAAACAAACAAACAAACAAACAAAAAAGTATGAGCATGAAAGTCAGTTATTTAAAAAATCCTGCTTGGCAGTCTACATTGGTTTCTAATCCACTTCAGAAATTTAGGCAGGATTCTCTGATTGTGGAATAAAGCCAAATGCATTTAAATGATCAGCCAGACACAACATGAATTAATGTCCTGAAATCTAATCAGATAGCTTCTTATCTAATTAGATGGTGGAGTCAAAAGCTAATTGCTAATTAAGAATACAGTATCTGTGAAAAATGCTCCTTGCCTTCTCTGGTGCGAGTGTCCCTCCCCTCACACACAGGGCTCATGATATCCGGGCTCCTGCTCGTGCTGCCGAGCCACGAGGATTCCAGCTGGACCAGGACAGCAGAGCCTCCATCCAGAGCAGCATCCCCAGCTCCCTCACACCTGCACTGCCCAGGCAAGCTGGGCTGGGCGCAGAGCCTGTCCTGAGGGACACAGAGCCCGTGTCCAACCCCACACCCCAAACCTCCAGGAGTTCCCTATTCACTATAGGCTTACCAGCACATACATTTGCAGATGTTTGCCCTCTAGTGTGTGTTCTTTCCTCTCAGTTTCCACAGAAAGCAATAATTTATTTCCCAGTTTACTAAAAATTTGAACCAGAGCAACAACAAAACCCCCCAAAGGACTCCAATTTGGGCTTAGAATTAGATAGTGTTCAGATGGATACACCATCTCTGGACAGGAACTTTAGGGTGGCAAATGGAGGATAAGTATAGTCCTCAATTTCCTTTTGATGGACCTCTGCTAGCTGTTATACTGAAAGCATAAGTTTAAAACAAACAAACAAACAAGAAACAAACAAAATCCAAAAACCTAACAAACAAAAAAAGCACAACAACAAAGAAGCAAGAAAACCCCACCAGAACCACATGTAGAACAGATTCTTTGCTTTTCTGAGCTTCCTCTCCCCTCAAAAATCAGCCTAGTACTTTGGTTGTTCTTCTTCCTCAAGGGAAGTAATTTGTATATTTACCTTGAATGACAAACATCATTCTTTAGTTTTAAAGTAAGTTCACAGGTTTTTCTTCTCTACGCAACATTAAATTGTTCATATGCTTATCTTAACAACTACTGCTAGAGTAAGTGGATACAACAGTCAAGCAATAATGTTTAAATGCACACAAAGTAATCCACAGATCAGTGTTAGTGCTCAAACTGCTAATAGCTGCACAGCTATCTTGACCAGAAAAGAAATTGAAAAAGAACAAGTTTAAAATTATATATCAGTAATGACAATAAAAAGAATGAAAGTGACCTCTCCAGTGACTGCTGATGCACAACCAGAGACTGATACCACACATGGAATGAGGCATGGAGGAGAACCCAAGTAGTGCAGAAATGAGCACAGCAAAAAGGAGAGATGATGTCACGGGGCAGCCCAGGAGAAGGTGATGAGAGAAGATTAAATGGCCCTCAGCTCCTGTAAGGGAGGAACCAGACAAGCAGCCTGTTATAGTTTCTTCATAAAAGCTTGCTTTTTTTTTTATTTGCCTATGAATAATGCCCTTCAAGACTTTCTGACTGAAATAGAATTTTATCCTGTATGTCACACATTTTGTAGGGGTATGTGACTACTCTTATGGGATCCTTTTTATCCCTAATATCTGATCTGTTTACCTTGAAGATACTATGTCTTCACTTCAAGAGTAATACAGTTTTACATTATTTGCCTAGAGAAGACACAGTGAATTATAAATTTCACTTATGGTGTTAGGCTGGACAGTTTTTTAATTAGATTTCTTTGAACCTCAGAATTACAAGATATGCAGTTGCTTTCTGAACTCAACAAAAGTCCTTCAAAATTAAAAAGATTTTATTATCTGATGAGACAATTAATTACAATATTTAAATGAGGTTAATAGGAACAGTTGTGCACTACAGAAAGCTGGATTGTGAGAATGAAAACATGCTTTCTGTTCTCTGAGGAAAGTGAATAGAAAGAGAAGGAAAGGACTGAGATAATGAATCACAGGAGACAGGAATATTACTGTAAGAAAGATGCCACAGTAGAAGACATACCACAGCATATTGTGTTAAACTTTAACCAATGAAAGCTGCAAGTTTAGAATATATTACAAAAACAGTCTTGACATTGATTCTTTGGGGATTATTTTTCATCACATGTCTCTGGTATCTGGCAATTAGACAGCAACTGCACTGCAGCACATCTGGTTCCTTTCCCCACAGCTGAAAGCTCAGAAGCTGAACATTCATCTGTGTCCTGCTTTCAGATGGGATAGAGTTAATTTTCCAGTCAGCAGCCCATATTTCAGGGCTGTATTTTGGACTTAGGATGAGAATAATGTTGATCACATGCTGATGTTTTGGTTGTTGCTCAGCAGTGCTCACCCTGCTCTGCTGGAGAGAAGAGGAGCAAGAAGCCAGACAGGAGCACAGCCAGTGCAGGTGACCTGGAGTGGCCATAGGGATGTTCCACACCACAGAACCCCGTGCCCATTATATAACTGTGGGGAATTGGTGGGGATGGGACAATCACTGCTGGGGGACAGGCTGGGGACAGGTCAGTGAGTGGTGATTGTACTGGGCATCGCTTTTGTGTCTTGGGTTTTATTCCTCTCTCTTTCTCGCTCTCATATTCATAGTATTATTATTTTTGGTTTTACTATTATCCTTAGTGCTATCATACAGTATTTTATTTCAATCATTAATCTGTTATCACCTCAACCCACAAGATTTTCTTTTTCCTCTTTGATTCTCCTTCCCACTGGAGGTGAGGAGGCAGCTCTGTGGTGCTGCACTGCTGGCCAGAGCCAAGCCACAACAATCCAGCAGAAGACTGCTGCAGACACTCCCTGAATTTGAGCACTCCCCTGTAAAATACCAAAGAGAAACATTCACTAATTCTGTCTTTGAACTTGATCCTAGTATAAGCTTGGACCTTGTTTAAGTTCAGCAATACAGAGTCCTGTGTCTGAGATGCAGTAACCCCACACACAAGGGAAGGCTGGGGCTGGCTGCTAAGAAGGCAGCCCTGCAGAAAAGAGTCTGAGGGTCATAGTGAACCTATCAAGCAGGAGACATCACCGTGCCTTGCAGAAAAAGCCAGCTGTGCCTTGGGATGTGCCAGCAAGAGCACAGTCAGCCAGGTGATGGATTGATGCTTCTCTCTGGCTGGCAGGGGCAAGGCTCCATTTGGTCACTGGGTCCAGTCTGTGGTTCCCCAGTGCAAGATGGACCTGGGTATACTAGACTGAGCCCAGTAGCTGCCACTTAGCTGGCTGAGGCTGGAGTCCAGGATCAGAGAGAAGAGGCTGATAAGAGAATCTGATAAGGCTCATTAAGAATCTCTCCTGCTAGAAGAAAACAAAAGGGGTTGGATATTCACTCTCCTTAACTAGAGTCACAAGTGGTTATGGTTCTTTATAAAATACTGCAGCAATAGTGATGAAACCCTTCAGAAATAGTGATGCATTGAAAAGTGGTGAACTGGCTCAGGAAGAAGTAAATTTCTCAAATGACCCATCAAGTGAAGAAGTCAAGATGAGACACTTGTTGAAGACAGAGGCTAATAAGTGCTCCATAGATAAAAAAGGATTGTTCTTTTGTCTTAAAAATTAAAGTTCAACAAGAAAGGTTTGAGGCTTTGATTTGTTGCTCTATCAGGGAGTTGGAAAGAAACTGATTTTATACACTGTTGTTCCTGTAGTTTATGTTAGATGTAGTTCATCGGTTCTTTGATTCACCTCATACACTGATCTTGTTCAAAGATTCTAAAAGAATTATGCAAAGATTAAAAAATATGTTTATTGTCTTTTGCTGCTGTTGCATATTTTGCTGCCACAGTGGAGGCTGCAAGACACAGGTTGGGAGTTATGCTGCTTTTGAGCGGTCTCTCACACACCAGGTGAGTTCAAATTGTTCACACATTAGTTATTTAAAGTCAGACCCCAGGTGCTGAGACAGGAAACAACTGTTGGTCCAGACTGGTTGTTGAGATCACTTTTTTGAGCACTACCAAGTGCAAACAAAAGCTTTTCAGCACTGGGGGATTCCTTTGTCTTCCTGGTGCTACACAGTAGCTCCTGGGATGTAGATGTTAGTGAAAAGGATTCTCTTTGAGGAAAGATCCAATACTCAGATCCTTTGGCATTCATCATTTTTCAAGTATCTTATGTTATGTTTTACATACTTCACCCAAAGGTTCAAGTTTAAATTCAGTCATGCGTTTCAGCTCTAAGACCTATGGGGTTTCATAAGTTTATTTTTAATTTATTGGGGATTTCTACTTTTAGGGATTTTTACTTTTCATAATACACTCTGGAATTCTCATGGGGTAATCGACTACTTTTTAAGTCAACATAACTATAATGATATAAGTAGGCCAGTAAGTAACAGCACTTTGAATCCATCTTTCCTAACAAAAATTCTCTTAATTTTTCTTCCCTGGCTAGATAGCTCTAGCTGAAAGTGAAGGAGCCTATCAGTGCATCAGAAACATAGAAGAGGTTTTTTTTTTCTCTGACAGTGTCATTTTCACAGAAAGCTAATATTTCAGTTCTGGAAGCAGCCACTCTCAGTGCTGTCGTTTCTGTAATTCTGATGGGAAATCTCATGATAGTATTCTCTTTTAAAAACCCAACTTCTGGAGATGTGGTCTCATAATCCGTCATACTTTTATTTCACTCGTTAAAACTTTAGACATCAAAGAATACTTAAGGTTCTGTACATAATTATTTAAGCTACTTAATAATTTTAAATATTTCTGATTCTCTTTATGCCTATGTCTTAATGAAGTGTGAGTTTAAATTGTGATTTTACATTCAAGGGGTGACTTACTTTATAGTTTAATTTTTCTTTTTAACGATTGTTCAGAACAATTTTTCATTCTGACATTATTTTACAATGTAACACACTATCCAGTATATTATCTCTGTTTGGAAAACTGCCAGCATCTCTTTAAATGCACAAATTAAACTTTCAACAGCTCTTGGCCAGGTGATTGTCATTGACACAAGGAAAACCTCAGGATAAGGGACAGCAGGAGACACCAGAAATCAACTGCAATTTGCAGGGAGTAGCTGGTCCTCAAACCAGCAGGCTTTGGTTGTCTCTTGCAATGCTCTTCCCCTCAGGACCATTCTTCCTGAGGCATGATATGCCCAGTGGGTTATTATTTGAAATACAATTTGCAGGTGGATTTCCCCGGGGTCTCTGGTGCTGCAGCAAACACAGTCAATACTGCAGGACACCTGCTGCCCTGGTGCAGGATGGTTCTCATGTTGGCCCAGCCTTGGTCATGAATTGCACACCATGAGCTTTCCCTGGCACTCAGGGATCCTTTTCTGCAGTGGCAAAGGATTAAACAATGAAACTGCACATGTGCAGCCAGGTGAGCCACTCCCACAGTGAGCCTTGCTGAGCCAGGGCAGGTGCTGTCTCCAATTACTGCCATCTTCAGCATCTAATCCAGTGAGAAGAGCCTTTGCTTTGGTGACAGTTGTTTCAAACACAAGAAGATGAAGAAAATGAAGCAATAAAAATACCCACATCTTCTGACAGCTTGTGCACTCCCATGGGCGACCTCCTTGTGCAGGACACATGCTGTGCCACACTCTGTCACAGAGTCACTTGTCTGCTCAGTGACCTTCAAGTGCTCCAGCCACCCATCAAGATCATACTTGTTCTTAGCAAAATATAAAATTGATTAGAACTAACAGAGATAAATAATTTGAAATGGAAATGTAATTGAGATGAGATGATGAAGAAATTAATATTGAATCTAACGAGGTACCTTAAAATACTTCAAATTAAGATTACTTTGATTCCTTATACTAATTGCCAATTTTTAAATATGCAACAGGGTTGAAATTCAGGAAGACAATGTTGGCACCCTTGAGACATCCTCCCGTGGTTGCACTCTAGCAGCCAGACAGTGACATGCCATGCAAGGCCTCTCACCTTCCACAGCCTCACTCAGATGGGAACTATGGAGTATAGAACAAAACAGTACCAAGATTTCTCCTGACCTCCACTGGTCCAGAACACCACTATTCATATTTAGTGACAACAAAGAAATACCTGACAAACTTGTTCTCCAACTACATGAAGAAATATTTTATTTTCAGCTAAAACAAAGTAGTTAGAACAAGAAAACTGTTTTCTATATACTTTCTCCCATAGTCCTTAAAGATTAATGATATAGGAAAGGAATATTGATGGAAAAGAGTTTCTTTAAAGCCATTGTTTATAATTCGCTTTCAGCAAAAGATATTTCATCTGATTTGACCAGTTTTCTGAGCCTTTTTCTTTAAACAAGGTCAACTAAAAAACTCTTGAATTCAACTTCTACATACCACCATAAGTAGTTCTGTAGGCTGGTGAGGCACTGGGAAGATGATGTCGTTCTGATGTCCCCTCAGGGAAACAGAAGGCACAGCTCATCAGAGGACCTGGCACAGCAGTTTGGCCAGCCAGGAGCAGCGTGGTGAGAGGCTGGTGCCTAAATGTCTCAGATCTTCCATGGATACAGCACACAGCAAAGTGTAACGGGCTCCCAGGGGTTAACAGATTATGGTCACAGTCTGTAAAAGAGGAACACGGCTGCTTACCCTGAAAAAATTCAATTCCAGCTGCCCGTCACATGGGGGCTTGCTGAAAGTGAGAAGGGATCATCAGTGTGTGATTTGAGACCAGCAAATAAGAAATTAAATATCACCATTGTAAAGTGTTTAATCACTGCTCACATTTTGTGTTTACCTTTACTGCCTGGTACAAGTAGTAATGTACATCTAAACATACATCTCATTTTACACTTTCAGTGTTACACTCATTGACAAATACAACAGTCTGTAGGTTGTTAAACAATCTGGTTAAATTCAGATATCTGAAATTTTATTCCTAATAGAAGAATACCAAAGGGTTAGGGTTAGGCTTACAGCAACTTCAGTTTTGATGTAAAAAGCAGAATTAATCTATACTAAAGATTCCAAAGCTTTGAAAATGTACTTAAAAATTGGCTCATTGCCATATTTAATCCTGAATTTCAAAGAAAGTGATATCATGACTCACATCTACTTGCATTGTCTAGTAGCATTATTCCCAGAAAGACTAATCAACAGATTTGATGCAAAAGATTAATTACAGTCCTCTCATGAGACAGTTTGTTTACTAAACAATCAGCCATATGCAAATTCCTGACCTACCGTGGCATGTTTAATGGCTTCTTGAGGGAGTGTAACAGTTTGTTTATGTTTTCACACAATTACTTCAGCTGACAAGTTGCTTTTAGGGAAGAGGTGGAACTTGGAAGTGGTTGAACTTTATTGTCCAATTCACCGAAGGAAGACGCTTTCTGTGTAAACCAAATGGAGCTGGCTTCTGCATTCACTTTTAGGATAAAAAGCCACGGCAACCCCTTTTTTACACTGTTTCCAACGAGCACTTTGCTGTGCAGGCATTGTATAAAAGCCAGAGAAAGGAACTGCAGCTGGGAAGCTGCACTTGGTGTGCACAGGGTGTGAACTGGCTGCTGTAAACCAAACATGCAAAAAACAACACAAGTGAAAGATGGGGTCCCAGCACAGTTTGGGGAGCTCCTGCAACACCCAGTTTAAGGGGGGGACTAAGTGATCAGCAGGTGTTGAAGATGGATTTAGGTTGTGGGTGATGGGGAGTCTTGCAGACCCCTGTGTGCAGACTAAGCCAGGAAAGTCCATCCTCCCAGCAGGGCAAAGAGCCATGCAGGGGAGAGAGGTGTCAAGTCACCAGACATTTTAAAATTTTTCCCCCAAATTTAGCTTCCTGTACAATTGATTTAAAATTAAATTTCATATGAAATGACAGCTCATGGGATAAAAATGGCCAAGGACTAATTCCCTGTAAGAGTATGGGACTATGTAGCAGAATAACAGCCCATTTAGAATTAACAAATTCAAAAATTGATGCATTATTCACTCGTTTTTATTTGTAGTTCATGGTGTTAAAAACCATTGTATGGTTCTGATTCAGGTCATTGCACAAATGTTTGGTTGCACTTTTCAGCCTTCTGGAGGCCCCAGGGCTGATGTTGGGGGTCCCTGACCCTGGGATCCTCCTGTGCCCAGGGCTGATGTTGGGGAGTCCCTCACCCCAGGACCCTCCTGTGCCCAGGCTGACCCCAGGGTTGTATGTTCAATCCCCGTATGGGCCATTTGCTTTAAAGTTGGACTCAATCATCCTTGTGGGTCCCTTCCAACTCAGAATATTCCATGAATCCAGACTCTGTGATGCTGGAGGCAAACTAATGGGCTGGGCACTGCAGGCAGCCACTCCACCCTCTGTTCTCAGTCTGTACTTTGGATCTCTGTGTGATTCTTACTCCAGAGGATTCTCACACAGTTACAGCCTTTGCAGTTGGTACTCTGTCTTCCTGTTTTAATAAAATATAGATAAGGCTGGACACTTTTTAAAAAAGCTAAATATATTATATGACTTATCAGAGCAGTTATACTGGCACTTTACATGGCAGTTTTATTGCCATCTTAGCAAGTGTCATTTTAGCATAATTGCTTCTCAAGTAATATAGGATGGTTCCAGATATATATTATGTAGTCACAGGAAAACGTTAATAAAGAGGCTTTTTCCAGCCTTTTGAGGGATTTCTTTTTCAGGCAGTGAAGCCTCACTGGAGCTAAGCTAATTAATGTCAGCTTTAATGTGGAAAATATTTTTATCAGTTACTTTGATACCAGGAAATGTAGGATGATTTTTCTTTTTAACCCTGAAGAAAAACTATTTAGCAAACCAGTTAATCAGAGGTATGGAGATCTTGTACCAGTACTGGTATTTTGGACAGCAATTTATGAACCTGGATATCTATAAGTGTTTTTTAGAGCCTTTGTTTGATACATTTCTCACTACTCTCCCTCATCCAGGAGACACTTGCCTCAGGATCTGCCCAGCCTGGTTCACCCCTCTGGAACCCCCCATCACTTCAACAGGTCCTGGAGAAGTGGGTCCCTCTCTGTGCTGCCAAGTTGTCCCCTCCCATGAGGGATATGGATGGATTTTAACCATATCATCATCCCTTTTAAACTGGTACCAACTAAGAAGTAGCTGCCAATTGACTGAAACCTGGTGTTTTGCTAAAGTATATTTATGTGTGTGTACAGATGCCAGGAAAGCCCAGGCCTGAATAGCACAGAATTGGTGATGCAGGGTAATCCAGGTGTCAGGGAACAGCATTACTGAGTGAAAGGTAACAGTGTCAGTAAGGTTTGGGTACTATCAAGCACAAATTATTGCATAGTTTGTTATTATCATCAGCTTTATTCTCTGCTTTCAGCATTTCACATCTATCCCAGTGCAAAGTGACAGACAGCTGGGGGATCTGATGACATTCCCTGAAAATTATACAAGCCAGAGAGAATAAATATTTTCCATCTATCTTTCTGTCAATGGTCTTGGGAAAGATCAAGCGCAGATAAATAACATTCAGCTCCACCAGGCATCACCACTGATATCTGAGGAACATGAATTCCAGGAGATGAAGGAGTTTGGATTAACCTCATTCAGTGCTCTGGGGTGCTGAGGTGGGAGGGTTATTCACAACATCAGGACCTGGCCCATTGCCTCCACCATCTACCATGCTCTGCCCCACCTGTTGGGGAATTGCTACTGGTCATCGTGCTTATTGAAATATTGAACCTTATTACCAAAGTTTGGATGGCCTATTTATCTTAACTGCACAGCAAGCATATTTATGTGACCTGTAAAAATTGTCAGTGTGTGGACAGCAAAAAAGGTGTATCCTAATTTATATGAATTAATATCATGCCATGTACAAAATTCAATAAACTAGATGGCTGTTTCACCCATGGCAAGGGTTAGTTACACAACTAAAACAAGTCATTACTGTGTTTAATTAGAGATCTCTCCAGATATGAGTCACAAACTGAACTGCAGAATTTGTGATTTCAGTAACATTTAAGAAGAATCAGCTATTGGAAAGATAAAAAAAAAAGTCTAAGTAAAACCATAATTTTTCCTGTGTGCTAAACCAGTTTGTATTAAGAAAGAACTGACCATTTTGGGGATGAAGTGGTGATTGGGGTGTCCCAGTCCTACCATTCAGTATGTGGATGCTCTCATCTTTAAGGGTGAAATGTTGTGTATGCTCCACTGCTTTGTGCAGCATAACAGAATCTCAGCTCCTTGCTCTGAACCCCTGGGCGTCAGTTGGAATTAAATCATACATGTGGATGAGGGTGAGTATGGTCCTGTGCCCATTACTAATTCTTATTTTTAGTCCTGTGTGGATGCACAGCAGTCAGAGCTGTCACTGCAGTGTCTGACCTGGCAGCCCTGGCCCTGCCCAGCACGTGGGTCCTGGAGCGTTTGGTCCCCTGGCACCTCTGTACATGGGTGGGCTGAGAGCAGCCCTGTGCTGCCCCAGCTCCTGGGGAATGTCCCAGTGCTGTGACTGTGCCACCTCCCACGGCTGGGGGCTGGCAGAGCTCAGCACCTGCAGCCCCACGGGCCATGCCTGGGGCTGAGCCCTGGCACAGGTCACAGCTGGTGACTGCTCTGAGCTGAGGTGGTGTGGCTTTCCTGAGCCGTGATCTGCTCCATGATAAAGGATGTAATGCCTGACTCAGAAAACAGTACTCTGGGTATGGACAGAGATCAGTCAAGGAGCTCCTTATCTAAATTTGGAGCTGCTCCAGCTTTGAAAAAAAAGCCAAAAAAGCCATAAAAAGTGAAGTCAGAATCCCTCTCAATACAAAGGACAAAGTGGATTTTGAATCTTCCCTTCCACTTCATATCTGGTCTCTAAACTACTCTTGATCTTGAATTGGACAGGGAAACTGCTGCCACGGCAGAAGGTCTGGGGAGTGACATATCTAAATTCCTAAAAGCGAATTTAATTCTTAATTTACATACAAAACCCATACACACATACACACACCTATTTTGCATAAGATTGATAAGGAGTGGCAAGAGATGTAAATTGCACAAAAATTATTTAGGTTTATCAAGACCAGAGGTGCCTGTGATGATCTTCAAAGGGTACCAAAGATGCTGCTGTGAATGGAGAATGAGATGACAGGCAAAATTCAGTTTTGACATATGCAAAGTAATTTGCATAGAGGAATTAATTGAAACGATTCATAGTCCTGCCTAGAGTCTAAATTAACTGTATTAACCCAGGAAAAAAATCTTTGTATCACTAGGAAAGCTCAAAGACTTAAAACGTAGATACTTACTAAGGAGCAAGAATCATAAGAATGCAGAGGGAAGAGGATAAAAGAACACTGGAAGTATTGGGAAGCTGTCAAAGAAATCACTGTTACACACTCACCCAAAATAATCTCAGGTTACTGTGTCTCAAAAAGGATGTAGATGGAACAGCTGGATTCATAGTTCAGTTCTGGAAATGACTAAGTGCTTGAAGAGAATTTATGGAGTCTGCAGGGCTGAAATGGCCTAAATTTATTGTTAGGTGAAATGATTAAGTGGGAGATCTGATATACATAAGAAGTAATAAGCAGCATTATGAAATTAAATTGTAGGTGTCTGTACATCCTTTATCATGGAGCAGAAAAAAAAAAAAAGGTCTGTTATTGCACAAAGGTGGGAGCAAGTTCAGGAAAACAAACACAGGGAGGTAGTTTTCCACATTATTTGCTGGTAAGACTCATTGCTGGGAGTTGTCAATAAGGCCAAAACCTGCATCAGTTACAGGAGATCAGACATTCATGGGGATAACAGGAACCTCCAGACCTATTCCAGTGAAGATCTGAAGCCAAGCAAAACCAATTACAGTGGATAAAGGTGTTTATGGCCTGAGGCTTGAGCAAGGATCTGGTTGGTGTCCTAGACCCCTGCAGCACTGGCGGTTTCTGAAGGGCACCTGCTGCAGCTGGTCCTGCTCAGGGCTGCAGTGGTGCCTCCTGCAGCCCTTGGTGTGGATACCAGGATGTGAGAGGAGCTGTGACCACTCACCTGTGGGCAAGGTGTTCTGCCTGTGCCCCAGGGGTGGCTGTGACACAAGGCAGGCAGCAACTGTCAGATCGAGAGGACACAGCCTTAAGCTGCACCAAGGGAAATATAGGCTGGATATCAGGAAAAAGTTTTTTACAGAAAAGGTAATAAAGTATTGGAATGGTCTGCCTGGGGAGGTGGTGGAGTCACCATCTCTGGATGTGTTTAAGAAAAGACTGGATGTGGCACTTGGGGCCAGGGTTTAGTTGAGGTTAGGGTTGGGTCGGACTTGATGATCTCAGAGGTCTCTTCCAACCTGGTGATTCTGATTCTTTCTGATTCTGATTCTGCCTGCCTGGGCAGCGAGTGCTCCTGGGGGCTGCAGGAGGAGCAGACCCCCACAATGTTCCCACTGCTGGTGCACTGTCTACAGAAGGTGCCACCACAGAAAAGACAGAACGTCAGAGGCCTCCCAGTGACCAGTTCCTCACAGGGGAAGGGTTTTGTTTCAATGGTTGGGGGACTGTAGATAATTTCAGAGGCATCAGGAGGTTTTGTCTCCAGCTTGAAGTTCTATACTACCAGTAACATGAATTTTCCTTCTTTACTGTAAAAAAGAAGAGAAAAAAAAAAAAATCTAAATTTGCCAAATAGAAAAGACCAAAGTCATTAAGGGGGAAAGTTTTGTATTCGGTTCATAACAAATAATGACATTTTGAAAGCCTGCTATTGGGAAGAAAGGGTTAAAAGCAGAAGATTTAACAAGCAGAACCATTTCACTCAAAATGCTGTTGCAGCTGGGAGTGCTAAGAATGTTGGTGTGGGAAAACTCTACTTATGTCTAATGTTGTTCATCCTCTGCCTGTTTTGAGAAGTAGAATTGCTGTGTAGAGACACTGCTCTCACAGACACGCTTGTCTCCTGCTGGGAGAGAGAGAGATCATAAAAGCACAGCCTTGTGATAAACTGTGTGAAGCCCTTTAATGAATTTAATACATGAGCAGACAGCAGTTCCCCCTGCTGGGGATGAGCTGAGCCTGGCAGAGCCTGTGTCCTGTGTGTCTCTGCCACCCAGCGTTGTTAGTGAGGTAATGAAATAAACGTACTCTGCATTTCGGCTGTGATTTGGTGGTTGCCATGGTTACCCCTATGTGTCGATTCACGCACCGACTGAGAATCCCCCTTTAGGCATAAACTCAAACATCTTAGTTTGACTTTTGAGTTGACTAGAGAAGTCTCAAAAAACTGCTCTCAAGGTAACGTCTTCATTTCCTCTGGCACAATTTTTCATGTATTAGTTTTAAAAAAATAATTAACTTAGTACCCTATGGAATGATTGGCACAATGTGTGGTACCTGTCATCACCAAAACAGGTGATGTTTCCCTTCCCTCTGTAGAAGGGACCACCAGTTGGTGGGAGTATCATTTTCCTCTAACTTCAGCAGGGAAGGGAAATACAGGAAATCTCAGAAATAAGATCTATTTTCTTGAATGTTTCCCTATGCAAAACCACTGAAACTGGTATTTAAATGTGAAAAGATCTGCGGTGCCTTGTTTGGCAACTGGAAGGCATAAAAGGATGGTATCATAAGGAACATTAGCTCTGGCCTTTGTTAGACTTAGCACTACCAAAATGAAAATCACCCATTTTGTCTTGTCTTCTGTGGTTAATATTGTGCTTCAGTGTAGCAAAGTTGGTTTTTTTTTTTTTTTTGCTCCTATCCTTAAATGCCCTTTAAAGCCTGTGCATTAATCCACTGTCTAAATTCCAGCTTCCTCAGCCATCAGGAGGGCTGACCAAAGAGGCTTCTGTGGGGCAGGACACCGAGGGAACTCTCATCCCCATCTTGTACCACCCTGAGTGTTCCTGTGTGAGATGGTTCGTTTTCCTGGCTGGAAGAGCCTTTTGGCCTCCAGTCCTGGTGGAGGACAGTGGAGGGTCACTGCGCCTCCCCTCACTCCCCGCTCTCCCTCAGCACTGGAGAGAAGGCAGGACTGGCTCCCAGTTTGGGACTAAAGCAGCTCCAAGCAAAGTGGTCACACACCAAGGGTGAGACACTGGGAGCTGCATCCCTGAGCGAGCAGCACACAGGGACTCAGAGATGAGAGAGGGAAATGGACCAGAAATTTGTGCCGTTTTGGTTTGGAAGGAGTTGCCAGAAAATACGGGAGAAGCAAACTGAAGGGAGCAAAGGCAGCAGGTCGGTGCTGTGGCAGGGAAGGAGTTAAGGCTGGTGTTTCAAACAACACATTCACTGGTCTTAGAGGCAGGAGAAAGGAAATGCTTCAAGTATCTAAACTGAAGCTGACGGCCTTGAAAAACTCCTGAGGAATTAAGAATAAGCTCATAGACCCCTGTGGAGACAGAAATTGTAATATTATTGCCTTTAACTTCCCCGTAGGCTTGCATAGAAAAGGTGTTAAAATGCTGAAGGACAGATTGAAGCATTTTAAAATACTCTCTTCTTTCTTGCAAAATTACCCAGGCCAATTCTGTTACATGTAAATTAAATGTTTTGCGTTGCGGTAATGCCTAAATCTGCTGCCTGTTTTATAAAAGAACGAGTAAATACCGACATGAGGTTTCCGAGAGTCAAACCCAAACCCCGCCCTGTGTCAGCTGCCTTTCTCCCAGCGTTAGTGCAGTCTCCGGATGGCGCTGGGGTCCTGCAGTCTCCGGATGGCGCTGGGGTCCTGCAGTCTCCGGATGGCGCTGGGGTCCCGCAGTCTCTGGGTGACTCTGGGGTCTGGCAGTCCCTGGATGGCGCTGGGGTCCCGCAGTCTCCGGATGGCGCTGGGGTCCTGCAGTCTCTGGGTGGCGCTGGGGTCTGGCAGTCCCTGGACGGCGCTGGGGTCCTGCAGTCTCCGGATGGCGCTGGGGTCCTGCAGTCTCTGGATGGCGCTGGGGTCCTGCAGTCCCTGGACGGCGCTGGGGTCCTGCAGTCTCTGGATGGCGCTGGGGTCCTGCAGTCTCCGGATGGCGCTGGGGTCCCGCAGTCTCTGGGGTCCTGCAGTCTCTGGGGTCTGGCAGTCTCTGGGGTCCCGCAGTCTCTGGGTGGGGCTGGGGTCCCGCAGTCCCTGGACGGCGCTGGGGTCTGGCAGTCCCTGGATGGCGCTGGGGTCCCGCAGTCTCCGGATGGCGCTGGGGTCCTGCAGCCGGGCGCGATCGGGGCCGGGCAGCTCTGCCGCCTCCTGCGCTGCCTCAAAGCCGAGGGGGGACTCAGCTGAAACCCCCTTTCTTCTCAAAGGTGTGCGATGTCCAATCCTCGGCGGGCACCAGGCTCTGGCACCGCACGGGAATCACTCCAGACCGCACAACACACTCCTGGTGAGACACTGTGCCCTAAAGGTGCATAATGAATGTACCTTCTGAAGGACCTGCGAGATTTATTCCCTCACTCATTTGCACACATAAAAAGCCTGACATTTACACTTTGAGCAGTGGGACGGAGAGTGAAGCTGGTCTGGATTTTTTTCCTTCTCTCCTGCTTTTACAGCATTACTGTTTTCTTTACAATGCAATTATTTATATGAGCAAGCAATTGGATTACTGAGAGCATCCAGCTCACATTTCCTCTTTCGAAAAGACCTGTGAAAATCTTATACCTGTGCCAGGAAAGAAACAGAGATGTCATAAAGTAAGTCTAACCTGCTATCTCTGCAATCTGATTATCCATGTAAGTGCACTTATGTTCAAAAGCACAATATTTCCCTTTTCTTTATCTAGCTGTTTCTCAGAAGGTTTTCTCATGTGTTTGAAATATCTGCTGGTGAGGGATGTCCTCCATGGCAGGTAATTGGCTTTGTGAAATGCTCTGCCTCCCTCTTCTCAGAGCTCTGTCCCTGGGCTTCCCCGTACAAATGCCATGGACCACTGCTTTCAGTGTCTGTGGCGAGGGCAGTGAGTTTGGGGTGTTCATGCATTGCTGGGTGTGGCTGGGTGTGGATATTCCACCAAAAGACAGCGAAACAGCAACCCTGGCAAATTTCTTGGAAATAAACTTTATTTTGAATAGCTTGAATACTACTGGAATAAGAGAGACAAAATCTTAACAAATCCCAAATCACACCCCAATATTCTTTTTATCATTGCTATTTCTTATTGTACAATCAGTTTTTCCCCAACTCTAGTGGATTCTTCATTCGAGAGAGAGCAGTGGCCAGGGGTAGCCAGGAAGGACACTTGTGACTGAGAGGGTAACAAAATGTTACAAAGGCTTCAGAGGATCACAGTGGGGCTGCTGCAGGCCAGAGTGAACACAGAGAAGGGACTGGAAAAGCAGGGTAATAACGGGGTTGTACAAAAAAGTCCAAATCTAGAGTGATAATATTGCTGAAGATGACAGGAAGTAAAGTTAGTGACACAGTCAATAAAACTAAAGGTGTGCAGATGAACAAAAATATGTCTTTTAAAAAAATTGCTGCTTCCAGAAGTCAGCTGAAAATGTTTACCTTGCTGAAACAGAGAGCTGAGAAGCACATAATCACAAATGAACATAGTTTCAACTTTTTTAAACCACGTGGTTCTTTGGCAAAGTGAAATGAATAATTAAATGCAATGATAAATTCTGTAATTAACCAAAGGGAAGTATTGACCAAAGCTGAGCAGAAATAGTGAGAGATGGAAGAAAATGTGTTTTCTAACAGGCAAAATACCAGAAGGAAGTAAAATCTATGGTTTCTGCTCAGAGAGCTAAATAAACCTACATCCAAGACTCTGAATAAATCCAGAGCCACTGATGGAAAATGTCTACCCATCCAGCATGGGGAACAAAGTGCTGCAAACAGTGGGAAGACCACAGGAAAAACTGAAGTGGTATCTTGTGGGTACAGCATTGGTACCACACAGGGAAGCCAAGAGGAAGCCTAAGCATCCTGTCAGCAAAAGAGTAGAAACGTGTGACTACTGCAAGAGACATTGGCTTTAACTCATGATTATTATTGGTTTACTTTATTTAATGTTTTAACTGATAAATAATGTCATCCTTTTCCATTTATTTATCTATGCCTAATTGAAGAGGATTAAGTGAGCAGTACAGATAATGAGGCTTACTGGTCTGAGGTTATTGTGCTAACTATGGAACTGATATTTTATAGCTATGAGGTTAGATTCATTAACTGCCTTCCCTTGAGCAAAGAAGTACATTTTCTGCGTGTGAATTGACTCAAAATTACTTCAAACTGGCACCTCAAATCCATTGTCTTTCATATAGAGAAGGAGATTAAAATGGATTTAAGTATTTTCCTTAAATGTTTGTTAAGAGTCTGTTTTATCAGTCTCATGAATGAATTCCTTTCCACTTTAGATGTCCATATTTTCTACTTTGACTCCGTTTCATCTTATTTGCCCCAGCAGGAATGAAACCAGAAACCAAATCTCTTCTCGTACTAAACTGAACTGGAAGCCAATAATGTTAATCACTCGATTACCAGTTTCTGCAGTGCTGCTCTGGAGAGCTGCTCTTCTTGCTGGGCTGGGGGAGGAGGACCAGGGGGGGAGAACACAGGGTGTTCAAGATGCCCCATGAACTTGTCAAATGGGCTCTTGAGTGAATGCTGCAGATAAATTGTGGCCAGCTGAATTCTACTAATGGTATTCTTTTGTCTGAGTAAGTTTGCTTAGTATGAGCAACTAAGACTGAGCTACAGCCTTAGACTGAAGTTATCTTAAGTCTTATCTTAGACTGAACTTGCCTTGAGCTCTTGCTTAGTTATGTAAAAGGCAGCCCTGAGGCCAGTGAAACTGGGAGATAAGGAAGCCACAATTTAAAGTCAGCTACTGACCCACTGTGAGACTGAGGAAGAATCCAGTCAGGAGCTAGAGGACCCCAGACCAAAAATCACCTTTGGACAAAGAGGTGTGTGCAGGGTGTGTGAGGAGTGGGTGAAGATCATGTGCATGGACTGTCAGGGTATGAAGGGCCAGGGATTCCTTTGGTTGGGGTGTCTCCCTGGAAGCACACATCTCCAACTGTTTTTTTCCACTCTACCCATCAAATAAATTGGATTAAAACTCAAAACCCTCCTGCAGACTACTCAGGGCAGAGAAATTTTTGTACCAGTGACCTCAGCCTGCATCGCCAAAAAGACCAGCTGAAGGTCCATCTCTCTGGGCACCCTTTGGGGCTTCCTCGAAGCAGCACACCCAGACAGGGTGCTCAGAGAGCCCCCAACAGGGCATGTGATTGTCTGGTTGAGCTGCAGAGCATTAATATCTGCCTTAAACACACCCTGTCCCCAGGTCTCAGATAAAGTAGCAGGTCTGCTACCCAAAGCTAGTGGAAAGTATTCCTGTTTACCTAATTTATTCCAATTACTTTAAACAGGCATTTCAGAGAGTGTCTATAGCTTTAGGGGTGCCTGCTTTCATTTGTGAAGGAAATAATGGTGTTTTTCTCCAGGATGCATTGTATCTTGTCAGTAACCATCTCAGGGTCACCAGCCTGCTCTTGCCCCAAGTTGTGAACGACCCTGCACAGCTTGTGATGTTCATGCAGATTGTTTGGTATAGTCTGAGAAACTTAAAATGCAGTTCAAAAGGGACTAGAAGAGATTATTTAAATGAAAATATCTAGCATTTTTACTCTGGACACGGCAGCGCCTGCATCCAGCACAGGCCAACCAGTGGCCCTGGCCACCACATGCCTGGAGCCAGTGTCTGCTGCTGCCAGAGAGGATTTAACTCCACTGGCAGAGCAGATTCATTGCATTCCACTAAAAGCACTTTAGTAATAAAACAGGAAAACTGACAGGGCTGTTTTTGGAAGCAGGTCTCCTCTGAGGGTACTACTCCACCTCACTAACCAGAATCTCTGCAAAGCTGTTTGCTTCCTCTGCCAGGGAAGGTTTTCCCACAGATGTTGAGATAGCCTAAACAGCAACTAATTTGAAAGCTAAAATGGAAATATATTTATGGTTCATGAGGTACAAAAGTCCATGGAGACCCCAGACAGGCTAGATTTATTTTTACTGCTAAGAGCTATTTAGGCCTCAGGTTGTTTGTCACCAGCTTGCAGTTCTGAATATTTTGATTAGTGCTTGAAGTCTTATTACTTGGTTTGCAACATTACTGCCTGCAGGAACAACGACAGTGCTTTGGAAAACTCATGTTTATAGAGTTTTAAAATATACAGTCTGCCTCAGAGAAGATTAAAGTGCTGCTTCTTTCCTTATCCAGGAATTGACAAAAATGTAACAGAATATATTTCAGCAGAGGGAGTAGCAGAAGAAGCAAATATTATAAATTCCAGAACCAAATATTATGATTTCTTGTTCTCAGATACCCATGAATTTTCCAGACAGATGTGTGGGCCAGGCTTTCCCATGACACTATCAGTTCGAATGACTCATTTCTGGCTCTTACAAAGGACTACTAAAAATATTTTTTCATCTGTACTCCTTGTACAGATGGGTAGTGAAGGTGGCTGTGGAAGTTACACATATGGAACACCTCTGTAGGAAAAGAAAATACCCAAATTTTTATTGGTTTGTTGATGGAAGGAACTGCTGAAACCATTGAGAAATATGTTTTGGTGGAGATGTGTGTCTCTCCCACAGAGAAGGGATGGGGAGATGTGTGAGACATGTTGGCAAGGACCACTCAGCCTTGCAAGGGGTGGGAAATAGCAGTTTGTGCTTGCCCTCACAGAAGGGGAAGTCACACACCTGAGCTGCTCCCTGCCCTGAGAGGCAGCTTGTTCTCCTTTTGCACAAAAGACGTTCAAACAAACACTCACCTCTACCTCAGTTTTCCTCCTGTCTCTGCACAGCTGGTAGGTCAAGAGAGAGAGGGGGACAGATTGAGGGAGAGACTGCCCTGCTAGCAAAGAGTCAGTAATTTCAAACTGCCAGGTTTACGGTACCTGCGGGTCTGGTGTTTGTTTTCCAGGTACCAGGCCTTTGAGGGCATAATTGACCTCCCCTCCTATCATGAGGCACGAGGGGAGGGGCTGGGGGAGGATGTTCTGGGAGAAGCAGAAGTGAGAAGCATTTGCTGAGTAAAGGCAAGTCAGCCCTTTGCTGCACAGGTGAGGACACAATCCTGCTCCTGCCAGGGATGGAGCTGGGGAAGGAGCTGCCGAGCACACTTGGCTGAACATCTTGACTTCCACTTGCAAAATGCTAATAGGGTGCACTGGGCTTTTCTTCAGTGACAGCTTATTCAAGTGAGACCTTAAATTATAATTAGAAGTAGGATGCACTTGTCCTGTGCAAATATGATAATTGGTTCATAAATGTATAATGCTGTTAATTAGTGTGTGATCTCTTGTAACACAGGAATGTGTGTTGCTGTCTCCTGAACCCCTTGAGGACAGGATAATGAATTACAATTCAGTGCTCCCAGAGTCCTTGGAAAGAAAAGAGCATCACTCAGTTCAGGCTGCTCAGAAGCTTTGAGAAAAGTTAGGAAGAAAAGAGGAACATTTGCAAAGCCATATCTTTCTTGCTGAAAAGCTAATAATCATCTAATCGGAAGACAGAAATATTTTTCTGTTCAACAGAGGGAAAAAATCTTCTTATTCTTTGCATTACTCTGTCACATCCAGTGATCTATGGCCACATGAGTATGACTGAGGAACACTCCTGTTTGTATTCTAGCATGAAAGCTGTTGTATAAACCCAGCAGTTAAAAAAAGCTGCAAGAAAAATGTACTAACACACACATGCATGACCATGTTTAATATCAGCTCTAGTTGCAGGGATACAGAAAGTCACATTGGAAACATAAATATCTGGGTTCCAAGAACAGATGGCTCCATCCAGAAGACTTGTAACACTCAGTGTGGTGTCATTCTTTATTCATGTAGCTGTTCACTTTGTTTCTCCTCAAGGTTTATTTGAAAAGTTGTTTTCACTTGAAAGATATGCTCAGAAGCAGCTGCAAGCAGTTGGAGACAGCTTTTGTTCTGCATGCACATTGTGCTGGGGATACAGGGGCTTTCACTCTGATGCCTCTATGACATCAGTTTGAAGTGGGTGTCATCCACTGTTTCCTGGTCTGAATAGATCTAAAAAAGGTGGTTTATCTCTCTTCTGCTTCACCTTCAGCAGTTTTTGATGCTACCAGATACATTGATGGAAAGGATAGAGAACACAACTTGATTTCAAAGGAAAGAGAGCTTTATACAAACCAAGGGCACATCCCCCATCGGTTTGTTTTGGGTTACAGCAAAGCATCTTTGGCTCAGAGAAGTGTTTGCATGGCAGAGCTGCCATCAGCCTCCCTGCCAGCCCTGCAGGCTTTGGCTTTCCAGCCTGATAGGAGGATTATTCCTATAACCCATTCACACCCAAGGCAGTTAAAATGCATATTGTTCTCGTGGGTTCACAAACCATGGCAAACCAACCCAAGCCCCACTAGAAGGAAGGAAGACAGGGATATTGTAGGAGAAAAGAAGCAATGCTCTGCCCATCCAGGAAACAAGGAGGCTGAAGGCAATGGTGGTAATTCCCAGAGGGTGCTGAGTCCCTCTCCTCAAGGTCTCTGCAGCACAGCAAGGACAGCAGCCAGGGGATGTGGGAGTGAGGGTGTGGGAGGGTTATGGAACTGTGGTCAGTGTCTGAGCAGGGAACTTTGTGTTTGAATCCCCCCACAGATGCTGCCTCACAGGAGCACACAATCCCAGGATGGGTCAGGCTGGAATGGCTGCAGTGGCTCATCTGGTTCAACCCCCCAGCTCAGCCAAGATCATTCCAGAGCACACCACACAGGAGTGTGTCCAGGTCACTCTGGAATATCTCCAGTGAGGGAGACTCTACACCCTCTCTGGACAACTTGTTCCAGTGCTTGGTCACTGCACAGGAAAGTTGTTCTTCCTTAAGTTCAGGTGGAACCTCCTGGGCATCAGTTTCTGCTCATTACCTCTTGTCTTATTGCTGGGCACCATGGAGAGAAGCCTGGCTCCAAAACAAACCAGAACATTTGGGACTTTTCTGTAGTGACAGGAGGATGTGTCCAGCCTCTGGCTGTTTCTCTGCCCATGGGTTAAGGTCAGAAAAGAGATGATACAAAGCACTTTTCCCACAATTTATTTTAAATTTACTCTATTACCTCAGCACTCATTGTAAAAAAATGTTGTTGTGGTGCTCTAAATCTGCACTCTGATGGCTGGTATTTGTCAGCTTTACAGTTGTCATTTATTTTGTTGCTTCATTTGTATAAAGAGGACAAATGTCTGAGAATGGATAATAGATCATCCAGCTAAAACAAGTACTTGGTTTAGGCAAAGTTTTCCTGTTGCAGGACAACTGGATTTCTGAGAAGACATAAAAATGTGGCTTCTGGAGAACATCATATAAAATTAACATAAAAGCAAGAGAAGTTGCTGGATCAGTCCGAGACAGACAACGGTTGAGTGTCTCCTCCAGGAATTTTCTGTGTGGAGGACAGAGCAAAGTACATTTCTCAGAGTCCAAGAGCAGGGAAGAAACCAGACAAAAATAGACTGAGTGGGTTTTGTTGGTTTTTTTGTTTATTATATTGGTTACAATGCATTTATGCACCCCAACCAATGTGCCACATATGATATCCCAAGTGTGTAAACACAGTTGTTTTTTAAAGAGAAAATTGCAGGAAAACATTTGCAAAGATCTGCCTCTGATTGTTTTGGCAGGGAAATCAGAAAGAGGGGAAAAATAGAAAGTAGAAGCCTGGTTCCCCAAGCATTGATTTAATAACATCCTTCTGGTGCTATTTATAGCCTGACTAGGTTCATTTATCTCACTGACCAGTGTGCTCAGCTTCCTCGCAACAGCTTTAGTGCCTTCAGGACTTTCAGATAAATCTCTTTTTTATCAGGGAGACAGGTCAAAATGATTACACATAAAAGTGTGTAGTTTTAAGATAGACTCAGACTTGTTCTTTATTGCTCTGGAAATTATTTCCCTGAAAAAATCCCAAACTCAGATCTGAGATCTAGTGGCAAACTCAGGCTTTTGCTGCTTGGACAAATCCAGGAGGGGCCACAGGACACATCCATGGAGAAAACAACAGCCCACCCTGTTCCTCCTCCCCCCTCCACTGTGGGCAGGGGCTGGGTGGGCTGAGCTGAGCTCCCCACAGGGCTGAGCCCACAAGAGCTCCATCCTTTGGGGCCACCTGGGAGCTCCTGCCTTTGCCCTGGAGCCCTGGCCTGGCTGGGCACGGGGAGAGCGCCAAGAGGACACAAGGGAGCGGCTTCACCTCCTCCACATCCCACCTCTCATCTTCTCTCAGCCACAGCAGCACCTGCTCAGCCGCTTCTTCCAGTGCTGGCAGAAAAGCCCAGGGATGAGGGGAAGCCTCTCTCTGATGCACCAATGCAGGGGACCCTTTTATTAGTGACTAACAGAAGGAGAGTCTAGCCTTTATGGCTCCAGAGAAATCACTGGTAAGGTTTCAGCTGACACTGTGGCTCTCTTATGGAAATATTTATCTATGGATCTTCAGGCTTTGGCTTTCCAGCCTCCTAGAAGGATTATTCCTATAACCCATTCACACCCAAGGCAGTTAAAATGCATATTTTAATGCATATATGAGAGAGAGAGATTTTTCATTGCTTTAATTCACTCTCTTATGATTCCTTGTATGTGTATGAGCACATCTGCAGTGGCTATGTTTTTTAGACCTGCAGTCACAGAATAAAAAAATATCCAATTGTGGTAGATCCAGTGAAAATTTAAAAAAAACCATAAAGACAATTTCCATACCTAGCATTCCTAGTGTGCTCCTTGTTAGGATTTTTTGTGATTGTCTGGTTAGTATTAGGAAGGTTATTTTCCTTTAGGAACCTGCAGATCTGGAAGTGTTGAGATCAGTTGGGGGGTGTGTTTGTAGAAGTTTTCTCAGCTGTGTGGTGATGAACTGCAATGACCATGATCTGACATTCGGGTTTTTAATCCACTAGTCTTTGAGTGTTGCTTTTTTAATGGCTTTTCACTAATTCCTGAGAATGCCTTTTCAAATTCTGCAAGCTAAAGAAACTGCAAAGGCAATTGTGGAGGTGTTGGCAGAAAACCATGTGCTTGTCTAGGGCAGTGGGGCCAGTGGCCTGGATTTAGCTGGTTGCGTTGCTTCTTAAATGAGACAAATTGGTGAAACCCACTTTTGTTACACAGTAGTCTGTTAAAAGGCTTTATATGTTCACCTCCATTTCCATTTCCTTAGCCTAGCTTCACCTCACTTCATCTGTGAAGTGCTTTTGAGTCATTACACTCCATGCAAGCAGAACTAATTCCTGAATCTCGCCAGTCCCTAAGTATTTTCCTTCTTGCCCATGTACCTGAAGCCCAGTAACACACTTCAGGAAGGGGAGTTCAAGAAATTGGTCAGTAAAAAACCTTTTAGTGCATTATTCACGTCTTATCTGGAGATAAATGGCCATGTGTGACACAAGCAGTGATAAATCATCTGCTGAATTCTTGCATTTTTATCCCAAGGCTCAGCCATTCTGCAGCACCAAGGTCTCCACCATGCAGGCAGTAATTGGCTGTGACCTAATTTAGATTCTAAATAACTCCAGAGACATGCCAGTGTGGCCTTCCAGACAGTCTCAGTGAAAGGTAGTCCTCTCCTGATGCTGACATGACCCCCCTCCCATCCTTGTGCAGAGGGTTATAAGGATTTCTGCCTGCCAAAAGCCAGGGGATGCTTTGCAGCACTTGGTCATTGCAGCACCCAGCCCCTGTCTGAGCTTGAGGGGCCCAGGAGGTGGTTTGGCCCCTTTCCCTCTTTGTTGTCATCCAGTCCATCCCAGGTCAGGAGTGGGGCTGTGGCAGGGAGGGGATGGGTGCTCTGGCACCCAGGGCAGCCCCAGACCTCGGGGGCTGTGGGTCTGTCTGTGGTGTGTATCCAGCTCCAGGCCCTGCCCTGCCTGTGCCCCTCTCCCTCCCCTCCTGCTCAGCTCTCCCTGCTCAGCTCCTGCAGCCAAAACATGCCCTGGCTGTGCTGCCTTGGCAGGTGGTTGAGGAAACTCTCATTTAGACCTTTCACTCAAGCTCACCTTCCATGTGGGTTTGCATTTACCACAAACTTCTAAGAATAATTTTTCTTGGAGTTCAAGTTTTCATTCCCTCATTTTGACCAGAAGTTCTGTGCCAGGACACTGAAGTGGAAACTGGTCTGGGCATGTGCCTGTCCAGAAGGAAGCATCATTTATGGATGGAGCCTCAATAAAACTTTTGTTAATTGCCGGGTTAGAGAGAGAAAAGGGAAACAAGAAATGAATATGGACTGAGAGCTGCCCTGAGCAGGAATCACAGCTTCCACAAAATGTGCCAGATATTCAATAACGCAGGACAGACTGGACAGAACTGACAATATCCAGAAAAACCTTAGCTGTTTAGAGAAAAGGTACAAGAATAGCACATAGTTTTCTAGGTGTAGCCAGCTTGTCCCTCTCTCACAGTTTCCACCTTCTCCATCTTTAAAACTTGAGCTCGAGGCTGTTTTCAGGTCTCATTCTTGCATCTTTGAGCACAAGACACTTCTGTATAAGCAAGATTCTGCATGACTCAGGAGTTTTGTGAGGTTCCAGAAAAACCAATGAGATGAGACAGTGCTTTTTCTAAGGGAGAAAATAAAAAATATTACAAATCTGAAGTATTTTTAGAGACTTAATTTTGTTGTTGGGCACTTTTATTATAGAGTTTCCACTGAGCAGCTTATCTTCAGTTGTCCTCGGGCTGCACATTTTCTAATTTCAAAATAACTTTGATGCTGGAGTTGGAAACAGCTTCACCTGATTTCATGTCACAGCTTCCAAGAGAAGTGGCCAAAAGCAAGTCAGTGTGGGTCTCCCCCCAGAGCAGAGCATATCTTCATCAACGTCGGCTTGGGCCCCAAAGTTTCTGTTTACTTCTGTTAAAAAATTATTTTTAAAAAAATCACTTTTTGACCCTTACTTAGCTATATAAGAGGCAATTTACTATGAGGATGAGGAAAATAAACTACTATGTTTTGATTAATGTAACTTTTAAAAATTCTTTTGGAATTGGGTCACAATTTATATTGAAGTCTACAAATTTCTTTACAACTTTAAATATAAAATGCTTCAAAAATATCAGTGGTGCTAATTTTTTTCATAGTTACTGATGTCTTATAATAATTTAAAAGACATTTTCCTAATGAGCTTATAATTGTCTTTAATATGTATCACATAATGAGCATTTTGCTGTCACTTACTGAACATCCTTCTGTCACTGATCAGTTCTTCATCAACCACTCCAAGTAGAACTTTAACATGAAGAATGAGGTATATGAAGCTTTTAAAACACTTGTAAGTCTGTGTTGCATGATCTAGGAAAAGAAATTAATAATTTTTGTCTCCAGTTCAGAGCTCCAAGCTCTAACAAGGTAATGAGGGGAGAAAAAAAGAACACACATTCAGAAATGAAAGATTATTGCAGCTATTTTGCCTTCATTTGACTTTGCTTTGGTGGCGTAGAGTGAATATTTATGAACATAAAATGTAACTTTGATACCCAATTCTCTTTAAGAAAAAAATTTCAAACAGGTTAATTACCCACCCAGGACCCCCGACCCTGCCCTGCTCAACAGGCACGTCCAGCTGCCCTCTGGATCTCCTCCAAGCTCCCCTGCCTTCCTCCCTTCTCACCCAGCTTGTTCTTCTCATTTTGGTGGCTTTTTATATAAAAGTTCTGTCTCTGTGAAAGCTCCAGTGGCCTGGGTAGATGCTGCTTTGAGACTGGGTCTTCTTATGCAGATGGAGAAATAAATATCCTTAAAAAGCCTGATGTGAAGGCTTGCCCAGAAAGACATATATGGTATCAGCAATAAAGTACACAGCATATTGGGTTGTGGCATGCATTGCACTGTAAGTAATTTTATATGTGCTCAGAAATTAGGTTTAACAAGAAACTGTGAGTTTGTTTATTTCTCAGAGTGAGTGACTAACTGCATAAACCAAATGAAAATTAAAGTGCAAATATTGTCTTGATAATAAACAAAGAACACATGTTATGTCTGGTCAGAGTAAGTGACTGTGTTTTGCCTGTTTTAATGTTTCACTAATGGACTATTCATTCATCTCTCTTTCAGGAATTTGTTTCAGCATTCCCTTTGCCTTTAAAGGCATTTGAATCAGGCTTTAAAAGACAGGAAATAAAACAGAGCCATTCCTTCTGCTTTCTCCTCAGAGTGAAATTTTCTTCATCCACCCACAGAAAAGTTGCTACTTCCAAACACCTGCACAGGAAATATATTGGAGTGGTTCTGGAGAGATGCTTGAAACATGCTAGTCATCATTTCTATCCTGTTTAGCCACACATTACTTGGCACATTATACTTAGGGGTCACAGGTAGACAGCAACAACTGCAATGCAATAAAACAGATAAAATAAACCACAGCTGTGTCCCACTGAGGACTGGGCGTGAGTGGGAGCCTGTCTCACCTGCTGTGCCCTGCTCACAGCACTCAGGGACACTTCAGACCTGAAACAACTGAGCACTGACGTGACCAAACCCCCCACACCCCAGCAGAATGCAGAGAAGGAAGAGGCTGCCCCAGTGCCTTCACCTGCTGAAGGATCCAGACCAAGAGCTCTTCATGAGGAGACCCCCAGGAGCCAGACTTGCCTGGGCTGAATCGCTCTGCAGACTGCATCTCATCTGCTGCTGGGCAGATCCATGATACTGCTGGTAGTTTGGACAGTGATTTTAATGAACTAATGAAGCTCTCCTTTATCTTCATGGGAGATGCTGAGGGTGAGTTGAGGGAGGTGAATCCCTCCATAGACAGTAACAGCAAAGGCCACTGCAGCCAGAGAACCTCCCTGTCACTTGTGTGCCCCCACAGCAAAGTGCAGGAGAGGCAGCAAACCAAGGAGGGATATTTCCCACAATCACCTTACACCAGGACTCATCTGGGGGCTGTGTGTGGGAAACCCAGAGTCTGTATGTTCCTCCTGCTCTGTCCAGTTCACTGACATTGCCCTCCAAAGTGCACGGTGTGCTGGAGGAGGAGAAGCTGCAGGGAGTAGCTAATGAAGCTTCAAGAGCAAAGTAATCAGGACACAGGAATTGTTTAGATTGGAAAAGCCCTTGTTGAGTCTAACCATTCCCCAGCACTGCCGAAGTCACCATGAACCCATGTCCCCAAGTGCCACACCAACATGGCTTTAAAATCCCTCCAGAGACAGGGACACTACCACTTTTCTTCCATTAAGAAATTTTCCCCAATATCCAACCTGAATCTCTTCTGGTACAACTTGAGTTTGGTTCCTTTTGGATCATCCCTGTTGGTAGTGACAGGAATTTGCACTCCAGACTGACACTGCAGCTGTTTGCCAGAGCTGAGATGGAACACTGAGCCAGTGCCTGTAAGAGGAGACTAAAAGAGCTTTCCTGAAGAAACCTGGAATACCTGTGAGCATGGAGGGCTTGCATGGAGGAAGCCTGCCTGGAGATCAGTTGAACCTCTCCCCCAGCCAGAGATACAGAAATAGGCAGAATGTCCCTTGTGTGGGTGGCAAGGGCACTGCTGGCCAACAAAAGGTGCCAGGGAGTGGGAGAGACTCTGTGCACACTCACCTATATGCTTATTAAACAAAAAGCAGCAAAGTGAACAAAGGATGATGATCTTCCTGGTAAATAGTTTAGGGCCCCATAAGCTACAAGTTTTGCAAAGGATTTGTTGGATTTTTAAAAAATATGTTAACATGACTTTCTGCAAATTGCGTAGCAGCACTCCCAGGGCAGGCACACTGAACAAGGTGCTGATTTACATAATATAGAAAAAAACCCCAGCAGATAAAAAAGGAACTCTTTGTAGTGAAAGTTGTCACTGCAGAAACAGGAATTTTTCTTCACAGAATTCTAACAAGGTGGAACAGTTTTTTGTGAAGCAATCTGGCTTGTCTCTATCAGCAAAAGTGTCTCTTTTCCAACAGACAGAGTTCCAATAATTCATCTTACCAAAAAATTTGTGGCAGGCAAGAAAGAAATTTCCAAGTCTGAAATAGGACTTTCTTTAACATTTCTGATTCTCAGAACGCTGATCTTTGGAACAGTTAAAGGACAGGTGTAGAAGTGGCATCTTCAAATGAGAGGGTCAGCTTTATCTGTGTGAATTTCAAATATCAGCAAGAAAGTGTAGCTGGTGTGAAACCTGTCAGGAAAAGATTAGGGGATGGCTCCTACAGGTCCAAATAATCTGATGGTAAAAATGTTTGACCTTCCCCAAGTTCCTGGCCACGTGTTGCCCATTGCATTTTTTGTCCTTGCCTCAGGTGGGTGCTCTCCCCAGGCACTACCAACTAGACTCAGCTGTGGCTGCCACCACATGAACAAAGCTAACAACTGCCACAAGTCCTGTTTTGTGCTTAGTATTTGGGTTTTCTACTATCAGGATGGTCAGTCACTGGCACACGTTGCCCAGAGAGGTTGTGGGGTCTCCATCTCTGGAGATAATTCAACACAGCCCTGAGCAAACTGCTCTGGGTGACCCCCCATAGCAGTGGGGCTGGAGCAGTGACCTCCAGAGGTCTGTTCCAACCTCCACATTCTGTGGTTTTGATGGTTCACGGATGAGAGGGGAGCAGACCTCGGTGGTGTCAATGAACACAGCTCTCACAAACCAGCATGGGGAAAAGGCCAGTGGGGCCATTCAGACCCAAGTGGAGGCTGCACTGGGGTGATCCAGCTGGCTGGGATAAACTGTGGGAGAACTGGACTGAGCTGGGGGTGAAGGCTCCCAGCCCATTCAGCTGTGTGTTTGGATTGCAATGTTCACACCTGCGTGTTCCTGGCTGCACATGGGACACTGTGAGCACAGGAAACACCACGGCCCAATAAAATTAAACCCACAGCTGCCATAGGCATGGACATTTACTCACAGAAAAGGAAGGCACCACAGCTGTGGGGGCAGGAGAGCAGAAAGTAAAGACTGAAATGAAAGCAAAAGGCACAATGAAATTGCTAATGACATTCAAGACTGGCAAAGGCCCTGACTGTTAAAACTGATGAATATTAACCTCTGGCAGTGGCTCTGAGGGAAATGATAGATTTGCAAAACAAGATCAGAAAGCATCACTTCAGTGGACAAGCTACTGGAATCATGCACATATCAGAAATTAATTTATCTTGCTTAAGTTACTCAGTATATCACATAAAATGATTTAATAGTTTCCTCTTTGGTCATAAAATCCATGTTCTTAACAAAATGCAAGAATGAACAGAGAGACGTCTCCCTGAGATCCTGCATTATGTATGTTCTCCTCAGATGGTGGAATTCTGCAGACAACATATGGACGATGGTTCATCGAGTGAGACTCTCTTTTATAGGTAATAATGCAAATAAATTGCTTTATCAAGGTGCAGACTACACATTTCACACTCTTTTGAAACTCTTGGCCAGATTTCAGAATCATATTTCATTTTGCCAAGGTACAGAATTTTTTGCATGTATTTCTTTCCCATTTCTGTTTTTCTTTCCTTCCCCCTGCATAGACGAAAAGTGAGTACACTCTGTATACTCAGAGTAAAGGCAAACCGAGGTAAATCTACATAGGTGTCCAGCCCAGACTTGCAGGTAAGTCTGACACCTTTGTGCAAACATCTCCACTCCAGAGCTGGTGCCAGTTTGTCTCATTGTTAATTCTCTAGACAGAATTCTTAGGACTCTATGGATTATTAATTTCAGTAGATAACAGGTGTCATGACACATCTGAAATGGAGGTGTATGGGTTCCAGCATTTACCAGCACTTTTATCTTACATTCATTTTTCTTCACCAGTTTTCCCCATCCTCTCTAACACACCCATGGCACATCTGAACAGTGTGCCTGTAACTGCAGTATGTTTTCAGAGCACTCTTCCTTGTGTAAGAAAATACAAAAACTGTAATCTGAAGCCTTATGTTAATACACTGAGCTGTCATAAACATGAAAGTGCTGATGGAAGAGAAATTCATAAATATTCTCTTGTCACTCTTCTAGTGCGTGTGAGGAACTGTGAAAAATTGTTCTTTCAACGTATTTCTCAGAGAAAAATCTTGTCACAGAGAGGGAATGATTAAAGAACTGGTGAATTTGACAGCTGAGACCTTGTGCACCCTTTTGCCAAAAAATCACAGTTACCACTTATTCCTGTGAGCAGACAGACCCCTGCCTGCTGACTCAGCTGGAGTACTCTTGTCACAGTAATGCAGAAAAAAGTGAAAACTAACGCAGGACTGGCTGTCTGCATTAGGAAAGTTTTGCTTTCAAACTACACAGACAGACATATATATGGCACTGAGGAAATTTGGATCAAAAGATTATTTATTTAAGTAAAATAAAAATCCAGTTGAACATTTCTTTTGCTTGTAGGAAAATTCATACAGGAGACATTTTTGTGGATTTTAGTTTTCTTCCAGCTGAAATTGATATTTCTCATTCAGCTTTCCTACTAATATTTCCTATTTCTCTACATCCAAGGACTTAATTAATATTTTGTAGCCTCACAGAAAGCCTGCAGGGCCCATCCCTGGGTGACATGATGCTTCTCCACAGGAACTCTGAATTCAAGAACAACCCAGGAAGTGAAGTGCCATGTAAAACACTTTTTTCTGATTCAGAGTTTGTGTTTTAGGAATAAGAGATAGGAGAACCTGTCTCATTCTATGGAGTTTATTTCAGAAATACCATATTCCCATGCAGAAGCTGGGAGGAGTGTTCTGGTGTGGGGAGGTGAAGGTCTGGTCCTGCTGCTGCTCCCACGTGTGACAAGTGCCAGGTCAGCAGCTCCTGAGACACAGGACTGTGCTGGCTTATCTCAATGGGGAGACAAAAAACAATGCTTTAAAAGAAGGAGCAGCAACAAATGCATCTATAATGGTCTCTACCCACCAGGTGCTGAATACCTTAGGTGTTAAAGCATTGCTGGCCTGGTCTGTCAGGTGGGAAACCAAGAACACAAAATTCATTGCCTTAGAGGGAGTTCACAAGGAGGGAACCACGGCTGGGATGGGTCTGGCTCTTTTATCTGTCAGCAGAAATTTGCAGGAAAGTATCACTTACTCTACTGTTAGAGGAATATTGAAATGTCTTTTTTCCTTAGAAGGGCGTTTATTTTACCCTGTGGTTAGTGGTTAGTATCAAGTTGTGATAAACATCCCCTGAAAGAGGAAGAGATGCCTTGCTTTGGGCTTTTTCTGGGAGATGGCTTTTTACATTTGAACAGCTCCTGAGCAGAGGCCAAAGCACTATCAGTGAGTTTCTACTGGCAAAGCCTTGGGGCTGATTCAAAAGGAAATTTTGGAGCATTTGCTGGTATTTGAGGCCACTACACAAACAGATTTTTAGTGTAGTACTAATAGGACATTATTTCCTGATCCATTTATTTCCCGAACACTAATTTATTATTACTGAAGATTTCAGTCACCACTGGTACATTGCTTCATTTTACTGTGAATGCTCTCATAGCACACAGTTACATACTGTGTATTTGATAATGTTCTGCAAAAGCCTCCCTTCACTTGTGGTGGTCAGCACTGAGGTAACAACCCTGGGGATGGTTGATAAATAAGCACTTCCACACAGAAACACAAATGTGTGAGCACAGCCAGCACTGTCAGCTCCTCCTGTAACACAGCTCTGTCAAAGATCCTGAGAGAGAAGAAAACCTCTGAGGGTATATGAATTTCATTGAAAATGTATGAAATATCATCCGTGAATCTCAGGCTCGCAGGGTTCATTTAAAATGACTAAAAAAGACTTTTCCCAGCTTTTTTTCCTGGGGGCATAAGTCAGAGTCAGTTGGAGTTATGATAAATACAAGTATTAATTGCAGAGGCTTGCATGCCAAGGGCAGATGAATAAAAATGCATTTGCTGAATGCTGGGAGCAGGAATAACAGATGAGTAAATTACTTTTAAAATTTGCATTCAGCTTTAAAAAAGTAGTATTTATATTAGTACCATATGTGTTGGCTGCAGCCTGTCTGGCATGGAGCAATGTGTCTGTGTTGTGCTGGAGATGAGGGTCCCCTCGGCTCGGAGCTGCTGGGAAACCCCTGAGCCTGCAACAGAGTCCTTTGCCTGCCCCACATCCAGGCACAAGACCTGTCTTCCCACCCACATCCTTCCCAAATCACACAGCTCCTGGGGAGGGGCTGTGGGGACCTCTGTGGCTTTGGTGAGCATGGCTGTGGACCCTTTTGTGTCCTCCAGGGGAGCAGCACCTCCCTCTGCTGCCACAGCTGTGCCCAGGCTACACTGCCGAGCTGCCACCAGCCATGCACTGGGCCCGGGTTTACACTACATGGCTGGGGAAGTCCCAAGGATTGCAAACTCCAAAGTCTACTTAGTTTCACTGGATTAAGGACAGCATATTCCTCATAAGAGCCCCCATGGAGGACACTGACACATCAAGCAGAAATGTCAGACGAAAGCTGGGAACAAACATCCTCAAAAATCAGATTTGTCAAAGACTGAACTCCTCCCCAGTCTAATTAAACCCCTGACAGCACAGAAGCAAGTCTCAGAAATATCTATCCAGAGACATAACTTGAATCTCTGGAATATATTGCTGTGAGGAAAAATCAAGAGGAGCTGTAAGAAGGGTTGGGAATAAGTTTCTTTCAGCTGACTGAATTTCCAAATAACAACAGAGAAGAGAATAATAACAACAGTTTAGGTGGAAAGTAAAGGCTTTGTCTTGTCTTGAGCTTCTCTGGCAACATCTGCATATCCCTGGTGCTGCTGAGGACTGACATCAGCAGATCACAAAGACAGGTTCAGACAAGGGCAAAGGACCATGACCTGAGGGTACACAGACCCTGTGATGAACAGGAAGTGCCCACAGAACAGGCAGGTGCTGATCATGTCACAGGTAGTCACTGCTCAGCCCAGCACTCAACTGGGCAGCCAGCCATGTTCCCTGGTCCTTCTGTTCCTGTCTGGAACATTCAGCTGGAAATGTGATCATCCATTACTTAGCTGGAAGGTGGAAATTACAATGAAAATCTAAATTCATTATTTTTAGAATTCCTTAAACTTCCATGTTTCAATCAAAGCAGCCTAAAGGAAGAGGTTGTTATTAATTTCATATTAAAATTATATTCCCATTTTATAGACTAAATGTAAATTACAGAGAGAAAAATACACAAATTTTTCTATCAGGGAAATATCCTTGAAAAAGTAAAATCAACTAAACTCTATCCCAGAACATTTTTTCCAGTTACAGCTGCTGCACCATGCAAAACAGACACTTCCCTCCTTCTCTGTGTGCCCCCAGCACGAGCAGAGCACTGGCCTGGCAGCACAGCACTGTCCCAGTTGCCCCACTGGCAATGGTCACTGGCTGCATCTCTGGAAGCACACCAGGTCCTAATTGCTTGTCATTGCTTTGGTTTCCAAATATTGTTTGCTTGAATCTCACAACGTGTTGATAATTTCTTGATTACCTCTTCCTCTCAAAAGAAAATAGAGGGAAAATTAGAAATGTGACTTGAGCATTGGTTTCAAAAAAAATCGCGCTAGAAACAGGAGTTCAGCACTGAAAAGAATGGGTAAGGACTGGCAGATGGGAGGCAGTGGCTGTTCCAGTGACAGACTGTGACACCATGCATCGTATTTATGGCTGTGACGTAACAATCCGGGTAATGCACCCAACTTTTTTTATTTTTTTGTAGCTGTGCCACCCTGCTGTGCATTTCAGTACCTGCAGAGTTACTGTTGTGTTCTCCTGCAAGGATGAAGGTGAGCACAGTGAGGGGAGGTGGCAGAGTCTGCACAGGCTCATTGCTCTGGGGGCTCATCTCAGTCCAGGGCTGCCCGTGACCCCTCCACTGAGCAAGGGAAAAGCACAAATGGCACTCACAACTGCACTCACACCACTTTTTGTTTTTTCTGTCACGAAGGGGCCTGAAGCCATTGCTGACATCTGCCTTCTGTGGCCTGTAGATAGATGTTTAATGCAGAGAAATATTCAGCTGCTAAACAGTAGTAAACAAGAATAAGCAGCTTTGATTGCTATCATGCTCCACTCCAAGGCAAAATGCACCAGCGCACACGTTCTGTATTCAGTGTTTGACACATGCTTCAAAATCAATTTTAAAGACAGTTAAAAGAGGGAAAACTTGTTTTTTTTCTGGACACTCTAATTAACAGGAGAATTAATTGTTTGCTACCTGGGTTCAAAAGCAGAGGAACAGCCAGTAGAATGTAAGCAGCTCTTATAATACTTTGAGTTAATATTTTAGAAATGTTTTCCCATAGACAAAGGAAAAGCATGCTATAGTATTACTATTGTATAATCTTCTCCATTTGGCTTGTCCTGGTAGTGGCTACAGTTGGTCAACTTTTGTAATAATGATTTAAAAGAACAAACAGATGCTTTTCCTATTCCTCCAAACACTTCCAATCTTTAATAAAGTCTCTGTTAGCCACTGACCTGGTTTCATACCATGCTCCTCATCCTCAGTGTCAAACAGGAGCAGCTCAGAAGGGCACCAGCAGCCCAGAGAGCTGTCTGGCCATGCAGGGCAAAGACACACTTCTGCAAGGGGGGGATGCTGGGGAGGCTTTTCTCCAGCTTTAGCAAGAAGTGACTGTCAGGCTTATATTTTCCCACTTGGAATTTATGTAGGAGACATTCAGATGAAACTTGATGAGTAATCTCATCTGGGGGAAATTATGGATACTCTGGTAGAACATGGTGGCAATTGTAAACTATTTCAGTTTTTTCTGGGATGAATCAGGAGGGGACCTGGCTGCTGTGATGCAAAGTGAGGGAAGGTATTTTGGTTCACTTCCAGAACAGTGGGAAAAGCAGTTGCTGGCTGAGAGGGACAGTGGTCTGGACCAAATCCTGCATTTTTCCCAAACACTTCAGCACCAGCCCCGTGTGTCCTGGTACACAGACAGAATGTGTGCTGTGCTCCATCCTGTCTCACCCAGGACAAGAGAGCAGCTCCATGGATCCCTGCGTGGCTCAACCTTGCACCTTCCCTAACACTGTGGGACCAGAGCTGCCCTGGAAGGATGTTAATCCTAAGACCTGCTGGTTTCCTCAGCCCCTTCAGGGACCTGCAGCCCCTTGAGAGCTGGCAAGGGGTGCCAGCTGCCCCTGTGACCCCTGGCTGCCAGGCCTTGTCTCTGTTCTATCTGAGAGGCCAGAGAAACTTGCTCTGTTTTATACTGAAGAAGATTTGGCTTCAGTTGATGGTAATGATTAAATGCTCATCACTGATTATTTTTAATTATTTAGTGAGAGATTTCATCTGAGCTGATGACACTGCTCCTACCTCTGCAAGTCACAGATGCTCTGGTTCCTAAGAGAGTGAATATTAATGAATGTTTTGGCTCATGAAAAAAAAAATCTGAAGCACTGGTAAAGCTGAAGAAAGACTTGAGAGATATTCAAAGTAATTATTAATGAAAATAATTTATGAATGAAATCAGTGCCTTGAGCCATAAGAAAACACATGCAGGTTGATGTGGGAGGGGCCATGGGAGACCAGAGCCCAGGCCCTCTCTTTGCTCTGGGGAGTAGCAAAGAACTTCAGTACTTAAAGTCCTTAATCTACCGAATAAAGGTAAGACCTGATGTGAAATCTTCCACAGGTGAGCAGGATTTCATGGCACCACATAAGCATCCTCAAGGCACATGCTCTTTGTGCTGAAATGAGAAGGGCATTAGTAAGTCAACCAGCAGAGACTGTGTTTGGCCAGGTGAGGTATTCCTCCAGCTGTGCCACAGCTCTCAGCTCACCAGAGACCTTCCCAGGCTGCAAACAGGGGCTGTTCTGCCATGAGGCACAGCTTAGCAGGCTCGTTATCCATGACAGGAAGGTCCCACTCCAGGCACATCCAGGGCAGAAGTGAACGGAGGAGGGAGGATGCTGCCCGGGGTTCTTTGAAGCACAGAAAAGTGCCAGGTTGATTCAGCAGAGGTGATTTCTAATACAAGCAGGACTTTTTCTTGTTATGACTGTTTAAAAATAATAATCTGAAGTTTTATATATTTATTTCAAAGGTGAAGTGTTTTTGGAAAACAATCCTGCAAGCAGCTTGTCACACATCCTTCCATGTGAGTATTTTGTAGAGTGGCCACCAGTGCAGGCTGTGGGCAGGAGACCCTGCCTGCCCTCAGGGCATGTCCTGGCCCACTGCCTGGCCTGGCCACACCAGAGTGAGGGGCCTGTGGCAGTTGTTGTGCTGTGTGGTAGGTCAAACACTTGCCAACTGCCACGGCAGTAGCCTGGCTGCTACTGAATCATCGTTTCCATCAGCACCTTCCATCTGCTTCTCTGTTGCTATGCACAGCGTGTTCCTCCCTCATACCAAGGGAAGTTAGTCTCAGAGTTTATCAGAATATAAAGTCATTAATGCCTCCAGAATTTGGATTAGATGCCTCTACAGAAATTGATATTTTATGCCATGTGCTCCGTCATGGAAAAGCTCAGAGAAGATTAGTTATTCACTGTAGGAGGAAAGGCACTGCCAGGCACCGCTGCAGATGCCTCTTTCCCAGCCAGACCACGCAGCAATGGCACTGCTGGCCCCACAGGGGGCTGGGGCCACAGGGCAGAGCTGAGCACAGCAGGGCTGGGCACGGCTGGGTGCTGCCTGCCCCAACTGTGAGGAATGTGGTATATTCTCACATACCCAGGCATCCCCAGGGTCGAGCTCCTCAGGGCTTGCAAGTGCAAGCCTAAACCCCTCATTGCTCCACTCTCAAGTGGTTCTTTTCTCTTCTTCCCTCCTCTTCCACCTCCCACTGCTCCCCTGTGGCCACAAAGACACAAGCCTTCAGCACAGAGTAGGGAACAGGTAATGAGAATGGTGGAAATGCAGTTTTGGAGTGATGTTGTTTCCTGTCCTGAGGTGGAAAATCAGCACCTTCCTGCCCAGTCAAACATCACAGTTTATTCTGCTACTGCCCAATACTTTGCAGCATGGTGGGTGTTTCAGATGATAATTCTCCACTCAAGGTATTTGCCTGAGGCTTTCCCATCCCCAGGATCTTCTCCCAACCACCTAGCTGGGACTGCAGTGAGTGTGGAGGAAATTTAATTTCACCAGAATATTCCCAGCTTCCTTGCTCTCCTGGCACAGCCTCACAGGGAAAACCAACGGTGAGTGGGCTGAGAAGGGCTGAATGGAACTGTTGTGTATCTTCTCAAGGGAGCAATAATAAAACAACAAAACAAACCTCACGGGATTGGAGTGTGTGCTGTCCTGGATCTCCTGGGTGCTGCCACTCTCTGTTGACACTGATTCCCTATCCCAGCTGCTCCAGCAGAGCCCAGGTTGGGATCATTCCAGGCTGGGAACGGGGCGGGGGACAGGAGAGGAGCACAAATCAGTGAGTGGGTTGGTTATTCATTAGCAGCAAACACTGTACAACACTGCTCTGCAGAGGCAATAGAGGAGACTTTTTTCTGCAGGACATTGTAAATCTGTGCACATTTTCACTTCTGGCTCTCTCTCCCTTTCTCAGTCCTTTCCTCTTGTTCTCTCTCTGCCCACTCCCTTCTTTCCTTATTGCAATGCTTTTCCCAAGCTAGATTTTTCTGTGAATTAGGTTTTAATGCCTCCTCATGAGAGGCAGTTTTTCATATTTTATATCTCCATCAATTAAGATTTCTCACTTATCACCAGTCAAACTGGAGTTTTGATTAAATATTATCCAGCAGCTCTAAGCACATAGTTTGTATTAATTTCAGGGCCTCATTATATGCCAGTGGTATTTATATGGGCTTATACATCAAATATATTGTGTGTGTATAGGCAGAGACTTTCAGAACAAATGCTAGATAAAGGAACCATAAAAAAAGAAAATGGAAGAAAGTCTGTCACTTGATCCAGCCTCAGAGTGCTAACTGAGCCCCTTCATGAAGGTCATGGAGAAAGTGGTGGGGAAGGGACATTTCCAGGGAGCAGGAGAATGGCAGGATCAAGCCTGAGGCTCCTGCAGCAGGAGAGCCAGAAGGTGCAGAAGAATCTCACAGCATGGGACTCACTGCAGACTGCTGCCTGCTCCTGTGGACAAGTCATGGGAGAAAGCACTGATGGACCAATATGTTCTCAAGGGCACCTGTTCATTTAATGAAGTAGTTCAGTGTGCTGATGGTCACACGTTTTTATTCACTGTTCATTCCTGACATGGCCTCGTTCTCTGAAGGAATCCTGGCTGTGGGCACCAGGTAACACGGGGCAATGCCCAGGGGCCTGGGCACCAACCATTACTGCTTTGGGACTTCTGGCCTGGGGCTCTGCATTGCACAGACTCTCCTGTGGGCTTGACTGAAACTCCCTCCTACCGAGAAAGCATTGTTTATTTATAATCAAAACCCAAATGAAACAAAGATTACAGGAACATGTATTGGTGACCTTGACAAAGCAGCAGCTCCTCTGCTTGGAAAAGCAGGTGAAAGCATCACCTGGCAGGGATCAAAGGGGCTGCTCTGAGTACAGGATTCAGGGCTGCTTGTGCATCACCTGGTAGTGCTTTAGAGGTCATTAGAAGGAAAACACTGACAGCAAGAGCCTGACATCACACAGCAGATACACCTGGGTGCTCTCCCTCTCTCCATCACTACCTTCCTCTCTGTCTTGAGCCCTGTGGATGAGCTGGAGCTGGTGTGAACTCCTGTGCAAGCACCTGGCTGGCTCTCTGTGCAGGCTGGGCTGTGTGGTGTGGGACACCAGCATCTCCCAGAGGAGGGACAGAGGGATCTCCTAGAGAAGGGACACTGGGATCTTTCAGAGGAGTCACAGCAGAGCAGGCAGCTCAGCACAGCTTATGTGGGTGGAGCACATGACACTTGTGGCTCATCAGCAGCCGTGTGGACACCCGAGCAGGGTGCTGGCTACCCACAAGGACAGAGCCCTGCATGGAGAAACCCTTTGTGAGCTTGGACATATGGCAGCATTAGGTAATTAGGTAATACTGTGTTCAGTAGAAGCTGCCCCAAGAAACTCCAGGGAGCTGTGAACATGCTTGCTCAGGTTAAAGATGTGCTTTTTCTATATAAACTCTTCTAACACCACAGCCCAAGGAGTGCTTTGCATTTGTACCTCTGCCCTCTCTTCTCAGTAGTTCACTTCCACTGTAGTTAAAATTAAACAGAAAATTCCAGAGGACTACAAAAGCGAGAAAAGGTCTAAATTTTGTTCTGCTCCTGTCACAGCTCCCTATCATCTCACCAAAACTTTCGTAAGTCTTGTTTGTACTTGTTTCTTACTGGAATCAGTAAGAAGCTGCTGCCCTTAAGGGTAGTTTACATCTGGGAGTGCTGCTGAGATCAGTGGGGTCTCTGCTCTCCTCCTGCCCTGTTTGTCCCACCCTGGGCACAGCACAGCCTTGGTTCTGAACGTATCAGCTGAGGTGAGTGAGGGACACTGACCCCCTCACAAACCTTCCTGGGGTCAGGATCAGAGCAGGGGGGATTGGCCATGAAAGTGCTGGGTAGGGGCCACAGGGCAGAAAGTGAGGAGTGAAGTTTGAGTAGTGGCTAGAGGCTGCACATGCTGGTGGGGTGTGAAAGGCTGGAAGAGGAACTATATTAACAAGCTGGGGTAGGGCACCAGCACCAGCCTTCGCTGCATGAGCAGTCAGGCACCACAGGGATGTGCCTTGGTGACTTTGATGCTGACCTTGGGGACCTTGCTCAGCTCTTCTCTCAGCCCACCTGGGAAGCAGCTCCTGGTGCTTGACCATGGAAGGCTCCTGGGGAGATGAGCACATCCACTGAGAGCCGGGCAGTGACATCCATTCCAGCAGGGCTCCTGTATCCCTCCCTGCCTGTGGAGCACAAGGCAGCCCAAAGGCACCACTGGCAGCTTGTCCTGCAGGGTGTCCAGCAGTGCTGCAGCTCCTCCACCCCTGTGTTCCATCTCAGAGCTGTAATGATGAGCTCTCCATTTCCATTTGGTTCTGTCTCTTGCCAAAAACATGTTTGTGCAGCATACCTCCATTGTGCCATCTGACAGGAGCTGTGAGATGTCACCATCAGAGGTCTGCTGAGAGAACCATAACAGTGTCACTGAATCAGATACATCTCACAACTGCCATAAAAAATGTGCAGTGTATGGCTCCTTGAAAACAGATTAAGATTTACTGCTCTCCATTTGGACAGCAGTTGATAGGATATCTCTGCAAGGCACTGTACAATTTCTACTCTCCCAAACTCCATGAAACACCATGATTTTATTCTCACATATATAACCAAATATGTCAGAAGGACCAAAAGGGAAACAGATAAATCATAAATCATATTTGAAACACAGTATGACTCAAGTAAACAAAAGCATACAAATTCCTGTTTGTTCTCAAGGAAAAATATGGGTACCAGCACAAAATCAGAAGCTTTCCTTATCTGAAGTATTACGTGGATTTTTTTTTCTTTCCCATTTGCCATTATCAGAGAAGAACCAAAACTAATTATCTACTGATAATTCTTGTACCTCCTGTTGAAGACTTGTCTGTCAAAAGGCAGGTTCCAGCACAGTGTAACAGCTGTCATCCATGTGGTTTGTTGCTGCAAAGGTAAAAACATCTCCTGTCATTTGGAGTTTTATCTCCTTCCTGTTTAGAGCCTTTCAGGAGCCAAGCAGGGCTCCTGAATTGCAGAGTTGGATATGGCACCCCACTGCTGAGGGCAGAGTCACCCTTCTCCAGACTCTCAAAGAGAGTTTGTCACCTGAGTGCAGCCCTGGCTGGGGAAACAGGGCAACGATGGCACTGCCACCCCCTCCATGTCCCTGGCTGGGGAATCAAGGCAAAGATAGCACTGCCAACCTCTCCATGTCCCTGGCTGGGGAATCAAGGCAAAGATGGCACTGCCACCCTCTCCATGTCCCTGGCTGGGGAAACAGGGCAACGATGGCACTGCCACCCCCTCCATGTCCCTGGCTGGGGAAACAGGGCAACGATGGCACTGCCACCCTCTCCATGTCCCTCATCACCCCTGCCTGGGCAGCAGTGGCCCTTCCTTTCCCCACTCTTCCCCCTGCTCCCACTGCAGCTGCAGGCACCCTGCTGAACCTTGAGTTCTGGGTGCTGGAGCTGCTCCTTCCTGCTGAGGCTGAGCCCTTCTGTGACCCACTGGGGCCACTGCTGCAGCCCTGGAGCACAAACCATCCCACTGGGGCCACCATGTGCCCCAGGCCACAGCTCTGCAGGGGCCGCTCTCCCTGGGCTGGATTCCTGGCCACTCTGTACTGGGTGTGACTGAGACAGAGCTCATTTTCCCAGAGCAGCCCTCACCCTGTGCTTTCCACTGGAAGCTGGAAGGGTGTTGATAACACAGCAGTGTTTTGGCTACTGCTGAGCAGCACTGTCTCTCTAACATTTCTCCACACCAAGGGGCTGGGAGTGGGCCAGACCCTGGGAGAGGACACAGCTGGTGAGCTCAGAGATAAAAGCTGAGGGAGAAAGGAGGAGCGGGGATGGTTTGTAATTCTACTTTGATGCCTTCTGGAGCAACCTCTGCCTGTGCTGGAGCCCTGCTTCCCAGGAAGTGTCTGAACATTAGTTGCTGATGAAAAGTAGAGAATAACTTTTCCCCTTTGCTTATGCATGCACAAACTTTGGCTTTTCTTTCATTGCTTTAATAAACTGCCTTATCTCAGTCTACTAGTTATTGTCCATCTTATTTTCTCTCCTCTATCCTGCTGGAGAGTGATAAGAGTGGCTTGATGGGCACTTGGTGCCCAGGCAAGGTCAACCCACTACACACATGCAGCATCATTAGCTTCCTCAAACATTTCAAATTATGTAGTTTAAAAATTATTTAGTTTATATTTGAAAGTGTTGTGGATTGCTGGGGTGGAATAGTGTCTTCTTCAAACAAGTAGAAAAATATTGATTTCAAAAGTGAAAGACTGGAATTTAGGATTAGAATGATCTAACAATCTCATATGCAATGTCTTCTATGATGTCTTTGGCTGGTTCTTGTCCCAAGCCCAAAACTCCCAGGTATTATACAGACACTACTGCAAGATCCAATCTGCATTGAGTAACTCCCACCAAAGGAGAATCATTCCTAACTATTGGAACAACTGGTCAGGGGCTAATTAGTGTTTCAAAGACATTTTATGCCTAGTTTTCTATTTTGAAATTATGGTTTTAAATCCTGCAGGGTGCTTTGCAGTCCTCATTAGGATATAAACAGAGCAATTTAAAGTAACTTGATACGTTGGCTTTTCTGTGATTTTTCTTGTTAGGAATCCTAATCCAACAACAGAATGCAAAAGGGAGAGATCAGATATTAGGATTATAGTTTATACTAGGACATTGAAAAGAAATCAAAGTAAAACCATGGGTTTGAAGCTCTTAAGCAGTACATTCCCTTTGTGCTGTGTAGTTTTGCCTCCCTGATGCCAGTGGCTCCAGAAGCCATCTCTCATAACAAGTTCTGGCTTTATCTGGAGCTCATGCAAGGCTTGGAAGTTAATTATAGTTCTAATATTCTTGCTAATGAATTTGAGCATAATTATGGAGTGGAATGATTTCAGAGATACTTTATGTGAATACTAATTGCTGTCTTCAGATGTTGGGTGACTGGCTTCCTCACAGGAGCCCTGGCAGGAGTGTGGAGGGGAGCCCAGCCAGCCCTGCCAGGCAGAGCACGGGGCCATGGGGGCTGTGCCCGTGACACATTTCCCTGTGACTGGGGGCCGTGGGGACACCAGGATGGCCAGGAGAGGGGCGCTGGGCTGGGACCTGCCTGGGGCTGATGGGCTGTCAGTCCCCACAGGCAGGTGTGGGGATGCCCAGCCCTCAGCCCTGTCAAGAGAGGTGGGATTCAGCACAAAGGCCTGGGAGACCAGGGCAGGGGTTTTTCTGGCAGCTGGAAAACCCACTAGCAGGTGGCCATGGGTAGGTGGATGCTCTTTGGAATGATCTCTGGTGGAGAGGAGAGAGGTGTTCCAAAGGAACAGCAGCTGGAAGGACACTGAGGAAGCTCCAGGTGTCAAAGGGACAGAACAGAGGACAGGGAGCCTGAATTTTGCAGCATCTGCACAGCTAATGGAAACAACAGAATTATGTTCCTTCAGGCAAAATAGCTTGGCTGCTTCTCTGCCTCTTTTTCATGTCTTATTTTATGCTTGCAAGTCATTCCAGGAGTCTGAGACATGACATTTCTCTTCTTTCTTAGGGCAAAATTTAACCTCTGGGAAAATTTATCAATTTGAGAAGTTTTGCAAAGATCAATAGAAATGGCAATGATTATTGAAATGGAAGCTTGTGGGTTACACTGAATTAATGCAGTAACTGTATTGAGATGTATTTTCTTTCTTTAGAATAATTTAATAAAGTTCAAATCTCTTCTGAGAGAAAGAATTAATTGAGCAAAATATTAATTAAGGAAAATTATTTTTTTCACAGCACAGTTCTTCAAATGAAATAATATTGAGTGAAATGACCAAAGTTTACCTTGATTAAAAGTGGTGTCAGTGTTTGCAAAGTCTCAGAGTGTGCACACTCCCTGTGCCCAGCAGAATTAGAGCTTCTCTGGCTGATGATGCCATTGTGAGCATCCCACAATCCCTTCTTCAGCCCTTCTGGACAGGGACAAATGGGAGATGCATGTTTACACCCTTATGTTTACTTATTTAAATTTGAAACCATTTCCATGCCCTCATTCTCACCCAGACACTGACAGTTTCCAAAGGAGGTCAGATATGGGATTTGTTTCTGTATGTGATTTCCCTGGACTCCTGCATCCAGTGCTAAAATGTACATTCATAGGCAAACCCACAGGTACATGTAAAGAGAGACAGTAGAATCTCAGTCTGTATGGAGCTGCCTTTACAATGATTGATCTGTTCAGACACACAATGGTCCTTCATTCCCGTGGACACTGAGATCCACAGGCACAGCACATGGGAATTTGCACCCCTAAGAGTTCCTGACCTTTCCCAGAACAGGCTGAGTCATGAAAACCAGCAGGACCCTGTGGAGGAAAGGGAGGGTAAGAGGTTCAGCCCCATAACTCAAAGGGGTAACTACCCACCCTGGCCCTGCTGAGACTGTGCCAAATGATGGTGGAGAGCACAGGAACAGAGGTAACGTTAACATTAGCAGGGTTAACATTAACAGGGTTAACAGAGGTAACCCTGCATGTCCTGGGGCTGACTTTCACTTTCTCTAATGTTTAGGTAATGCTTCCAGATTGGTGTAAAGATTGGAGTTAAACCAGTATTTATGTTCTGATGTGATTTGCTCCTATCAAAACAAGGCACAAGCAGAATCCCCCTCCTGCTGCCAAGGACACATCACCCCATCATACATGGTAAGGAACACATTGCATCGCATCCCTGTGGATAAACTGTGTGTGTAAGAAATGAGTAAATAAATAGGACTTGGAAATATACTTGATCTGTTCTCTTGCAAAGTATGGGAGGAAAGGCTTAAAAATTTCTCATAACATTATTTTGACTTGGATTAACCAGATGAAGCTCATGGGCTGTGGCCTCTCTAAACTGTGATCTGGCAGGCGTTCACTTTCCTGCAGCTATTCTCTTGTCACTGTGCAATCCCATGATCCTTCCTCGGGTTCTTTCAACATTTCCCTGCCTCAGACACTGTGAAGCTGCCTCCCCAGGCCCCAGTCTGTCCCTGTGTCCCTCTGAGCTGTTCTGCTGGGGGCCAGTCTGCTCTGATTTGGGTTAATGGCCAGGAAATGAGCTCTCAAGCCTGAGGGTGGTGGGAGCAGAGGATGCAAATTATCATCAGTCCCTGGGTTCCCTCTGGCTGCTCTTCTGCTGACCTCAGTGTCTCAGCACATTCATCCCACTTGCTGTTGAGGCTCATGCACAATAAACAGGATCCTCTTGGCTCCCCTCCTCGATAAAACTTTTTGGAGGAAGGTGAGTCACTGCACTTTGTTATTTAGGAGATAGTCACGGTTTCTGAGATCCACTCCAAGTCCATGCTTCCCCCTGATTTTCTGTTTGCCCTGCACAGGGGAGGCAGGGAGGGCTCTCACCCTGTAGCAGTGGTGCTGGGTTGGGCAGCTTAACTTGGGACAGCACCTTCTCAGGGCTGAGCTGCGCTCAGAGACTGGGGTTTTCTCAAATGAATTAGATGAAGCCAATGAAAACTCAGAACCAGAGCCTCATCTGGAACTGTCAATCTCTGAAAACACAGTAAAATGCAGCAGGGAAATAAATGAAGAAGGTAAAAATGAAAATAGTGCTCCAGCAGCCACCTGAAGCAGTTGGAGCACTAGGCAGCACCTTCCAGAAAGACTCCAAGCCCATGGGGTTCCTTCCTCCCTTTTGGCAGTCCCCAGCAAGAAGCTCTGACCCGGCAGAGCCTTTCCTGGATCTGTGAACAAAGGCAGTTGGAGTGAGCACGATGCATGCAGGGTCTACAGGCACCAGTGTGAGCCTGTGGCCAAAACAGCCCCCACAGCTCCACTGTTCTCTGGGAACAGGCAAGTTTGGCAGACTCTGGGTGTGTGGGCACTGCCAGGCTGCTGCAGGGCACTGGGCACCATCCAGAGCTGAGCCAGATGGTGCTCAGGGCAGTGCAAGGCAGCACCACAGCCTGACCCGTGGCCACTGCCCAGCACGGCCACCCCCAGGGACACAGCCCTGCCATGCTGTGACCCAGAGTATTGACTCTTGGAAAAGAGAGACAAAGTTTGGCCTTTGGAATTAACTATTACTCATCAAAGTAATAAATTTGTGAACACCTTCATGGGTGGCTGGCGGATGGACAAGTGCACATCACCAGGTAAAGGGCACACACACACCTTGGGCAGCCAGGCGGGCTCTGGTCCTTTGCACCTTGCTGTAGTGAGTGGCTCCAGAGGTCAATTACTGATTCTCTAATTTGGTGGCATCTGCACAGTGATATGTAATGAAAGTGAACTCTGAGGATAAGGCACCCAGCAGACAGTGAGAGAAGGATTTCTTTGATTTCTTTGATTTTAGACAAATCCTCCCTTCAGTGCTCCTCTTTTATCTTTGCATGGAAGGACAAGTTCTATGTAAGACAAATGTCTATCAAAGTTTTATTTAAAATGCATGCTTTCAACAGAAGGTGGCACCCTGATTAAATGTGACATTTGAAGCAAAGCAGCCTAAACGGCCCAGGAATGCAGAAGAATTAAATTGAGGCCTCACATGAAAACTATTACTGTGTTATTAGGCAAGTGCAGCCTTTCAGGCAATGAAGTTTGGGTGCTCTTAATCCATGTTGACAGACAATAGTTAAGATTTGCACAGTTGTAGCTTTTTTCTGCTTTCTTTTCTGGTTAATAAAGCATGACAGTGCACAAAACATTCTTCAGCAGCTCTACTCAATGTAATTCCGGGAGCAAATAACAGTTATCTCTTGGAAACAGTTCCTGGCATTTGGAAGGCCTCATTTATGATCCTAACTGAGGTGGTTCAGAGCTCCTGGGAGCCAAGGGCCCAGAACCAGTTGTTCAGGACCTGTACCATTAGTATCACCACACCAGCAAACTGCAGAGCTGGGGCAAAGCCTGGGAATGGAGAGAATCTGTGGGCTCAGGAGTTCCTGGGAAAAGGGACTGTGAGCTGGGCACTGAGGGGTGCAGCTGATGGAGGACTCTTACATGGACACCACAACTGCCCTCATGATGCCCCTCAGAGCAAACAAGAGCAGGGGTGAAGTGTAGCACAACTTTAAATGCATGTTAAGCCCAAAGAGGGAGAGCTCTTTTGCCTTACTCTGTGCTTTGCAAAGCCATTCCGAGGTCATTGTCTTTTCTGAACTGTCATTGCAGTTCAAGGCACCAGGAGAGCCCAGCTCAGCACTGTACACATTTCTGTTGATCACTATTTCCTTTTGCCCAATCCATTCTCTTGCCTACAGTCAGAAAGGTCAGAGAGGCATATTTATTGCTGTAAAGAATTGTCTAGCAGAAGGAAGAAGTGAACTTTGGAGGAACATGAATGACTCAGAGGATCAATCCCAGTTTCCATTAGTCTGTAACCAGAGTGTCTATTCTCACTTTTGCACTTCTGATGGACATAAATATGAAAAAAATCAAGTGAACCTTCTAATTTATTCCCATGTCATACAGTTCATATCAGAGACCCAACTGGAACATGCAGGGGCTTCTCCATTCTTTCCAGGGTGCAGTTTACAAAGCACAAAGGCAGGTGCAGCAGCACCAGAGACGCAGGTCTCCATTCCAGCAGCCGTGGGAGCTCCTTGCCCCTGTCCCTGCTGTGTGCAAGTGGATCAGGTCAGTGGGAGGAGAGTGTGCACTACGGGAGGCTTTGGCACTGCTGACACTGCTGGACAGCCAGCCAGGGGAGGGCAGGTGGCTGAAGAGAGGGCCTGGTTCCCTTCCTGGACAGAAGGACCTGACCAACCCACACTCCTGCCCTCCCCCAGGCTGTTTATGTGTGGTGCCAAATCCCCCACGAGCAGAGCTGTGTCTGGCCCGTCTGGCAGAAGCTCCTGACATCCCTGCTGATGGCTTTACCCAGCAAGAAAGTCACTGGGCTGCTGTTCACCCAGGGTAAATGCATTGTTAATATTTGAATTTAAACCGAACTCTCTACTCCCATTCCTCCACCATTTCTATCCAGGCAATGGAGTGCAAATGTGAGTGCAGATGAATATCCTCTTGCTGAAATATCCTGTCCTACCCCAGATCTCTGGTGGCTCATGGGCCAAGCAGGACAGCACGGGGTAAATACTGACAACGCTGAAGATTCTGCAGATAATCCAGGGTCTCATTAGAGAACTCAGTCAATTGACCAGCATTGCTAATGGCCCTGTACTGAGACAGTGACTGTGGCACACTGAATACCCAGCCATTAGAGACCAGAGTGTGTTATGAGACCAAAGTCACATTGGATGTCAGACAATGGTATCTGGGTAAAATCTTCAGTGCCTCCTAATTAAATAAATGGCTCTTTGAATCATGAATGGTAGTTTTAAATAGGACTGGCATTAAAATGTTAAGGAAGAGGCTTTGTTTGTGCAGATTGATGAGGTCTGAGCAAGGAGAACTGTGGAAACTTTTGTTATGGGAAAAGGATTACCTCATTCAGCACCAAGACCCCACAGGGGCTGCCAGGGGCTGGCACCTGTGAGTGGGAGACACGATGCCTTTGGATGTGGGCTGAGCCCCATCCTCTGCTCCTGAGGCTTGTCCTGGTGTGTGACTGCTGGATCTGCCCTGGCTCATGGCAGGCCTGGCTCCTGCCACGACTGCAGGGGTGGGCTTGTGGCACAGTTCAGCTCATAACTCTCCACTCAAATTGTGAGGGCGAGTCTGTTCAGGTCTGCATCCTGCCCTGGAAACAGCTGAGGGACGTGCACTAACAACTGACATTTTTAGCAACATAAAAATATAAATAATGAGCAAAATTTGATTTAGTATTGATCTGATTAGAGAGCTTTAGTACTGATTAAATAAAAGAGAGGGTCTGTGCCATGTGCTCAGCTGGTGGAACAAGTAATTTGGTTAGAAGGGAGAATCCCAAAGGCATTCCTGCCCAGCCTGGAAAGTGAACCTGAACAGCTGCTGGATGGCAGCTCAGTGTGCTTCAGGCAATCACTTCTCCCAAAAATAGAGAAAATGACGACGATCACAGAACAGCTGGCAGGAGAGGCCCACTGAAAGCTGCATAATTCCACATGGAGAGTGAGAGATGATCTCACACAGGGCCAGCATATAAGACTGATTTTACCCCACGCACAGATGTAAGACCTGGAGACAGGAGAGTGGTCTGAATCCTTTAGGACTCTGAAGTTATTGCTCTGGAAGAAAAACTGCTCTGTCTAATGCACATCACTGGAAGGCTGCCGGAGATCTCTGGGTTGTCTCCACCAGAGAGCTTTTCCAGCTGCTCTTTCCCAAGCTTTGAGCATTCCATGGTGGTGTTGTGGCCCAAGGGTGGGACCCAGCACTTTGCCTTAGTGATTCTTGCACTGTTGGCCTCGGTCCATTGAACCAGCCTGTCCAAATCCCTCTGGAGAACCTCCCTGCCCTCTGGTAGATCAGCACTTCTACCCAAACCAGTGTCATCTGCAACTGACTGAGGGAGCACTTGGTCCCCTTGCCCAGACTGTTGATAAACAGAAATATCGAACAGAAATGCTATCACTATGGAAAATGGTGTATCATTAATAACTAAGGTACATTTTTCCTTGACCAAGTCTGGCAAACATTCAAATTTTATGAGATGTGCATCCCCAAAAACATTTATAAAGGGGAGAACACTCTCTGTGTTAGTGGTCTTCATTCCCTGGTACTAACCAGTTTTTTGCTGGTCTAGATTCAGGGAAAATTTGTTTGACATGGAAGAGAATTTTGGAAAATTTCTTGACTATTTTTTCCTCTCTCTCATTTTTTTTTTTTTAATTTTTTTTGGTTGCTATGGAAACAGCCCATCCTTATTCAAAACACTTTGATAGTACCATTTCTTATTAAGGTTCACATTTTCTTGCTGTCTCTATCACACTGTGCTAGTCACAGTTCCTCCACTGATCATTGCCCCTGCACTGCCCTGGGGGTTTACATTTCTTTATTACAGCAAAGTGAAAACTGACATTTCTCCCAAATCACTTGTTCTTCGTAGTGGTGGTGCTACAGGTCAAGTGGAGCTCTCGGGCTCTGTGGTGCTCACAGCCTCAGGGGCTGTTCTGCTCCTCTTCACTCCCTGAGAGTGAGGGGATGGCACAGTGGAAAACAGGGATTTGGGGTTTTCGACCTCGATCATCAGGACATCAGGATCCAGATTCTGCTTCATCCAGTATCTGTAAAACTTTGGGGTAAAAAAAATCTGGGTTTTTTTTTTTTTTTTTTTTCTTTCCTCTCCTACATCTCTTCCTATCGTTAATAATCTCAAATTAAGATCTACCAAATCTGTTGGCCACAGACTCAGGGATCGGTCTTGTGGCAAGTGGAGGGAAAGGAAGAAACACAAAAGTTTTGAACATACTCCTGAGGCAGGTAGATCCGCAATAGACAGGTCAGATGTATTCATTTTGGCAAACAGGTGTGCCCTGTGCTTCAGGGAAGTGTTTTCTTTAGGATGTGAGGCTTGGTCAGTGGAGCGTGCAGTACATGGTGCTCCTCCTGTGTTTTGATCAGACAACAGGGAACACAGGAGGAGTGCTTGGACTAAATTGTATAAATCTTGATTCACTTCCCTGCAAACACTGACAACTTCTTTGTCAAACTTCTGAAAAAACAAGGGCATCAATATTTGACAACAATTCTGATTGCTGAATTATTGCCAGTAATTATATTATCAGTTTATCTCCATTATTACATTAAAAGCTCTCCATTATTCAAGACACCTGTGCACATTATTTCCAGAGATATCTCAGACTTGTTAAAGTTTTCTCAAGTACCTAACAGTAGGTGTAGGCTTCCCGTTGCATTTTTGTTGTTTCTACCTCGCAGCTAATGATTGATGTTCTTTTTATCATCACGTTGGAGTCGGAGTCTGGGCTGATGAATGTTGCTGTTGGTGGTTCGCCTCCCACTCAAGATTCTCAGCATGATTCTAATGCTGATAACCCAAACCTGGGACTCTTTCACACCCGGCTCTGTTTATCGGCGCTTAATGGCTGCAGCAATTAACTTTGTTTTCACTGACTTTTCTCAGCTACTCTCCTGCTTTTAATGCAAATTTGGTACGAGAAGGCACTTATGTGTTTGCTAAAATAGACCAGCAATATAAGGACATCCCTCCCTGAAAAACTAGAAATTAAGCATCTCAGTTCTATATCTGAGTTTTATATTCTGAGATTAGGGTCAGGTTAAGGGTAGTGAAAATCTTTACGGAGGCAATGCGTGTGCAGGTCTGCATGGATGTCTCATAAGGATCTCTCAAAGAAGACAGAAATGCAGAAAACAGCCAATTCATTGAGAAACAGTGAGACACTCACTGAATGTTGCACACATTTTCTGTGCTCAGAAAATAGACTCCAGGCAGCGACTTGAAGCCTGTGAGAAAAGCTGGCCTGGAAATCGTGAAGAGGAACCCAAAACAATCCCTATAAACAACCCCTTAGACAGTCTCCTCCTGACCCCTGGTGTTTTTCCGACTTGTTCACTGGCAGAGATGTTTACAAAGAGGTGGTGCCCTAAAGGGCCAACCCTATTCATTGTACCCAAACACGGTATAAAGGAATCTGCCTTTCAATAAACTCTGCTCTGAGCCCTCCGAAAAGAGTGGAGTTCTGTGTATTGTTACTCGGCCATCCTGAGTAGTAACGATAATTTTGCAGTGGAGACCCAAAGGTGGTGTGGGAAGGGCTGGAGGTGGGGAGGAAAGGTGAGCACTGAGAGCAGAGGGTGCAGCAGAGTCACTGCCGTGGGCCAGGGGTGTCCATCAGCAGGACCACGAGTGGGGGAAAGAGCAGGAGGAGCAACACAAGAGAACCCTGATGTGACACCAAGACTGGGCCAGGTGCTGCCACTGTGGGTTCACTGGGGCTTTTGTGGCACAGGATACAGCAGCTTCCATCTGGACACAAGGGCCTCTACTCTGAGAAAGAAAGAGTTGTCTTTGTTTTAGAGCTTGCTTGTGATTAATTTTAACTCAAGTCTGATGAGAGCTCTGTCTCTACACCGGGCTCAGTGGCATGTCCATGTCGTAGGTAATGACAAGATGATAGAAGTGATGATGCAATGATGATGATAACTGGACAGGTGAGCACTGCATGCAGTGCAAAGAATTGCAGCAAAACCTCTGTGACCTCGCTCATGCAGTAATGAATGATGGCATGGGCAGAAAGCTTGGGCTCCTGGAGGCTTGACCAGAAAACCAATGAAATGACAAGTATTTCTTCCTGATCTCTTCCAATCAGCTTTTAAAATCTGATTCTTCAAAAATCACGTCTGTTGTCTGTCTGGCTCTTTGCACTTCCCACATGCTCTTATGCTTTGTTAAAAGGAAGAAAATAAATAAAATTATTTTCCCGCAGGATCTCAAAAGCTCAATTTTGCTGCATCAGCGTTGTGATAAGTTAGCTTTGGGAAACAACTGACAGGGTATTTCTCCTGCTTTATTTAGGTGAAAATCAGCTGTGTCTCTTAACTGAAGTGTTTTAAGCTTGTTTTTGTCAGGTGATAAAATTGTGTTGCTTTCTGTAACTAAATTCCTTGTGATGTCTATTTCAAAGGCTGACATTTCTAATGCACTAACAGCCTGAGCAGTAAAGAGCTATTCAATTCCAAGCGTAAATTCATCCAGAGATGTTTTAAAGATCTAAGGAAAGGTCGCCAAGGACACCGACATGATGGTGTGGGTCCTTCACTCTAACACTCTCCAAGATGCTGTTTCAGCAGAGGAAAAAAGGGATTTGATGTCCAAGTTCATTTAGTGAAGCCAATAGTGTTTGCATCTCATGGGCAGCAGGAGCCTACAGGCTGAACTCAATCATGATGAGAAAGCTTGAAAAAGCAGTGAATTACAATACAACACTGATAAGTCTACAGTCATTTTCTACTTTGTCTGTTTATCTGGAGTCACAGGTTGGTGTCTTTTTCTGGAACTCCTGATCACAGATTTCATTTTCTGCATTCCCACAAATGGTTTTGGTTTTTTGTTTTCTTAAAATTTATTTATATTTGTGTGAAACACCACCAATAATTTTTTAACTTCATCTTAATGCTAGGTGGTGTCACCTGGCAATTTTTGGAGTCTGCTGGCATTCTTGGCCCTGTCGAAGGGTCTGTCTGTGCATTTCTTGGACTTTTTGCCTTCCTGAGGTGCCGTTCAGGCACTGACTGTATTGTCTGTCCAAGGGTCAGGTGTGGATGAGGGTCCTGACCCCAGAGCCACAGGAAGCACTGGGTTCTTGCTGAGGGAGATCAGAGTCACAGGTGGGGTGTCAGCCAATGTCCCCATGGCTCTGGGATGGCTGTCCCCCCATGGCTGTCCCCCCATGGTGCTCCCTGATGAGAAATTCTGGTCTTCATGTGAAAAACGAGGTTCACTTTTTAGTAAATTTTAAGGAATATGTTTAATAAAATAATTAAGACAATTAGGAGATAAGAAAAAACCAAGAACGGCCAGCCGGGTGACTTGGCATTCAGCCAAGTCCACCCCTCACTTTCTCAGGGATACTCGTTAAATACTCTTCCCGTTATATCGATATATGAAATTCCCTAAACTAGTTTCCATATTCCAGGAACCGTTTTGCATGGCCCCTCCTTGGGTCCGCCTTTTTAGAGCATGCGTGTTTCGTGGCTGTGTCCTTTTTATTGCTTCCAGTTCGGGCCTTGGTCCGTGCCTTCTGTGGGTGGTAGATGCTGATAGTTGGTGTTATCAGTAGCAGAGTCTTCTTTACATGTTCACTGGATGTTATCCCAACCAAACAGACAGTTTAAGCATACTTACACCAACTACTCCCTTTATATCTAGTCTTACCAATAGCAGAAATAAACTTATATCCTATATCCTTACTATGTTATTAATCATATAGCACACATCTTGCGAAAAGCCAATTTTATAATACACACATATAACATTCACCTCATCCTCTGAGGCCATGGAGCTGTCCCAGGACGTCACCTCTGCAGGCCAGAGGTGGCCACAGCACCTGCCCTGGGGTCTGTGGTGTGGCTGGGACAGGCCCCCCCAGCCCAGCCATGGGCACTGGGTCTGTAAAGCCTCTGGACATTGTCCCTCTGCTCTTGGCATGGGCACACAGCCACCAGAGGGTTCCTGACATACTGTGTTCTGTAGAAATCAAACATTGCTTCCTCTCCTTTTCCTACTCTATTTTATAAGCATTTATGTATTTTATACACATTTTCCAGAGCATATTGTCTCTGCCAGCTGTTATAAACAAACCCTGTTGTTTGCATTTTCCCTCAGCCTGTCCTGAGGCACGTGCTGTTTTAAGGCATTTGGCTCTCATCAAGACTTTGTTTGCCAAGGCTGAAAATATGTTTGTGATTTTTTTTTAAATTAATTCAAATTTTTATTTGTCTTCCAAAAAGGGACAAGGAGGGAAAAATCCTCCCAGTTCTGCATTCCTTGTAACAAAATGCCTGCATGGAAAGGTAGTGGGGAAACCTTTAAAGGAGGAAAGCATGGGAGTGGCAGCAATATCCCACTGACAGCTCGGCCCTGGTGGGGGCTGTGGCTCCCTGTGCAGGGCCAGGTGGGCTGTGGCTGTGTCCACTGGAGTGCACAGCCATCCACACTCTGCAGGGCTGGGGAAAACCTTTACTTTGCTTCACTTTCAGGTTAATTGCACCCTCGCAGCTTCATTGCTTACACAGATGTGCCATCACTACCAAATCCTGATGCTTTTCCATGTTGGATGATCCTGGGACAGCTGCCCTGTGGTGTTTCCTAGGGATGATTAACTGCGTGTGACAATCTCACTGGTGTTTTTGTATCGATTCCTTCACAGAAAACACAGAGACAACATGCAATTGTCTGTTGTTCAGTTGTCAAAGCTCTGTGGTTATTTTCTTCACAAACCAAAGGGAGCCCAGCATTAACTTGCTGCTTTGTAAACTGCCAGTGGACAATTTGGATCTTTGCTACAGAAACTGGAGGAAGCAGAGCACTTTTCTGGGGCTGCTGAACAGAAGTGAGTGCTCTCAGAAATGTTTGAAATCTGCACATCAGGGAGGAGTGCTGAAGGACAGTGCACAAACTCTGCCAGGCAAATCCCAAAGCTTCCAAAAGCAAGTTTTGCCCTCAGAGACCTGCTTTGGAGATGCACCCCTGGGATCTTGTTGGAAATTGCCTGAACCACGGGCTGAAAAATCTGAAGATCTTTCATCTGTGATCTTGGTTTGTCACTATGAGTGTGACAAAGGAAAACAGCCCCCAAAGTGATTATTGCTTTGAAATTTTGTTGTTTATCATTTATTTCTGTTGATTTTTTAAAAACTTCTTTTCAGATGTTTCTGTTGAGGTCGATGCTCAGATAGAGCAGGCAGAGGGAGGCAAAGCTGCCCCTCTACACAGCCCTGGTGGGGTGACATCTGCAGAACTGGGCTCCCCATGCAGGAGAGACATGGACAGGCTGGAGAGAGCCCAGCCAAGGGCTCTGCAGAACCACTGCTGTGAGGAGAGGCTGAGAGAGCTGGGACTGTCCAGCCTGGCAGAGAGGAGGGTCTGGGGAGACCTGATTGTGGCCTCTCAATGCTACAGGGGACCCATAAGAAAGACATTTTAGCAGGAGCTGTTATGATCACACTGCCAGAGGACAGGGCTGGCTGGGCTATTAGGAAGAAATTCTTCCTTGTGAGGGTGTGGAGGGACTGAAGTTTCCCAGATTTGCTGTGGCTGCCCCTGGATCCCTGGCAGTGCCCAAGGCCAGGTTGGACATCGGGCTTGGAGCAGCCTGGGACAGTGGGAGGTGTCCTTGGGACAGTGGGAGGTGTCCCTGCCATGGCAGGGGTGACACTGGGTGGGATTTAAAGTCCCTTCCAACCCAAACCACTCTGATTTTGTGATCCCACACACCATCCCAGTGTGACAAACCCTTCGTGGTACAGACTTGTGGAACCACCTCACCCCTCTGAATGGAGTGGAGCAGCTCTGTCAGAGCCATAGTCACATCATCCTGTCCAGGGCTCCCCAGGTCACCACAACAAATAACAAGGTGTGCAGATGTTTACAGGCTGAGGCCAATATGTCTTGCTCTTAAGAGAGGCTGTGAATTGTGGAGGAACCAAGTGCAATACTTTACTTTATATAAGTGTGTATAAAATGTTAATTACATCTGCTTACAAACAATAACAATTCCTCAAATGTACCTTGAGTATTTGTTTTTACTGCTAACGTGTTGTTCTCTAATTTCTTTTAAAGCACCAGTAGAAAAGGGGAAAAGCACTTTTCCATCAGTCTGTCTAAAGGGGACAGAAAATACTTTATTTAAAGCTTTTGCAGCTCTATTTTATCTTTTCCTTTCTGAAGGATTTGATCATGAATTATATATTCCAGCATGACATGAAATATTTAACTCATGCTCTTCAATTTCAGTTCAGCTTCCCACACACACACAAAAAAAAAAAAAAAAAAAAAAAAAAAAAAAAAAAAAAAAAAAAAAAAAAAAAAAAAAATAGAATTTGAGCACAGAAAATACCAGGTCCATAGACACAAATCCACCAGTGCTCACAGCAGCCTTCCCCTGCCCAGGGCCCAGATCAGTCGGGCTGAGGCCTCAGAAGGCTCCAGGTGGTCAGGGCTGCTCCCTGTGACATTCCCTGAATTACAGGAGACACTTGGCCTCAGTGCACGGATTGTGCAAATATGAATTCAGGCTCGATGCTCTCAGCAAGTGCCTGCAGATTTCTACAGGTTGGGAGGAAAAGAAATGAGAAAGAGGAAGTACAATAACTATTGTTCACACAGTGAAGCCCTTCCCCTGTGTCAGGATTTCTCCAAGCCAGCAGGAAGGTCACAGCAGTGTGAAGGGACGGCGACAGTTAAGGGGAGATGTGACCTCCACACTGGGACCACCTGTTGACACTTTGCTGAGGTTCTTCTGGCTTCTCCTTGGAGCTGTGCTGGATGAGATCTGGTGAAAACCAGACTTGAAACAGGTCAAGAGCTGTAAGCAGGTGCATTTAATTTAATTTTAATGACTGCATAGGATTGGTTAAAAAGTAGGAATTAGGAGAAATTCTGACTTTGTTTCCAGAGTATAAAGGCAGGTACTGTATGGTTCCACATAAAGCCATTTGCTCTGGTTGCCAAAATATGTGGCATGGTCATTGATTCCTTGGCACCATCTGTAAGAATAAAAATAATAGAGGAAGCCATAAAGGTGACTTTTCCCAGCTAAAGGCATTACATAAATGTTTGCTACACACACAAATGGAGTATTTCATAAGTTCTGAATTCAAGGTGCTTGTGGGAAATGTAATTTCTACAACAAAATAACAGCTTGTCTTACCCATGGCCCAGCATCTGCAATTGCATGAATAAACTTATCCAGGACTTTGAGAACAAAAGCCCAGAGGCTCAGGATGGAGGAGTGCACACCATTAGCTGCCCCATGTCCTACTGTGCATGTGCCAGAAGGTGGAATGAAGACACAGCTGTTCCCCTGTCTGGGCACATGGGGGTTTCTCTCAAACAGGTGGCAAATCCTAAAGGTAACCTTTCCCTGAATTCTGCCTCCCAGGGTTTGGGGTGGGAGCACTAATTGTGTCAGTAGAGGCTTATCATGAGATTGAAATCCTTACTCACAGTGGGCAGGTTTTGGACATGAGGAGAAGGTGAGGCTGTGTGTAAATGTTTCAGGCTCGGTTTCTAAGCTAGCAAAGAAAAGTGCCTTTTTCTGAGCCAGTAAAAACACATCACTTGTTCTGTGAGACATCACTGTGCCTTCCACAGAACTGGTGAGTGTTTCACAGGGGAGTGGCTGCTGGCTCCCTCTGGCCTTCCCACAGCCCCGTTACTGGCCTGAAGGGCTCATTCCAGGAACTGCAGAGCTCCCCCATCATCTGCAGGACATCCTTTCCTGCCTGAAACTGAGGGGAGAGTCCATGAGGGTCGGATTGTTCCCACCACCTGTGGTGATGTTGTGAGGAGAGAGGTCCCCAGCAGATGGGGAGCACCCCTGATTAGCCTGACTCCCCACTCTTTGGCCAGGGAAATTGCACTGTTTCAAGGGTTATTTGCCCTTGCCTGTAATTGTGGGAAAAAAAAACCAAAACAAACAAACAAAAAACCAAACCAAACCAACAAAAAACCAAAACCAAACAAACAACAAAACAAAACAAACCCCAAAAAACAAAAACAAAACAAAACCCAAGAAAAGAAAAGAAAAAAAAAAAGCAACACTTGTTAATTCTGGTTCGGGTGTCTTCAGGTGTCACTTTAGTCTCGGCTTCTATCCCTATAACTTCAAATTTACTTGTTTTACACGGGGTATGTGGTAGATGCTCCCAGAGACAGGGAGTGCAGAGCGCTCTGCAGGGCTGGGGCAAGTGTTACCCCTGTCTGGTTTGTTTTGAGAGGTTTTGTATGAAACATAAAAACTCCCCAGCTGAGCTAAAGCTCCCTGGGTGTCTCCCCGCGGTGCGGGTGCGCCGGCCGGGCTGGGTGAGGGCACAGGGGTGTCTGCACAGGGGATGTGAGGTGGCCTTGGCCCAAGGGGAAAGCCCTTCCCAGGCTGGCTGGGGATGCCTGAGCCGCGCTGGGGCCAGGCTGGGACCTCGGGGTGAAGATTCCTCTGCCAGGGCTCAGAGGGGCTGGCTCTGCCCCACAGTGGAGCTCAAAGAAATCCCTTCAAACCACAAAACCACTTCACACAGCTGCACACAAACCGCATAGAAATGCATATGAAAAACCTTAATCTGATTCCTAAACCCCTTGAATCAAAATAATTTTCAGGGCTTACAAAGCTCAGGAGCTCCCTAGAGCAGAACGCTGCTCCGGCCGTGTGGGAGAAGGCAGGTTATCCCCGGACCCCCCTCACCTGTGGATTTGCCAAGCGGGCTCATTCCGGGGAGCCCTTGCTCCACACGGATGTACAAACAGTCTGTGGTTTGCAGACACGGCTATAAATGAGAAGACTAAACCCGTGGAGGGGAAGCTCCGGAAGTCACGACCAAAGGATTAATCAGATAATTCGCACTCATTCAGCACAAATGAATTCAGGCTTTTAGAGTCCTCAGTAATTAACACGTTAACGCGTCGCTGTTTCTGACATTAGCACGATAATTTTCTGTCTTCAGCAATGCACAGAAGCTATCAAAATAAAAGCAGAAAATCAGATGCAGAAAATGAGAAGTTCTTTCCTAGCCTTGTTGCTTTTTGTGTAAATCTAAAATTGAGGGCTTGAAGTGATGGAGAGATCATTTGTAGACTTTTTTTTTCCCCTCCATGACACAGAAATATCAAAGACCAACATGAAAAAAATAAAATTGAGTAAAGGTATATTAAACCTTTAATTCAACTTAGATTTCGAATTTCAATGATCAATGTAATATTTTGGAAACAAACTATTTCTGCTCTGAAGCTCAGTTTTTTGATTAATGAGATTTTACGGATTTTCTTTACTATTCTCTTAGAAAGGAAATGCAGGTGTTTTGAAAACAACACAAGCAGCAGAGGTCTGCGGGAAAGGCCTTGTTCTTTACTAGCATTGATTGCTAAATGCTAATTGACGTTTCCCCTGGGGATCTGGGCGTTATGTCAAGGCCATCGATCACCCCGGTCGGCATAAGAAATGCCCTTTGTACCCAGGGGAGGTGTGAAGGGACTGTTTTGATTTAAATTTGTCTCAAGTGGGCTGTCGTGGTCCTGGCATCACCCTGGCATCCTGCCCGCCCCGGGAGTGCCGCTTATCCCGGGGATGCCGCCTGGCCCCAGAGATGCCGCCCGCCCGAGGGATGCCGCCCGCCCCGAGCATCCTGCCTGCCCCAGGGATGCCGCCTGCCCAGGGGATGCCGCCTGCCCGGCGTTTCTGGCACCAGCGAGAGAAGAACAGCATCGGAGCAGCTGCCAGAGAGATGCTGGAGGACTGTGAGGCCCCTCACCTGTCCCGCCCTGGCTGTGCCCATGGTGCTGTAGCCGGTGCTGGGGGTTTGCTGTGCCAGCTGTGCCAGCCTGCCCGGGTCCCACGGAGCAGCTGCAGGAGGGATGGCCATGGCAAGGACAGGTCACGACTCTGAAGAGTTTGAAAACCCCTCCAGATGAGGCCTCTCCTCTGCCTGGCAGATTATGGCGTTCCCTGACTCTGTGCTCCATAAATCGGAAGCACCTGGACACATCAGGTGGGTCTCATTCCATTTCCTCCTTGTCAGGTGTGTTTCCCTCCATCTGCTCCTCGCGGAGGGCCCCCAGGATCCTGCACAACTCCAATGACCTGTGCATTGAGGCAGTTTCCTCACGGCCTGAGCTGCTGCAGGGGGGCTCCAGTCAGGTGTCTCTGCACTGCTCCCCTTGCAATGCAGACTGTGAATCAGCAGCTTTGCTCCCAGACCCTTCAAATCAGTAACTATTCTTCGGATTTCTTTCTTTCATTCCAGCACAGACCAACCCATGTGCCTTTAGCTGCCTCCCTGCCTCCTTTGTTTTCTGTATCAGGTTCAACCTTCTTTGCTTCTCCTTTCCCCGCGTGGCTGGTGGCTGCTGGAGGAGAGAATTGCCAAGCCTGTAGCAATCCCTCCTGCAACTGGTTTTTGGTTTTGGCGACTGTCACGGCCTTGGAATGTTGTCATGGATGTGATACAAGAAGTGCTGGATGAAACACGGGGTTTGGATATGCCAGAGCATGTGATCAAAGAAGAGGAAAGATGGTGCCAGGGGATGTCAGTGTTCCCTCTGTGGCGAGTCCAAGCTGCTCACAGTGTTTGGGAATACCAACAATCAATCCAGGGTCAGGGTCCACTGTCTCACTGCACCCCCTGCCCTGGGACAGGCATGTGCTCTTACTGTGGGAAAGCTGAAGTGATTCCTTTGCAATGTTAAACCCAACCCAACCCTCACCAACAACCACCACAAAAATCCCAAACCCCACAAGTCCTGTTGCACCATCTACAGTTCAGTAAGAGGTTTGTAAGTGCTGTCCCTGTTGTCAGTGTGCTGTGCTGAGTGCTGTGGGTTTGGCTGAGGTCCTTGGTGCTATTCTCTTCCTTTTCATGCTTTTTTCTGTGACCGCAGACCACTTAGTGGTCTTTGTTCCATATCTGATCTCCCTTTCAACTGAGGAGTCTTGGTTATTGCTTTTTTTCTGGCGCATTCCGAGCTGAACAGCACATCTGGTAGCTGAGAGAAAATGAGCTGTGCCTTCCTCAGGCAGGGCAGGTCGATGTGCTCTGGGCTGCAGCCAATATTGTATTCAGAGTGCTTCTGTTGTGACATGGGCAGCTGGAAGTAAGAGAGTCCTGGTCTTTGTGGTAAAACCCCCCAAATTCCAAACCTTTTGCTTGAGTAAGATTTCAGGACAGGGGCATTGGTTCTGTTTAGTTTTCTGAAAGTTCAGTGTGTTACCTGGTCAAGGCCGGTGTAAGAGGGAGTATGAGGTGTGTTTCTTGGGTTTTGACTGTGGAAAGTCACTATCTCCCCTTCAAATCTGATCCCCCATCCTGCACTGTACCACTTGTCCCACTGACCTGTCTGGTACCTGCCAGTGGTTTGTGAGAGGCTCCTGGAGGAGTGAGAGGCTCCTGGAGGAGTGAGTGGCACAGTCTGAGTGCTGACCCCATGTGTGGCAGCCCTGGGTCACAGGGACGTGAAGGAGGGGGAAAGTGGTGCCAATCCCAGGGGCTGCAGTGCCTCAAACCTGCCCAGTGTCCCGGGAAGAGCTGTTTTCACCTGTGAGTTCAGGTTTGTGCCGAGTCCTCACCCTGCCTGTCCATGTGCAGGTTTCTAAACCACTTCAGCTCTGCTTCTTTCTCCCTGTCCTCTCCAGTTTGATGTAAGTGCACACAAACACGGGCATTGTTAACCTGGGGTGCACTGCACTTGCCAGGAGCCTTGTTTCCATCTGAGCTGGCAGACCTTGCTGAGGCCACAGCCTGGGGACAGGCTGCTGTCCTTGCTGAGGAGCTGCCATTTCAAAGAGATGCTTGAACACAGCACTGACCCTCAAGTGCTTGAAGCATGAGAGTCACTAAGGAGCCAAAAATACCTTTATTTGCAAAACTGGCCTTTCTGAAAGTTCACCTCCTCTTTGTGCTGGTTTCCTTCTCCCTGTGCCCAGCTGCAAAGGAGTTTCTATTGATATGGTCCTGTCCTTGAGTAACTGTATTAGATTTTTTAAATTAGCTTTCTGAAATCCTTGGAACTCTGTGGATTCATGTCCCATGTACACATCACACGCTCCCACAAATTGGTGCTTAAGAGCATTGTTTCTACAATTATTTTTGGAGGTAATTGGAAATGGCTTTCACTGACATTTGAAGTGCTCCTTGCAATGCCCAAACCCCTGAATGTACAGCACACCTGTGACTGCTGAAATGCTATATTAATGTTTTTCCCAGAGCAAGGCTTCCTGACATGTTCAGTGAGACTGAAGGAGCAAATTATTGCTTTGGTTTTTATGGCAGTTCACATAAGCCCTCAAACCAGAGGACCAGAAAACTAAGGTTAATGAAGAAAGTGAATGTAAAACCTCCTTGAAGCATTTTCTGACCAAAATCCAGTCTCATTTTTTTTTTTAATTCTGTGTAAGAATGGGCTTTAGCTGATCTCTTCCTCCCTATCTTAAAGTGTATTAGGGATATATTCCTGTGTGTGTCTGCTCTCGTCTGTTTGGCTGCCTGTCAATGAACTGCTGCTCACATGGCTTGGGAGCATCATTAGTTTGTCAGGTTACACAATAGGCCAACACTGGGCAAAATGGGGCTGCTTTTTGCCTGATGGAAATGCTGGCTTCATGAAAGCCACAGCAGGGGTTACACCAGTCCAGTACCTTTGCTGGGAAACCTTTTTCTGTTTCTCACACACAAACTTTTCTGAGGTGCAGAAGAGACAGTGGGTTTGGAGAAAAGATAAACTTGTTCTCAATGTACCAGCGGTGTGTGTGACACCCAGTCTCCAGCTGGGCTTCCATGGGTTTGGGCATCCCCTGCCCTGGCACAGCCCCCAGGGCCTGGGGGGGGGTCTCTGCTCTGGCCCCTGGAGCTCCTCCTGCGCCTCCTGCAGAGACTGGGGGCTGCAGAGCTGTTCCTCTCACATATCCTCACTCCTCTCTGCAGCTGCCACTGCACTGGAGTTTTCCCTTTTTAATTCTGTTTTTCACCATTGCTCAGCCCTGGCTGCTGGCATTGGCTCCATCAGACATGGGGGAAACTTTTAGCAGCTTTTCACTGCACAGCCACCCCTGCAGCCCCCCCACTACCAAAACCTTGCCATGCAACCCCCATACAGTATTTAAAAGAATTTTATTTAAAATTGCTCAGCAATTTTATTGGTGATAATAAGTTTATGAAACTAATTTGAACTTGAGGGGAGAGGGGAACTTAAAGAATCAGTTTAAACTTTTCTGTTGAATGTAAACCTTGTCAAATCTCCATAACAAGTTTTCACTAGCTCTGTCACATATCAGATAAACAAATTAGGAATGTTAAGTTACAGGTTTTTGTAGAAATAATGTGCATGGAAATGGAATAGATCTGGGGCAGTTTTAAGATACTACTAATAAAATATATTGGTTTGTTTTATTCCTGCGATACCTGAAAGGGTAAAGGCCCCTTAATTTAAGCCCAGTGATCTGTTGTGTTCACTGGGCTGGGTTTAGTCAGTACAGCACCTCATCTATGAGCCTCTCTTGCTCAGGAGCTCTCTGAGATTCCTCCAGTTCTGCACCCCAGCACTCTGCAGTGAATGTGCAGGGATGGAGCCCTTCCATCCACATTCATTTCAGTGGCTTTTCCCCAGTTGTACATTGTGGGAGAGGCCTGGGGACTGCAGCCCTCAAACCTACCAGACTGCAGAGCAAGTTCAGTTTGATGCTGGGCTTGCTTTAAATGGCACTGGGGAAGAGACAGAGGCTGATGCCAGAGGTGTGGCATCCACTCTCAGAAAAAAAAAAAAAAAGCCCAATTTCACTCAGTTATGCTTTTCTGTTGATCCAGGCAGGGAAAAGGTGAAAATCAAATATTCTTTGTCCCAAACATGCCCAGTGTCCCACCCATGGGTGCTGCAGCTGTATTTCAGTCAGAGGTAACTGCAAAAGGTTTGCCCAGCATCAGCTGCAGCTGCAAAGACAAACCTGGGGCTCCATGTGCCTTTTGTGTGTTTTATTGAGTTTTATTTATTCCACACACCAATGGAACTCTGTCAATGTGCTGGGCTTGAGAAAACTCTTACTAACTGTTTATAAACCCACTGACTTGAGAGCAGTGATTGTCTTTCACTGCTGTGTCCTCTGGAGCAAATGTTTGTGTAAAGGTGTTATGGCACTCCTGTTCCATTTAAATGGGAATTGCACTTCCTCTTTTTTGATATTTTGTCTTGAGTATTTCACATCTGAGAACACAAATGCAGCAAGCAATCTCTAACTGATGGATTCCTTGGGCAGCACTGCAAGGGCTTTTGGCATGGAGATGTTTTCATTCTACGGCATTAATCTTGCAGACTACTTGGCTTTTGGAAGTTTGTATGGAATGTATACCACCAAAATGGATTTTACTTCTCTGACATAGCAAAAATAATGTGGAAATAATAATAATAATAATAATAATAATAATAATAATAATAATAATAATGTTTCCAGACTTCTAAATAGATTTTTAAATTTTTTTTTCTATTTTAGAATAGGATCCAGAGGAGTTTCTCTGAGAACTGGCACCTGGTCTTTCAGTTATTTTGCTCTAAACTGGAATACAAATCACTTCTTAAAGGCATTATCTGGTATTATCTGACTGATACGACTATATTATTGGAGAGGTTCAAAACAATTTTTATTTTTTAATACTTACTCTACCTGAATCTCCACAGAAGTACAAAGACTTAATGATCATGGGCATGTAAACACATTTTTCATTTGCACTCCATCATTTTAGCAACTGGCAATATAATTGCTCAGTTAAACACTGAGTCTGTGGAAAATAAATGCCACATTGGTACTTTTGTGCCTGAATGTCTGTTTTAAAGGAACTGACCTTTTGCTATCCAACCTTTACAAAGTGCTACTTTGTAGTACCACTTATTCAGTTGCTACTTATTCATGGCTTTCACTTCCTTCTCCTTCTTGGGCAGAATTTAAATATCCCTTTTTAGTTTTATTTCTGGAGAGAAAGATTTGAATTTTATGGTTATAACTGCTAGACTTCGCATTGCAGTAAGTGGAGGTGGTTTCAGTGGCACCAGGCAGTGCTGAGCTTGGTTTCACCCCATACCAGTCCCCCCATGGTGGGGCTGGGGGGAGCCTTGTCACAGCACCTTGCTGGAAGGAGACGTGTCTGATTGAGGGGAGCAGGGCAATGATAAAACCCCAACACACATCTCTGCTGTGCTGCCTGTGCTCCCAGGGCCCGTGTGGGGTGTCTGGTCTGTGCAGGTGGGGACAGCATCCTCGTGGAGTGGGAAGTGGGTCCCCTGAACGGGGCACTGGGGTGGCCTTTGCTGGGTGCTGGGGGCAGTTTCTGGTGTCCCCTGCCCTTCCTGCCATGCTTGGTCCAGCATGAGGCCAGAGCCCCTTTGCCCCCCAGACCAATTCCTTCCCAGCCTCCGGCTGCAATCAGTGAATAGTGCGGGGGTTACCAGGAGAACAGACTGCAGCTGGACAAAAGGGGGAAGGATTTGGATCTCAGCCCTCACTGAGGTCCCGAGGCACGGTTCTGGTGCTCAGCTTGCTGCACTACCCAGGGCAGTGGTGTCCCGGCCAGTCCATGGGTCTGCTCCCCGTGGCCCCTCTGTGCTCCCAGAGCTATTGCCCATCTCATGGTGACAGTAGGATGCTCCTTCTGTCCCCATGACTGAATGTCCTGGTGGGGCACGACCAGCCCAGGTCGCTCAGTGTGAGCAGGTGACTTCTGTAACACCCCCACAGTGTGAATGAGGCCTCAGAGACAGGACAGGAGGTGCCCATGAAGGGTTCTGCTTCCAGAGGAGGATGTGGGTGCTGCTCAAAGGTTTCCAGGTCTTGAGAGCTCACACCATGGGTGCAGGATCCAGCTGAAAACAGGGGCTGTCCATTGAGCCTGTCTGGCCATGCCATCACTGCTGGGCTGCTGACAGCTGTCTGCTTTCTCTGTAGGACAAAGTGACCTTTGGGGACAAAAGGACCCACGGTGAGAGCAGCAGCCCCCTTTGTCAGCACAGTGAAACTGTGGGATGACCTGGCACTGCCTGTTGTGATGGAGAAGCAGAGGCTGCTCTGCCCTTCCTGGCTGCCTGTACCCGGGGCAGGGACCCTGTGCTGTGTGGGGCAGGTCTGTGCCCCCTGCCCTGCCCCTGGTCTGTACCCTCTGACCCCATAGACAGCAGCCCCCAGGGAGGGTCTGTGCCCCCTGCCCTGCCCCTGACCCCATCGACAGGGGCCACCAGGGAGGGTCTGTACCCTCTGACCCCAGAGACAGCGGCCCCCAGGGAGGGTCTGTGCCCCTTACCCTGCCCCTGACCCCACAGACAGCACCCACCAGGGCAGTGCCAGGGCAGTCTCCGCCCTCCCCGGTGGTACCTGAGGGGGGAGGCAGGGGATGGGCTGCACCCCCCGCGCAGGGCCGGGCTCCTGAGGCCGGGGAAGCGTCAGCAGATGGCACCAGTGACATGTCGCAGATGCAAATTCCGCACAGAAATGTGTGACTTTGGTGCGCTGGGCGCGGCCCCGCCGGCAGCCGCAGGTTCTGCGCGGGCAGGCTCGGCTCGGCTCGGTTCGGCTCGGGGGGATGCGGGACCCGCATTCCTGATGGAGCTCCTGCCTCTGCCTGGGGCTGCCTGCGGCGCCCGTGGGGGCTGGAGAGAGGAGCCGGGCGCTCACCAGGACACGCAGCTAATTGCTGTCTCGGGGACCTTCCAAAGAGCTCACCCTGCCCACCTGGGTTTATCTGCTCAGCAAGAAGATCCATCCGTGCCAAATGTCACTGGAGAGATGAGTGTGTTTGGAGTGAGGTCAGCTCGGTTCCTGCACAGGTGCTGGCTGACTCACCAGCCTGCATCCCCCCTCTGTGACCCCACCCCGCATCCCCCCTCTGTGACCCCATCCCTGTCCGCAGCTCCAGCCCAGCCCAGCTGTTACAGACCCGTGCTCCAGCAGAGCTTCGGGGCCAATTCAGCATAACACAAGCGCTCCAAACCTCCAGTAAATCAGGTGTGAAAACCCCATTTCCATTTCTTTGGACTCGAGGTGTCTTTTCCCAGTCTGTGCTGGCACAGCCAGGGTAAGAGCCCTGGGGAAAGGGACAGCCCTGAGGCAGTGCAGGAGGGGGGAGTTGGAGCTGCAGGGAGATGGGGTTTTCTAAATTGGGAACTGGTGGGGTCTCACAGAGGATGCCAAAAAAGCTGGAAAATGCAACTGGGAGATATTTTGCATCACCCAGGAAAAATCCGGGTGATGAGGAGAGGACTGTGGGGTCCCCATCCCTGAAGGGTTCTGGGCAGACAAAGCCATGTCCCACCTGATTGAAAGTCTTGGTGTCAGTGGCAGGTGTTGCCTCCAGCCAGGGATTAATGGACTGTTAAAGCAACAATGACCCCATGTAACATCCTAAGGAAATGAGGAGTGAACTGGTAGATCTTCATGGACTGAAACACAGATATGTGCTATCTTATATTCTGTGTTTGTTCCATATCTTCTTTTCAGAGTTCACTTTGTGTAATAAATGATTCCTGGATTTTTTTTACAAAACATTAAATAGATCAAGGTTAAGAATATATGTCCAAAATTTATATTTTATTGTGAGAATTTCTGTTCTATTATTATTATTAGACATCAGGGAGAACACCAGTATTAAATGCTCAGTGATGACTAAATGAGTTGTTTATAAACATTTAAGGATCTTGGAAGACAATTATGTGATAACCCAGAATTTGAAACACATACATTCATTTTTTCAGGTGCACTCCCATACTCCCTGCTGCATAATGACTACAGGGTGTGTGCTCTGTGCAACTCAGCTCTGCTGAAATATGTGTGGGAGTCCTGAGAACCTTCTACAACTAGTACCTCAGAAAAACAATTGCTAACCCTCTGGAAATAGGCTTTCCCTAAAATTACAGGACTATTAGAAGACTAGAATCATATGTGTAAGCAGACATAGCTGTCTTGCACTTTGTAGATTAGTGCAACCTTTTATAAGTCAACTGTTAACACCCCATTGAAATATTTACTCTTTTGATCACGTACTTCTGAGAATTTGTGACATTCATGGGCCCAGTGTTCTTCCCCCAGGGCTTGTGGAGGGCACAGCAGTGCAGGTCTGCTGCTGTAACCCTAATTTACTGTAATTAAAGCCCAGAAATGCTATAACCCTAATTTACTGAAATTAAAGCCCAGAAATGCTGCATGACTTATGCAATAATCCCGTGGCAAATCAGGGCAGAGACAGAGGGACACTCTCCTGACCCCATGGCCCCTGAGCTGGTGCACAGAGTGCAGGTTAGGGGCTGGAGGACAGGATATTCTTCATGAGGAGCTGAGGGTACAACCAGTGCCCAAACCACCCCCCTGCCCACCTTGCTGGGCCCCACAGAAGGTGCAGCATGGCAGCCCCTCCCCAGCCCGTTGCTGGAGCACTGGCCCTGGCAGGGGCCCTGCGTGCCCAGCAGGATCCCTGCAAACAGAAACACACTGTGCTCTCCTGTGTGTCCTTGCAGCCTGAAATTCCAGGGAGGCTGAGGATGAAAAACACTGTCTGACCTTCAATACACATCCCCAGGGGGTTTCTTTGGCATCCTCAGTCGCCCAGGGAAGGCTGGCAGGGTGCTGCTGTGCAGGATGAGCCATGAGGGTCGGAGTGAGTGACATTTGATTACCAGAAAGGTCTGGGTTGTGCTTCAGGGGAGAACAGCTCCTCCACTCTAACCTGATGAAGTGTCCAGTGTCCCCCTGCCCACGAGCACAAAGTGGTGTCTGGCTCTGTGACAGGGATTCCATGGATGGCTGTGGGATGCATCTCCTCTGTCTGCACAAAACACCCTTGTCACTGGGCTGCATTTGTGTCCCTGGATTTCTGTGTTCATTGTCATCCATGCTTCCATTTGTGAACAGAACAGCCAAGTTCTAAAGGACAAGGATCCTGTGGTTGTAGGGTGTTCCTGTTTGTATCCTATGGCTGTGTGCAGAACACATCCCTCTCCTCCTCCAGACCCCACAGTGGCTGAGCACAGGGCTGAGGGTCACCTCAGGGGGCTGCACATCCACCCTCAGCCGGGGTCCTGGCTGGCACTGTGGGTGTCCTGTCCTGCTGGGCCCTGCTGCCCGTGTCCCCACCTGCCTCTCTGGGGATTTCTGCCCACCCTGACACCAGGCAGGGAGACCTGCCTGACCCACACATGGCCCAGGGCCGCAGTGGGGTATGCAGCCCTGGACACTGGGAAATGTCCCTATCTCTGCATTGGACCCAATGGGGATTCTTTCAAACTGATGTTTCTTCTTCCAAACACTGAGGGATAATCAAGGGGAATCAAAATATTCATCCTCCCCTCTTTGCCTGTTTTTTTTTTTTTTTTCCTCCAAAAGAACTATTCAGAAATCAAAGGAAATCCTTGCCTGGGAGCATTTCTTTCCTGTGCATTTGAATGGTTTTTCTGTAAGGATTCAATTTTGTCAGCAGCTTCAATGCCATCTTAAAACTCATTTCCTTGATATGAAATGAGCATTTTAAAATCACAGCTTACAGGTTAAAAATGGTTCTGTGTATTGGTCTTTTGGTATTCTTCCCACAGATGCAGGAGGACAATAATAAATTTTGTAGATCGAGGCACTCATGGACTATAGTAACAACATCCTGCAGCAGAGGTGCTGTCACATACCTGATGCCACTAAAGATAAATAATGGAATAATTTACTGTTATTACAATCTGAGACACATGAAACTAGGGGAGAATAGACCTGTTCACTGCTTTCTCAGCCCATGGTGACCTGTGCTGGGCACTGTAAGGATGCCACATGCAGTGGGGTCAGATGCAGCTGGCCAAGCCCCCAGCAGCCCCGAGCAGTGGCTGCACTGCCCAAGGGGAGGCTGCAGGAGAGAGCTGTGGCACTGGCAGTGCCAGGAAGGGTGTGCTCCTTCTCCCCTGGCATGCTGAGTGTGCAGGTGTGGGAGGCAGGTGCCCTCCCGCTGGGTGCTGGTGCTGTGGGGGGAAGGCCACACTGACAGCAGAGCCTGGAGGTTCACAGAATCACAGAATCACAGAATCACCAGGTTGGAAGAGACCTTCAGGATCATCGAGTCCAACCCAGCCCAACACCTCAACTAAACCTGGCACCCAGTCCCCCATCCAGTCTGCTTTAAACACACCCAGGGATGGTGACTCCACCACCTCTCTGGGCAGGTCATTCCAGTACTTCATCATCCTTTCCATGAAAAACTTCTTCCTAATATCCAACTTATATTTCCCTTGGTGCAGCCTGAGACTGTGTCCTCTCGTTCTGTCAGTTGCTGCCTGGAGAAAGAGACCAACCCTCAGCTGGCTACAACCAATTCCTGTTTGTTTCTTCCTGTTTGATCTGTACCAGGAATGGTGGCAATGTCAGAAATGGTTTCAGTAAGGAATTTTAATGCACATAAAGTCAAGACTATTTTGAGAGTAGAAATAAGAACCTCTCTGTTCATAATTTCACTCCCATGAGTGCTTCTCTGCTTATAATTATTTCCTGTTTGCATGGAATTATTGTTAGTAGCCTTAGTGTTTAGAAGGTACAAATAACATCTCCACTGGGGAAAAGGAGCTGTCTTTCCTGACACATAAATATCTACTTTGTCTACTTCTGAACAAAGGAGAAGTACTTGAGGAACTATTAGACAGTCTTTAACATCTAATGGGAAATTCTGGTTTGACTTGCAGTACAACTGTCTCACTGGTCCCCCTGTGCAGGGCACAGGATTGGGAAGGGTTACACCACACACTCCACCCACAGCACTGGGAGCTGTGCTAGTCCCCTGGAAGTGCATTTACATATTTTGTGGGCTCCAGCTGAGAAGCCTCACTCAGCCTTGCTCAGTGAGGGTTTACAGGTACCAGCACCATGGAAATGGCTGTAGGCAATGAGCAAGTTTCAATAAACCAGTTTTCTGCTGTTGTCTGTTGATTTAAACTGCAGTATTAAATGAAGAAATTGTAAATTCATTTATTAGTAAATAGTAAATTAATTTATTAGTTCATTCAGAATAAAATAAAGAAATATGTCAGTGATTAATTTGTCTGGAAAGATAATCACAGAGAGTCTTCAGCTGGAGAAGGCAGCCTGGGCAGTGTCCTTAAAGTTAATGGTCTATCAGGTGAGAGGATGAGAGCCTGTGTAGCTTCAGTGGCTGTCAGCATCTCTCTGCTGGTGTTGTGCAGTGAGAGGTACCAAAGGAATATTGATTTCCTCTGAAAACACTTTGCAGCCCTCCCCAGCTTCCTACAGGCTTCACCTGGTACCTGCCACCTCTCTGCAGTTCATGTGGCTGCTGCAGGATGAATAAACAATTCCATTTGCTCAAAATTGTTTGGAAGAACTGGTCTATGCAGTGTGTACATCTAAAACTGTCTGACTGCTCCCTCCCTTAGTGCTTTTGGAGAGTGCTGGATGGTCTGGAGAAAGGAGCTGAACCAGGGCTGGAGTCCCTGCATTCTCTCCCAGATAGAAAATCCTGTGCACTGTCTGTGTATGCCAAGGAGTGAAACATCATCTGATATGAGATGAGCCTTGGTTCTGAATTAGAGGAGATATTTCAGTTCAGTTCTTACTCCAAAGCTGAGGGATGAAAATATGACTTTTAAAATGCAGAATATCCTACAGAAGTAGCACCAAACCAACACAGTGTAAAATGAAATAAAATACTCTACACACCAGGAGCAGTGAGTGTGTCAGCCCCAGGCTGGTGCAGCCCACCAGGCAGCCTGGCCTGGCCCTGTGCTGGGGTCTCATTTGATGTGGGACCCCAGCTGTGTGATGTCCCAGCTGTGCCTGCTGGTGGCCAGCACACCACCGTGCCTGGGCTCTGGGGACCAGGACCTCTGGCTCTGGGAGGGAGCCCCAGCCCCTGTGGGTTTACACTTCCTGCACTCTCCAATTATTTCTGCTAAAACTACTGACTCTGTCTCCCACTACCTGATACTTTTGTTCCCTCTTACATGTACTTTTGTCTCAGCTGAAGCTCATCAGCTTGCATGAAAAATTCTGAACAGACTCCTGAGCTCCAGTGTCTGGAGAGACTTGAGACTCTCAGAAATGATCAAGGATGTACAAGTCCTTTCAACTCAGTAAAATCCAAAGGACATTGCCTAAAATCCTATAAAACCTTTGAGGTGGAAAATGCAACTTCTGCAGCCTTTTTTCCCTCTGTCACACAGATCAGAATGGACACACCAGGTCTGGTTTTGCCAGTTCCTCTCAGGCAGACTCAGCTGCCCTGACTTGGTGTCTTCAGTTCATGTTCCTGCCCTGAACTAATCCAGTCTGCTTTTTAAAGCTCCATTTCTGATCATCATAATGTAAAAGGTTAAGTTCTGCATATTATTTTCAAATTATAATAATTTTTAAAAATTCTTGTTTAAACAAAAAAACCCTGAAAAAATTGCATTTTGAAAACCCCACATTTGTTCATTCTCTGTAATGTACCTTTTCCTATGAGAGTTAAAAGGTTTTTAATTATCTTCTTCAATATCCACCGTTCAACTGTTTTTCTCAAGGCCACAAACCATTTTGCACATGGAGAGAAGAAAGTGCAGCTTGTTTTTAAACCACACTCTGCTTCTGCCTTTCTGGGAAAACTCAGGCAAGCTGCTTGTTTTGGAAAACAACAACAGATTTCCAGGAATGTTCCCGTGAGCACACTCACACCAAAGCCAGGCCTGCAGACTGGGATCAGCAGGAGCACTGGGGACAGAGTTCAGCTCTCCCAAGCCCCGGTGCCCCTGGACAAGCCATGGCAAAGCCCCCGGGGTGTGGGGTGGCCACAGGGACTGCTGGGGGTGGGCAGTGAGGTCCCTGCTGCCCTTGGATTGTCCCCTGTGTGTCCTGGCCAGGGTGAGCTCGGGGGCAGGAAATCTGCTGCTGAGAATTGAGCTCTGTGGGCAGGTTTAGCAGAAGTGATGGTGCAGGTGTGGTGTGAAAAGAGTTGAAAATGGTGCTGGGGTCTGGTTGAGGGCTGGAGGAGCCAAATCCCTTGGGAAGAGCTGCAGGTGTGTGGGCACTGGGAGTTGGGCTCTGCTGCCTCTGCCCCAGCCCTGCTGAGCTGCAGGCCAGGACAGACTGACACTGCCCTGCTCCCCTGGTCTGGGAATCCTGCTCAGGACCTGCCCCTGGCAGCAGCAGCTCTGCTCTGGCTCAGCTGCAGTGCTGGGCTTGGGCTGGGCTGGGGCTGCCTGTACACACTGCCCCAGTCCATCAGACCTTTCCCCTGCTTATTCTCTTCCCTCAGTAACTGACCACAGTCTCTCATTTCCAGCTGGAGTGTTATTCTTTGGAGGCTAAGTAGCAAATCCATCTGCCTTTGCAGGTGTATATCTCTAGGCCAGCTGCACCCTGGGCCCTCCCGTGTCAGGAATTTCCTGCTGTTGCTGCTCCTGGGCTTTCCCCACCCCATAGGGAACAATGATCCCCCCAACCAGATTTGATCTCTCCAGAAGAAAGAACCTCTTCATGCTCTTACCATGTAAAGCACAATATTAAAACATTTCAGAATCGCACAGTAGCTCAGTCTAATGACAACCTTTTTTTCCCTAAAGACAGATATCGCCATTAATCAGAGGTTCTCCTGCTTTGCTTCAATAAGCCAAGCTCATTCCAAGAACAAAAGGACTGCTCCTGGAATAGCCCAGCTTTTCAATCTCAAACCATCTGCATCTTACAGAAAAAACGAAATCTTCAGCACACACAAATGCTGTGCAGAACTAAATGATACAAGCCATTTCACTTTCCTTCATGGTTTTCTAACTTATTGGCTTTTAAATAATGGATAATCCAACATCAAAGCTCCGCTCAAATAAGACAAACAAACACTTAAAGACCACATTACACATGGCATTCCCAGCCATCTGTAAAGGTTGTTCTCTAAAGAATAGAGAGGGAGATTGTTAAATTCTTTGTCTAAACCAGAGCACAAAGCACCAGTGGGGTGAGCTGTTCAAGCACTGATCATGTGTCTCTAGGGGAGCACCTTTATTCGGTGACCAAAGTCAGGAGAGGCTGACAGGCTCTTACAACCCACTGTAACCTTTCAGCCCTTTCCTGCTCTTTTCCTCCTTTATTATTCAGCCACCCTCAAGACTGGCAAGCAGTGTCTCCTACACCACAATTTTTGGTATTTTATATCTTGTAGCTCTGTCTTCCTCCTTGCTCTCCCCTTACAGGTCTGTCTTCAAACAGGTCTTTTGGAGGATCCTTTTCATCTCCTTGTCGGCTTTTTGGGGTGCAGTGTCCCCAGTCCAGCCTTCTCCCCTCAGCCCTCTGAAATCACTCAAATCACTGCCCTGGACCCCGTGTTTCTGTCACATGAAGCACAAGATGCTTGTCCCCATGCAGAGGGCTCCTGGTGCCCAGTCCCCACTCTGTCTGTCCCTGCCTGGCTGGTGGGATCTGAGTTCCCGTCTGGGATGGCTCCTGAGGGCGGTCAGCAGCACCACACTGCCAGCTTTCAAACAAACCTGTCATCCTCCTGCACCCCCTCAGCTTCGGGCATGTGCTCAGCAAGACTCTGAGAGCACCTTCTGTGGGGATGCTGGAATTGTTCTATAGGTTTTAGTTATAAGTTTAGTATAGTTTTTAATTGTAACTTTAGTGTAGTTTTTTAGCCGCCTTAAGTGGGCCCCCTATCCTGGAATGTTCTTTTCAGAAGTTGATAAGAGCTTCCAAGACAACCCAGGTCTCTGCCCAGAGACTGTCTCCCATTGGTCCCTCCCTGGGATGAATCCCTACCCATCCTTTCCAATGTATCTTCCCGCCCTCTGTCCATCAATTATCTCCAAGGTCCGAAGGTTCGGCCAGTGGTTGGATCCCCCAGGGACCCCTCCCCAATTTACCTTGATTTGTTAGTGTTTATGTAATTCAGTTGGCATTTGCCACCTTGCTTTGTTTTATTGGTTTATAACTTGTATCCACGCCCCGAATTGTTCTGGACAAAAACTCCCTGCAGCCCAGGTTCAGGGTCTCTCTCCTGAGGCACGGGGCTTGGGGTCAGGGGCTTCCCTGTGACCCCCAAATAAAACCTTTGTTCCCCGAGCCTCGAGAGTTTCCCCTCTTTCAAACCACGGCCGTGACAGTGAAGGTAAAGGTGCTGCAGAGCCAGGAACCCACACAACGGTTCTGTTGAGGCGTATCAGAGCTAGCAGGTGGTCCAGCCCAACACCAGGCGGACCAGAGAAAGATACGCACCCCAACAACCTTCATTATCTGTCTCTGTATCTGCCCGAGTGCCTTTTCCTGCCTCATACATTACAGAATCACAGGATCATTTGGGTTGGAAGTTCCCAACCCAATAGTTTGTGCTGGGACTGGAGTCCCCTTCCTCCCTGGCACAGGACATCTCCTGGAGGCACATCCACTCCTGGAGGCACATCCATCCCTGCTGCTGCCAGAGCTGATGTTTCTGCCTCCCTGGTGTCCCACAGGTGTTCTTTGCTATCTGCACTTGGCATCAGCTCCCCAGCTGTTCTCAAAGTATGGATGAGTCAGCCAAGCACTTTCTAGGAACACTCCTCCTTTATTCTTATTTCTTAACCCAGCTGAATTGTGGCTTTGCTTATGTTTCATGTCTGAATTTGCAGTGAAACGCTGTTAAGCTGTCTGAAGTGGAAGGGATTTGTATTTAGAGTGTACTTTGGAAGGTTTTCCTTTATCTTTGTCCTACTTAGCATCTGGTGAATGGCAGCTTGCTTCCTCTGATGCCTTGAAACGTGACGTAGGTACTGTGAAGTGCTTTTCCTGGAACTCTTGTCCTGCACAGTAAGTATTGCAAACATTAATTACACAGTAGTTCCCACAAACTCTTGGTTTACAGCGTGCTGTCTTTTCTCAAAATACCACAAGTGATTTTTTTTTTTTAATGGAACTTGTATTGGTGTGGAGTAGTTTGTCCTGCTCATACCACCTGTTTTCAGGCCTCTGAGACAGACTGTGCCCGAGCCAAGCCATTAGAATTTTCTATAGTGTTTCTTCTACCCAAAGGACCAACCCTCCTGTACCAGTCCAGAATCCCAGGTGTCCACAGCCTGATGTCCCTGCTCTTGGCAGGAGGGCACAATTGTTCCCACATTCCTGCTCTTAGGAAAATTAATCCATGGTGCCAGAGATTTATGTCCAAAAAGGAGAAAGAGTCCTGTAGCTTTATTGGAATAAAGGGAGAGGCCGTGGACATTCCCCCCTCTCAAATCGCTGGAGGACACAGCCTCCTTTTTATCCCAATTTCCCGGCTGCATTTCCCTCTCTCTCCCCATTGGCTGAGGTACTTGAGAGGTACAAACTTCCCAAATTACCTAATACAGACTCCCTCTTTCTTTGTATCTCTGTTCTTTTTCTCTAAGTCCAGGAATTCAGCACGGCCTTGGGTGAGCAACAGTCTGTCTCAATTAGTGGAATTCCTGTGGAATTTATGGCTCCTCCCATTGCTTCTTTCATGTGTCAGTGTCCGGCTTTATCTACAAGCAGTCCCACTGTTTGTGAAGACACATCCTGCTCGTTCCTTTCAGTGCCTGCCTTTACACCCTCCCCTGCCTTTACACCCTCCCCTGCCTTTACACCCTCCCCTGCCTGTCTGTCTGTTCCCTGTCCCCATCACTGACTCAGCTGCTCTTCTCAGGAGTTAAACATTCATTTCTGGCCACTTCCCACCCTTTTACCTTCTGAACTCTCCCAGTTCCCATTGTTAATTCCCACTCACTAGATTTTTTTCTACCCCTCTGTAAAAGTAGCCAGTATCTCCCTCTCTCTCCCTTTCTTCTCTTAGTATTAATTTCATTTTTATGTGCTATCTTCAAGCCCTGGAGAAAAGTCCTGAGGGATACAGCTTTCCCAGAGTGTCCCCGTTTCTCTACTAAACGTGCCCTGCAGTGCCAGTCCCGAGCCCTTTGTGTCCCTCCCTTCCTTGTGGCATCTTGGCATGAATGGCTTCCTTGTCACGGACCTGATGGGTCAAGTCTTCACACTGCATCGACCTCCTCTGCTCTGTGCCAGGAGGCAGCTGGTACCCTCAGCCCTTGGGAGTTTTATTCCTTAAAGTTAGAACTCTCCTCTTTTGGTTTTGGCTTCTAACTGGTCACTGATGGCTGTGATTTATGGCACCTCCCTAAAAGGTTGTGGGAATGGCACCCGGGTCCCCGGGCAGCCCCATCCATCAGGACACTGTGGGATAATGATCTGTTTGTCTCCTTCCCAAAGGGCTCCCGGCACAGCTCATTATGAATTCATTCCAAGGGAGGTGCAGTGCCCGGGCTGGTACCGATGGTGACCACAAAGGTGACAAAAGCAGCGCTGGTTTAAAATAATAAAGTGTCTCTGCAGCATTCACTGCTGCGGCTGCTGAGGTTTTCTTACCCTCGGGGTCTGCTGGGGTTTGCTCAGATGACACTGCACCCCGAGTGCTGCCCTCAGCTCCACGCTGCAGCCCCCTCCTTGCTCCCACCTTCAGGAGAAATGGGTTTGTAGTGTCCCTAGATAATTTTCTGTGAGACTCAGGGCAGTGCTCACAGTCTCACGGCCCTGAGGGGAGGGAGCCTGGTTTAAAACAAACAGAAACACAGACTGGACTGAAGCTGCTGCAACTGGAACAAACCTGGTGAACTCAGACAGCAAATGCCAGTGTGCAGCAGGGATGGGCTTTCACCCATGCTGTGTTGCTGCTATAATGCTGCATCTGCCTTGGATCCTGCTGGGTCCTACAGTGCATATAGGGGTTAGAAGGAGGAGGAAGAGGAGGAGGAGGAAGAGGAGAGGAGGTGGTGGAAGGAGTCTCTCTCTTGCTCACATCACAGAGATGTGTTTTCATCCTGAGCAATTCTTTATTGTCTCCATACAGAGGCATGCTGGACTAACAAGGCAGCTCAGAAAGCTCTTTGCTCCTTTTCCTGGCTACTGCTGAGGGCATCAGCCTGGTGGTCTGTCCAGCTGAGGGAAAAGGTGCTGTTGGGGGTGGTTGTGGCTGCAGAGCTGTGCAGAGCAGCCCAGGAAGAGATGGAACACTGAGTTCATTTTCTGAAGACTGGCAAAGGCTTTGCAGCAGCTTGTACCAAATAAATAACTCATTGCATCATATTTATCTCTGAAATTCTGGGGATACTTTAGTTTTGCAGGTGTGGAGAGGCATTTCCAAACACAGATGACACTCCTAGTGATGAAGCAATAATTGTTCCTGGCGTGCAGCTCGAGGTTTGGAGACAAACTTTGTCCTGAGCTGCCGTGGCACCAGCTCCAGTCAGTGTCTTGGCAGAGCGAGACAGGAGGTGGAGCTCCTGCAGCCGTGTCAGGGTTCGGGAGATCTGCCTGGCTGTGGCTGCTGTCACTGCAGCTGCAGGTGCTGGGGACAGAGGCTGTGCTGCCACATTTCTGCCTCTCCACAGAGTGCAGTGACTTCTGTGTGAGCCAGCTCGTGTGCCCCTCGCTTTGGGGATGCTTTTACACCAGCCCAGGGCTCTGCCTGTGGTCCAGTGTGGAACCAGCCTGAAACTCTGCCCACATCAGCCCTGCACTTCTCAGAGCCTGTTTGCACCCTTGTGCAGGAGCCCACAGTGGGGGAAGAGGGCACAGAGAGGCCCCAGAGCCGCACACAGGGTGGCAGCCACTGTGGGGACAGCTTGAGCCTCCAAAATCACCGTGTCAGGCTGGCCTAGAGCTGGGAGGGGTTGGAGGGAAGGGAGCTGATGTACAACCCCCTTCCTTCCCCTTCCAGGCTCTGCCAACAGTGACGAGGGCCCTGCTGCTCCTCTGCAGTGCCGTGTCCAGCAGTGTCCAGCTGCTCTTGCTGCCTGCAGGACTTTCCTACAGACTTGTCTATTTTGGGCTCTGGTTTCCCTCAGGGACCTCAGGGCACAGGGCTCAGTGTGACATCCCTGGGTGCCACCCCAGAAGGTAACCACCAGGAAAGCTGCACAACCAGCCAAGCAAAGCAGTGTGTCTTGATGTGAAACCAGAGGTGCTGTGCTGGAAGGAGAGGGAAGACATGGCCATTATAGCCATTGTGTTTTTAGGACAGACTTGCCCTTTCCCTCAGTGACAGAATTTCCTTCTGTATATGTGCAGACTTGTAAAACTCCAGCCCTTTGACAATTTAGGATGAATATGACATTCGTCCTAAATAACGACAAGTGCTAAGAGTCCTCTCTTATATCACAGAGTCCCGAGGCTGATGGCAGCAGCTGTCGTGTGTGGTGTAATTAAAGGAAATGTGTTGCCTGCAGTATTAATTAACAAGTAATCAGCAGTGTACCTGCACACCTGAGCTCCTCGGTCCCACTGCAGAAGTGCAGGGGCCACTTGGCTTCCAGCAGCTGAGCACATCAGGGCACTATAGTGCTCCCTCCCTTCATGAGTTTCATTATAGGAAGTTTAGTGAATAAATCTCATTTGCAGAGACACCAGCCACCTAAAACATACCCTGTTTTACTGAGTGCGTTTGTTATAAATACATATTATATGATTGGCTTTTTGCAAATATTGATATGAATACTATATAGGTTATGTTAGAAAGTTATGCTGTATTAATATAGTCTGTTTTACTAGTGTGATAATTGTATTTTTTAGGCTATAGCATAATATTAAAATAGAAACTATGTGATGTAAGATGCTTTTTGTAACTAGCTCAAGAAATGGGAAAGACAATTAAAAAATCCTTCACATCATCATGTCTGGATAGAGATAAGAGCAAGGACACCAAAGACTCCAAAAGGAAGAATTTATTGCCTCTGTTATCAAGGGATTTGTGATTTTGTGGAGCCACAAGAAGATTTATTTGCAAGATTGAATGGTGGGGGAGAAAAGTTGAAATTAAGCAGAGACACTTAAAGTCGAAAGGAATGTTTGAACAATCTGTGAAATTCATGAATATGCAATAACCTATTGTTTTTAAGGGGAAACTAAGTTTGTTAGCAAGCTGTGCTTTGTGGTGGAATGCCAGGCACCCAGACGTCTGTAACCCCTGTCTCTTATTGTCTTATTTATTTATTGTTAAACTTCTAAAATTTTATCAGGGCTTGCTCCATCACCACGCTGGGACCCGAGATGGACCTGCCCCAGCTCTGGTCCCCGAGTGTCCCTCCTGTCCCCTGCAGGACCGGCAGAGCTGGGGAGTGTTATTGTAACTCACATCATCATTCCCGAATGGCAGCGGTTCATTTTCACAGCCCATCAGGGTCTCTGTACAGCTCAGGTGTTTTTCCTGCGTGTCCATCATTCTAATGCTCATCTTCACTGAAATTCACCCGGGTACCCTCAGAGGGTGCTGGCAGCCCTTTGTTGCCTGATGGTGTTTGCTGTGCTCGAGTCTTTCATGACTCCCTGGAGGCTGCTGTGGCCATCCTTCACTTCTGCCCACCTGACCACAGGTGATGTCCTTTACCCTGCCAGGACGGGCCTCCCGTTGGGTCTGAGCAGCTCAGGAGCAGAGGGGACACACAGGGACAGCCCAGCAGCCACCAGGCAGGGCTGGGGATGTGTCTGCTGCTGCCTGAGGTTTGGGGGTTAGGGATGGAAGAACACCTTCATGGCAGCCTTTGGTAGATTTTTGGTACCCTCAGAGGGTGATGAAACCCTTCACCAGTCTGGCTGGGTGCAAATAAACACTAGTGCAGAACTCTACTGAGGCATGGCCCTACCAGGACAGGCATTTATCAGGGACCTGCTCAGGACTGAGAGGGAAGACAAGACCTGTGGCTGCCTGCCACAGACAGGCCTGCAGTGAGCAGTCCTGAGGTTAACCACACCACAGAGGTCTGGGGCACTGAGAGCTGACTGAGGGATAAAACGCTGGCAGAATAAGCACTGCTATTTATTACGACAGTTTTACCCCTCCAGAAATGCTCACTGTCCTGCAGAGTCCTTGAGAACTGCTGTTACTCATGTCAGAGACAGCCAGGCTGCCCCACTGTCAGCAAACCTGAGTGGGACACACCAGGTGAGACTGGGGGGAGACTGGGCTGTGCAGGTGGAGACTGGGACATTGCCTGGCCACGGCACATTCCTGTAAATCACTTGCATAAATTAGGTGTGACAGCCAGTGAGGAACTCCTCAGTTTTAGACAGGAAAGCTTTCGGGAATTTGCCTCTCTTCAGAAAGCCAAGTTGGATTTTCAACTGGAAGTAAAGAAGAGCCACACTAAAAGTCTGTCAAGCAGAGCAGAGTGTCCTGTGGTATGGGGAAGGTTTGAAGCCTTACCTTTGCATGGGAATGTTGGAACCACAGGATGGTTTGGGTTAAAAGGGACCTTTAGGGGCCACCTAATCTCATGCCCTGACAGAGCAGTGGCATTTTTCACTTTATTTGTGTTTGTCCAAACCCCATCCAAGCTGAAATTGAATGTTTCTAGAAACAGGGCGGCCACCACTTCTCTGGTGCCAGTATTAAGAACTCATAAACATCTTCTGCTCAAGACTTTTCCTCTCTTCTCTTTCCTTGTGACAGCACTGTATGTCATTTAACAGGAGAGGATTAATACAGACTCACTCTAATCCCCTGAAATTGCCCACCAGGTGCCGAGGGTGGCGGGATCAGTGTTGTAACCCCTGCAGCTGTACCCAGGGATGACAGTCCCCAGCAGGGCAGTGCCCAGGGGATGACAGTCCACCCTGGAGCTCTGCTAGGAAATGTGTCTAATCAAGGCTCTGTTATGAATCCAGTTTGTTCTGGATACTTGCAATGGCAAGGGATGCAAAGGGAAAATAATTTAAGTAATAAGGGTACTGCAAGAAATCGTGAAGCAATAAGCACTGCAGTGGGGGAAGGCTCTATAATAAACTGTTCAAAAGGATGTGAAAGCAAAGGAAATATTGCTGTCAGTGGAGCAGGAATAGTTTGTAGCTTTAAAGTCAATCCCTTTAACTGTACAAACTGTTAAATGAAAGGTTGTATTTAACAAGTTGAAACAAGTCACAAATTCTTGAAAGAAATGGGTTTGCTGAGACTGTGACACACATTAAGTAGCTGGCAGGGCTGCCTGATGTGTATTTGAAAGGAGGCTCCTGTGTCTTTCTGTAATTAATTTCATCCCAAGTGTGATATGTGCATGCCTAACACATCACCAGAGGATGTGCAGATGTAGATTGTTCATAGCACCATCATTAATTCCACCACTGTTGACAATCAGCTCATGGAAATCAGTTGCCAAATCCCAGCTGGGTCCTGCAATACAGTTTGAACCTTTCTCAAGAGAGATGAGGTGCTGCATTCCTGGAAAGTGGAAATCAAAACTCCTGCGAATTGGATGGCCTCATTTGCTCTACAGCTAATTATACCTGCTTTGTTTCTGCTCCACATTAGCAACATCTTCTGAAAACTTTAAGTAAAAAAAAGAAAAAACACTTCCCTGTACTTGGAAGCAGGGCTTCTACCTCACTTGGCCAGCACTTGGTGACCTTTGCTCCATGCAGGTTTTGGTGGGGCACTGGCTCCTGGTTATGCCCAGGAAATGGTATTTTGAAGGGCTGGAGTTTACCATGAGACCTGATAACACCAGCAGGCACTGGAGAGGACAGGGGGAGCACCAAGGGCTCCACAGCATCCCATAACAACTACCCCTTCCTTCAGCTGAGCATCCCCAGCTCCCAGAGCTGAGCCTGGAACAGCCTCCCAGAGGGTCAGTGGTCCAAGGGGATCAGCTCTGGGGTTCTCTGCTCCCCAAGAGCCAGTGCCTGGGGAGGACTAATGTACAGCTCTCAGATGTTTACAAATCACCTGAGAGATAAAGCATACAAATAACCCGAGAGATAAAACATACAGGTTTTAGAAAGCATACAGGTATTATAAACCCTACAGGTATTGAGCAAGTTTGGGCACTCTCAGCTGAGCATTTAAAGCAGCTCAACATTAGACTGGTGCATCCAAGACTGGATATCTTTGGGGTGTGTGGAAGCAGGCTGGAAAGGGAATTGATGCACTGTGTTTGGGAACTCTTTCTCTCGAGATGCAGACACCAGATTTACCAGGAGTTAGTGTCCTCAGGAACACATTCCTGACTCTGAGGTTCACTAAGGTTTGCAGTGGCAGTGCAGTGGGGCTGTGCTCAGCCCTGACGCCCTGACAGGTGCCTGCTGACAGTGGGGTGGGGTGTGTGGGGGATGAAGGCAGCTCATGGTGGGGGAGCTGGGACAGCACCTGGGCCCATCCACTGCTGGTGGGTGTCTGTGTCCCTCTGGGCCCTGCTGCCCCCGGAGCTCCCTGTGGTGCCTTTCTGCTGGGCTCTCACCTTCCCCTCTGCTGTCAGCAGCTGCCCCCTGAGCTGGGGGAACGGAGTTCCCTGGGCTCAGGACTCCTCCCCTGCCTCTTGTTTACCATCCCCTGACACTGAGAACTGGCCCAGACCCAGACCAGGAGGGTGTCAGTGCCTTACACTGATTATCCAACCTTGCATCTCTTAATCAGCAGATCCTGATTAATAATCAGGGAGACCTGAATAGAAAAAGCCAAGGGCCTCTTTGCTTCCTGTCCTTGCAGAATCCACCTGCTCTCTGTGGCCAGAGCTGGCCAGGACACCGACCCAGTCTGCAGGCTGGACTGTGTCTGGCCATGGGGAAGGAGGATGCTGTCCCTGAGGAAGATCTCTGACAGCTCTCCTGATTTACCTCTCACTTTGCCTCGGGCAGGACAAAGCAGAGCAAATCAATTCCGCGGGCAGCAATCAGGGACTGCTATTAATAGGACTGATTCTCAGTGACCTGGAAATGCTGCTGATCCTGCCCAGGGATGCAGTTCTTATTCCACACTCCCTGAACAAGCCTCGTTCTCTATGGAGACCGTTCAGTGCAGCAGCCTTGGATTCATTGTCAGAAGCCTTTCTCTGAGCCAGCCCAGGGTGAGACACTCCTGCTGGTCTGCAGTGTGTGACTGACCCCCCCAGGGACTCTCCTCCACCGGGGAACAAAATTGCAGAGAGCAATGACATTAAGTGTCATTACACTCTTATGAATGGAGAGGTCTGCAGGCTTCCATGGAACAGCATTTCTGATCAGGAATGAGGCCATAAAGGAAGGTTGTCATCTCAAAGGGCTTTAACCTGGTTACCTCGGGCTTGCAGTTTCTTTGATGACTGAAATAGAGCTGAAGGAAGGCTCTTGTCAGTAAGACTGATGCTAAAATGCTCCCAAGCTTGAGAAGTATCTTATTGTTTTAAAGGTAAAAAACACAAGTGGAACTGGGAGATGAACAGTAATTCCTCTGGCTGGTTTAAACTTGTGCTGAGGGTCCTTCTGCCTGAAACTCTGAATTACCTGTTTAGGTTTAATTCTGGAAGCTGATTTTTTAAAATAATCATACTTGTTCAGCCCATGCACGGTGCAGGCTCAGGTCAGCTCCCTGAGAAGCCTTTTGTCCAAACCATTCATGGAGGAACACTGAAGGTTTGCATTTCCCAGCTGAACACCTGCACAGAGCAGTTGTGAGCGACCTCAGGCCATCCCAGCACCCATGGAATGGGCACAAGGCCAGTTACTGGTCAGTCCTGCATGTTGGAAATGGGAAGGATTCACTGCACATTCTCCCCAGGGCCCAGGAGCCATTGTTCCTGTGCAGACCCATTTATTTCTGAATTCCCATTCCTAGGAAGTGACCCAGTACTCAGTCTAAGGTATGAAACACATCTTCTTCTCAGTGCTGTGTGAAATTCCAACTTCTCCTTTTCCCATTCACCTTGAGCAAAGCTGGTAACAGACACTGTCTGCTGTGTTATTTTAACATGCTTCAAAGATGGTGGAAGTTTCTTCCCACATGGATCAAATCCCAGCATCACCAAGCTCTGGGTCATGCTCAGAAGGGGAGGGAAGCAGAGCTGGTGGCTGGAAAGCAGAGCCCTGGCCAAGGGCAGGGGTGGGCAGCTCCTGCAGAGCAGCTCCAGCCCCCCAGAGCTGGGGAGACCATGGCTGGGGAGGCTTCAGTGGGTCTCTGCTACCCAGCACAGCCTTTGGGCACATCTGAAGGGTGGGCAGGGAGTTCCCAAATTGGCTCTGAGCTGGCTTCACTTTCTGGCTGCAAGACTCCAACAGGCTTGGCTTGGCCACAGGAGAGGGAATTGTTATAAAAGGTTAAAGGCTTCTTTCAAAATAGTACTTCTTTATCAATGGAATAGAAAGTAAAGGGAAGAAACTGGAAGAACACTGGGAGGAGTGAGATGATCCCCTCAAAAAGGTGGGGTGGGGCCCCAGGGGCCTCCTTCAATGTGGTGATGAGCTCAGCTTTTCCTTCCCAATCACCTTCCGATACATTTGGGGGAGTGAAGTGTCACCAAACCGGGTGTGCTTTAGGTGCTGGTAGCCCCTGTGCAAGAGAAGATACTCCCCCTGGCAAACTGCCTGGTTACATCTTCACAGAGAGAACAAAGAGGATCTGAGCCACACGACTCCTGGGGAAGGAGCACGATTCCTTGGCAAACCCTCCAGTGCCTCTGTGCAAGCTGTCCTCAGCACGAGGAGCTGCATCCTGTCCCTCTGGGATGCACAAAGCCTCCCCTGCAGCAGGAGCCTGTTCTTCCTTCCAGCCCCGAGGCTGCCTGTCCTGGCCCCTGCCAGCCCTGGGGCAATGCCCAGCTGGGAACACACCCCTGGGACACCTGGGGCTCCTCTGCCCATGCTCCAGCCCCTGCCAGCCCTGGGGCAGTGCCCAGCTGTGGGGAGCAGTCCCTGGGACACCTGGGGCTCCTGTGCCCGTGCTCCAGCCCAGCCCTTCTGCCCTTGTGGGGGTGGGCACTCCTCAGCAGCCTCAGCCCCCCACAGAGCCCCAAGTGCTGCTGGCCCTGGGGAGGGACAGGAAAGGTGACAGGGCCTTTCCCTACCCCTGCTCAGCTATCCCTTTCCTGCAAATCTTGCCTTTTCCTCTGTGACTCAGACTGAGAAATTCCTCCTCTGCTCTCCCCCTCCCCACACCTCCGTGTGCCCTCTCTGATCCTTCACTTTGTTCTTGCTCCTTCTCTGCCCCTTTGCTGCTCACACTTGTCTAGGTTTTGCATTACATAGCTTGATTGAATTCCCTTCCTTTTAGAAACAATCTCATGCCTGATCCCATTCAGCTTCCCAACTATAGTTCATCCTTCTTTCATCTGGAAAATTACTTAGCATGCTGAACAGGCTGCCTTTGATCCATTTTGTTTCTACACAGTTACCAAACCCTTGTGGCCTCAGCACTGACCTTGTCCCAGCTGACTGGATTCCCCAAGAGGACAAAGTGAGGGGCAGAAAGCCAGGTGTGCTCCTGGCAGTCAGCTGGACAGCAGGCAGGGATGGGCTGGGGGTTCCCTCCCACGGGCACATCCCTCCAGTGCATTCATTAATCACTAATAACTAATCATTAATCACTGGTATCTTGCACCTGTGGTGATAACTCCTGTTCCCACACTGCTGCTGCACCTGTTTCCGGGGTCAGTGGGTTGTGTTATTCTGACTCCTGAGGCCAGGAGTTACCTGGGATCATCAGGCTCATCTGCTTTCCCAGTCAGAGAAAAACCAATTCTGCCTTGGAAAGGGACAAAGAATTTGCTGGGGCCTCCCATCCTTTCCTTATTCCCTGAGGTCAGAGGTGCTGAAGGGCCCAGAGGATGTGCCCACACACTGACACCAGTTCCCTCCTCTGCTCCCAACATCCCGGTCTGCTCCTCACACACCTCTGAGAGCCCCTGGCCCTGGGCAAAAGGCAGCTCTGTGTGACCCCTCCTAGTGCCTTAGGCAGGACCTGGGCGTATCAGGGCTTCCTGCTTTTGGGGCAGAGCACACAGAACCCCAGCAGAGCCTTTGTGTGGCCACAGCCAGGGCTGGAACCGGCAGCCAGCAGCTCCTCCGAGAGCCGCCCATCAAAGCTGGTGAGTCACTCCAGGTTCAGAGAACGAGGAGTTCCTTGAGTGTACATCTGACATGTTCAGTGGGATAGAGAGCTGATAATCAGATTTTTCTGCCAGACACACAAATCATTTCTGGAGCTCTGTATTACCACTGTTTGTGGACAGAGTCACTGAAGCTCTCCCTCTTCGACCAGCTGCTGTAGTTTCACTGCTAAGCCATATGGCACAGCTCTGACATAGTTCTATTTGAAAATGGGATTCTTTTAGTTGTGAGAGTGCTTTATCCTCTGTGGTGTTCCATGGATGTGCCTGTTGGGCTCCTTGGGCTCCAGGAGGGTGCATGTCCAGAGGAGACCCCTGTGAGAGCAGGGAGGCTGCAGCAGCCCTTCAGAGCCCAGCTGGGACAATGATCACCCCAAGGGCTGCAGGAACAACTCCACTCTGGTTCTTGGTGAGAAATGAGGGTCTGACTTGGGGGTGATGTGTTTTAAAGGGCAGAAGAGAGCCCCAGAGGGCTGCTCTGAGGACTTCCATCCCTCCAGCCTCCAGAGCAAGGCCAGACTCCAGCCCATGGGGAGCAGATGGGCAAGCCAAACACGCCATCTGTTCATGGAAAACCATAGACACCATCTGATATCAGCCACGAGCACTGGTGAGCCCAGAACTGGGGTGCTGTTATCTTTAGTGGCAATAAAACCAAACTCAGTCACTGAGGCGGAGCTGGGAACTTGCCTCTGACACCTCCTTAGGAGAGCTTGAAGGCTGGTCACTGCCTTGGGGACCTGCAGAGCTTGCTGGGGTTTGTGGAGGACTTTGATTTGGGAGGTACAGGTGAGGTGACCAAAGGACAAAGTCTTATCACAGCTCTGGGCACACTCCAGGGTTTCACTGTGCTCCCTGGTGAATTAAAGCAGAAATGAGTTTCCAGACTAAGGGTGTAGAGAGTGTTTGGCACCCAGGACTGTGCTCCCAGAGAGAGACCAACAGCTGGAATGGAGAATACAATTAAAGATCTTAACCAGCCATTACAAAGGTGGTAACTCACTGCTGCAATTACAGAGCTGTTTGTTCATTAAAGGATGAATTTAATACAATAATAATGCAATTATAGTATTTGCCACACTGCACACAAAAAGCCAAACAGTTTTCAGCAGTGATACAAACAGTTCTGTCCCCTCTCCAAAAGGGCCTTTAGATCTCAGGGTTTACAGAAAACTTTTACAAGGCACTGCATGCTCTGGGCATTACCAGAATTTTCCCCATTTACATTGTTGAGCCCAGAAGAGAGAACAGCACCCGAGCTGTGAGAAAACTTCTCTGCAGCCTGTACCCTGCTCCAGCCTGAGAGCCTCCATCCATTCACAGCAGGAACTTTTTCTCTCTGTTTTACTCAGTCCCAAACCCTGGTCTTCGAGCGAGTGTTGGACCTCTTTCAACTCCCTCAGGAAATGTTTCATCTTTTTAACTTTTACCCTGTTTTTGGAAACAAACTCACTGCTGCCTTTCATCAGAATTTACTCACAGTTTCACTGCACTTGAACTTGTACTTCTGAAATCAATGAATTACTTCATAAAAAATTTAGACCAAATATTGCTGGGAGGTGTGGGAATGGGTATTTTTAAAAAAATGCTTCTTTATGGAGTGTTGTTGATTAAATCTTTGCAGCCACGGCTGAGCTACAAGATTCTGTGGGGGTGGAGTGGGGGAGATTTCTGCACAGAACAGACACGGTCTGGTGTTCATGCACCATTGACACTATTTATTTATTGCCTCCCCTGAGGGTCAGGAAGACGACTGTGGTTTATTAACAGTGCAGAAACCAGACACTGCTCAGGTTGTCACTGCAGGTGAGGAGCTGGTCCTGGATCCCTGGGAAGGCTCCCTGGGGGAAGGGAAGAGCGTGAGGGCTCAGGCAGGGTCAATGGTATTTATCAGAGATGTTCCTGTCTGACACCTAAAACCTCCTTTGCATCAGTTGAATGAAACATTCCATATTTGCCAATCTGGATTAAAGGTAAAAGGAGGAGAAGGAGTTTTCTGAACATTTCTACTCCTGTTTGCACAGTGAAAGGCACCCAGACACCTCTCCTCTGACCCCAGAGGTCACCTAGGAAGTGCAAACAATGAGTGCTCACTGGCTGAGCATTATTAAATATTTTGGGCAAACAGGAAGGGGCAGAGAAATGTGAAAAAATCAGATTATCAGGATTTACCACCAGGTGTTTTTTTTTTTTTTTTTTTTTTTTTTTTTTCTTCAAGTGCAATTTGGTATAGAAGAAACTATTACCAGGAGATTGCATGGTAAACTGAGGAAAAAAAAAATGGAACTATGGCTTGGACTGTTATGGCATTTAAGAGCAGTTAGTAATGAAAAAGTGAAAATAGTTGCATGCTAAAGGTTGCACTTGACTGAGATGAAGTGGATGTAGATAGAGCATCTCCAGTACATCAGTCAGCACTGAGCACATGCTAACAGGAAATCAATTTATTCCCACCAACATTTGCTCTTTCTATTGTGAAGGAGTTTTAATTAACTTATTGTGAATGGCCAGTAGCTGCTGACTCTGGAAGAGCCTCACAGATTTAATGAAGCACCATTCTTCCTGAATTTATGCTGGAAAAGTGACAGTGACAAATTTTAAGCTGAATTACTTGCCATATGTGATCAGTTAATGGAAAACCTTCCTCATCCCAGTTATTAATTACTGTCCTGTTATTCTTCCCCAATTAGCAGCAGTCCTGTGGCTCAGGCAGTGTGTCCAGGAGCAAACAGGCCACTGTCACTTGGGAGTGAAGCCATTTGGGCACAGGAATATCCCCTTGGTGCGGGTCACAGCCATCTATCACTTGTTTGGTGCTTTCTCCAGACATGATTGTGTCTGACACCAGGAGGAGCCATGTGCAGGGGTGGGGCTGGGGGAGGAGGGCTGAGCTCCCCCCCGGCCACGCTGTTTGTTTTGTGTTCATTGTCTCAGATAACCCCAAACATCATTGAGCTGTGGAGGCTCAAACAGAAGGGATTTTGGTCCATAAGGAGAGGAAAAGCCCAAAATAGGATGAGCCTGGTGCTGTCTGCACTACAGCCACCAAAGCAGCAGCTGTGGAAGAGATCTGAGGAGGAGGAGGAGGAGCAGCTGACCTTGGTGCTTACCTGGACAGGTGTGAGATGGTGCTGAGGGCTGTGTCCCCCCTGGGTGCTGCAGCCTCTGCAGTGCCACCACCTGCCCCTCTCTGCCCTGGGCTGTGGCAGCCACATCACAAGGGCAACGAGCAGAGGACTTGGGCTCCCTTTGCTGTTTGTACCCTTTCCTGCATTACCTGTGCTCAGGAATTCCTCCTACACCCCCTGCTGCCCACCTGAGCCAGTCTCACACTGGTGTAACCAGGTGATCTCTGAAGCACAAAGTCAGAGGTTTCTTGAGGGTGGTGATGAAGGTGGGAATAAACACAGGGGGAGGAAGGCACTGGAGCCCCTTTGGACCTTTCTAATGACAGTGTTTTCTTTATTTACTTATTTTACTTAGTTCTGTATTGATAAAGTCCTTCAGCTTTATGTCCCCCGGGTTATCACTGTGGGAGGATGGGCTGGGGACCAGCACTGTGCCACAACCAGGACAGACACGGGTTCACTGTGGATTCATCAGCACCTCTGTACACCTGAGGCAGCAACATTAAACCAAATAGTAAATAATCCATGTCCCTACAGCCATGGGCATCTGCCAGCTCCCACTCTGGCTTCCAAAGGAAAACATGAGCTTATTCCTCACTGCTGCCACTTATGAGTCACAAAAATGACCCGGGTTCCTTTGTGCAAGAAGAGACAGGAAAAGCTGCAGCAACACAGTTTAAAATGGATCAACATTTCCAAGAGAGAGCTCACAATGGCAGGAATCACAAATGAGTGAAGTATTTCACGAGGAGTCAGCTCCATGGCTTTCAGCTGTGACTTCTTTCTGAAGATGATCTGTGCACATGATGCAGTAAAAAACATCACACAATTGACAGGACATAAAGCCAGCAGTTAAACACATTATAGAGACTGCTCAGGGAGATGAAAGGAGGCATTAAAACCAGCAAACCTTGTGTAAAGGTTAATTAAAACATTAATAATGCAAGGTTTCAATTATTCATGCATAAATAAGAAGACATTTAATGGTAGATACACACTGAGCCTTACTGCAGTGGACATGACATTGGGATGGAGAGAGAACAGGAGAGCTTCCACCCAGCACAGAAAATCACTGTGGAGCACAGGGAATGCTGGGCCAGAGGATGAGGAGAGCAGGGATCACAGGCTGCAGGGGGAGATGGCTCTGGGACACCTGCTCTGATCTCAGGTGCTCCCAAGGACAGTCCTTGTGTCCCCATCCCTCCAGGAGCCCCAGGCTCAGAGACAGGAGAGGGCTGGCTCACACCTGAGTGTGGCTCTCCCATGGGACGGGCGTGGGATGGGCAGGACCACCATGTTTAATCCTCAAATACAAAGTGTCTGTACAGTAACAACTGAAAAATCCCATCATGTTTTTACACTCTTATTTTCTACATATTATAGAACTGTAGAATCCTGGGGCAGCCCAGGCAGGGAGGGACCCTAAAAGATGATCTACTCCAATGTTTTCTGGGAAGGGAAGCCCACAGAGGTTCCCTCACACCTTCAGCACCTGCATGTGGAGCCCTCCAGCCATGGAGGCCTGGGAAGGCTGTTCCAGTGAATGATTGTTCTCTTTGTTAAGTTTCTTTCACACTGAGATGAAACCTCCCCTGGTGCAGTTTGTATCCATCACTGCCTTCCCCATCTTCTGCTCCTCCTGCAGAGACACCCCCCATCCTCCTCAGACCCCCCTGTATGTCCTGGGGTGCTGTGATGGGGTCCCCCCGAGCCTTCTGGAGGAGAAGGGACTGGACTTCTTCAGTCTTCCCTCACAGGGCAGGTTCTTCAGCCCTTGGGTCCTCTTTATCACCCTCCTTTGGATCCTCTCCAGTCTCTCTGCTTCGCCTTTGGACTGTGGGGGCTGGAACTGTGCATGGCCAGCAGGGCTGGAGGCCAGGCAGGTGACACCAGCCCCCAGCCTGGGACCCCCCATGGCCTTCACACGGTGCTGGCCGGACTGTCATCCCCTCACTGCCCTGGTGTGACCTCCTCAGACACCCAGAGCATCACCCAGAGCCTGCTGGCCCTGGGCCTGCACCTCTGACACCTCCTCCCCCATGTGTGCCCCACCACGGCGTGTCTGTGCAAACACTGCTCCTGTGTGCCCATAATTACACTCTCAGCTTCTCTCTTTAGGCTGCCTTTGACAAGTCATTTAGAGTTTGCCTGCTTTCATCAGCCTTTGCAGCCAAGGAAAGTTGGCAGGCAATTCTCAACTACCTGACTTGTCTCTTGTCTGGTGATTGATTTCCAGTGGGAGTAAGTTTTGATATTTGAAAAGATCCAACCTATTATTATTGAATATTTGAGTTGTGTAATGGAAGTATCTGTCTGACAAACCCAGAAGGATATTGGAGCGGGAGGCTCAAAGGATTAAGGAAATTCTGGATCATGTATAAAATATTGCCCAGTGCATTGTCTCTAATGTCAGACAGAATGGAGAGGCCACAATGTCAGGAGAATGCAGCCAGGTTGAGGGTTAAAAAAAAATGGTGCAAATGGAATATTTCAAAAAAGTGAGGAGAAATGTTAGCTTCTGTGAAGAATGAAAGATATGGCAGACAATGGGATGAAAAGGGCCAATTCTGACCTACATACCCAGGCAGAATCCCTGCTGACAGAGAGGAAAAATGATACCTTTGATCTGCAGGGGATATCAAGACTCTGGGAAGAGAGAGATGATGAATCCTGTTGAAAAGGAAAGAAATGACATCAGCCCCAGTGGAGCCTGGGCTCTCACTGCAGACAGGTCAGTAGCCCACAGGCCCAGCCTGGGCTCCAGCTGTGGCTTGGGGACAGGAAAACAGAGACATCCCCCTTGGGAATGGACAGAGCTGCCCCTGGGGACAGACAAACCCTCCCCTCGGGGTGAGACCTTGGCCCTCAGTGCAGGGCTGGGGCTGTGCTGGCAGGGGCCAGTGGTCCAGCTGAGGGGGCTGCTGGAGGCTGGGGACCCCTCCTGTCCCAGGGACATCCTGGGGGCACTGCCCAGGGGCTGCTCCCAGCTCTGAGCTGAGCCCGTGTCTGCCACAAACAGGGGTGGCTTTCCTGGAAAACAAACAGAAGCTGCTGTGTCAGCCACAGAAGTGTCCCTTCGTGCCTCAGAGCCTGAGCCAAGCGCCAGCTGCTCTGGTGTGAGACTCACTGTACAGAACACAAGCTCTGAAGGGTAGAGCACAGGCTCAGTCCTGAGCTCGTGGAGCCAAGGAAACCAGCTGCAAGTCTTGGAGAAATCCCTAAGTTTTGGAGCAGATGGGAAAAGACATTTATTTTCTCCCTTGGTGCCAAGGAAAAGACTCCATCATCCCTCACCTCATTTCCAGGCACAGCCTCACCCAGGCCATTGCCACTGCTCCCCTGTCTCTGAGCCCAGCCCCACCTGGGGCACTGCCACCTCTCCTTGTCCCCGGGCACAGCCTCACCTGGGGCACTGCCACCTCTCCTTGTCCCCAGGCACAGCCTCACCTGGGGCACTGCCACCTCTCCTTGTCCCCAGGCACAGCCCCACCTGGGGCACTGCCACCTCTCCTTGTCCCCAGGCACAGCCTCACCTGGGGCACTGCCACCTCTCCTTGTCCCCAGGCACAGCCTCACCTGGATCACTGCCACCTCTCCTTGTCCCCAGGCACAGCCTCACCTGGATCACTGCCACCTCTCCTTGTCCCTGGGCACAGCCTCACCTGGGGCACTGCTGTTCCTCACCTGTCCCCAGGCACAGCCTCACCTGGGGCACTGCCACCTCTCCTTGTCCCCAGGCACAGCCTCACCTGGATCACTGCCACCTCTCCTTGTCCCCAGGCACAGCCTCACCTGGGGCACTGCTGTTCCTCACCTGTCCCCAGGCACAATTCCAGGTTCTCTCCTGCCCTTTGGGAGCTCAGACCAGCCGCAGTCCTGCGAGGAGCAGCTCAAATACACACCTGCATTCCAGGCACCAGCAGATTCTGAGAGCAAGGGAGGGAGGAGGTGTTTCCCCACAGTGATGAATCCGTGTCCAGAGAGCTGCAGCACCGTGTTCAGATGCAGGGAGAGATGCCGCCTCATTAGCATATCATTCTCTTTTTACTAATCAAGTCAGCGTGAATAATTTTGATTATGATTGTGTTTGATTGTATTAGGGAATTATAGACTTGAAAAGCTCTTTTTTTTCCCCAGTCTGCAGCAGGCAGCAGCACCATCCCTGCACTATTTTTAGAGGATGCTGCAGAGAGTGTGCTCCGTGCCTGCCAGGATTGTACACCTGGAATTCCAAGGGAAAAAAGAAAACTGAGCAGTGGAAAAGGAAGTTGTACACCCATCTATGTGCTGCCTGAGGAGGTAAAAGGCAGCTCCTGCCTCCATTCTGGACTGGCTGTAGTGCTTCTAGATGAACCACAATGGCTTTAAAGCTCATAGACAAAATGGCATTTTAAAAATCACACTTAACTTGCCAGCAGTTACCATACCCCAAAATGAAGGGGAGATGTTTTCTACTCCAGCGACAAAGAGCAATTTACCTGTCATGCCTGAGGTTATAATTACAGGTGAAAGCTGGGTGAAAGTGGGAAGTGAATTTCCCTGTAACATTAAACCCCAGTGATGGTCCTTTCAGGTCACAGACGTTCTGATGTGCCAGGGGGGCACCGTGAGGAAGTGGGGGCCAATTTTCCTCTTGTAAGGCTCACACTGGACTGGCTTCTCTAGTGTTCTGTGCCTGTGCCTTACAGAAAACTTCTTCAAATAAATCACCAGAACCATCTGGGGATAGGAAAAGAAATCCTTGTCTGGCAAGAGGTGAAGGGCTCCACCTGATTATCTTGCCTGACATACAGCGAAATGCTGACTTTGGTGAATGCTTTCAGGGAGATTGTCTGGTCCAAAGAAACTTTTCATTCTGGTTGAAGAAACAGGAGTCTGACTGGGGGTCAAAGAATTAAACGGATCAGTAGCGAGGCAGGAGCTCTGGGAGTGCTGGAGATTAAAGTTGTGTCACACAGCCAAGGGACTGTCCCTGCTGCAGCTCTGAGCTGTGACCAGAAGGAACTTTTCCAGGAGACAGACAATGGAAAACCCCCGCTGCTGTGGGGAGGATGCAAAGGGGAGAGAAGAGAGAGATCCTTCTCTCTGGGCTGTGCTCCACCCGCTGGTGCCGAGGTCTTGGGAAGATGAAACAGGGAAACCTTGTAAATATGGTGGCTTGGCAAAAGATTCTGAAAATATGAAACCTGTAAGGGAAGAAGAAATGAAAGTAGCTTTGAGATGTAGGATGCCAAGCTGTTAGTTACTGCACAACCAGGAAACAATGGTCCAGCCAGCTGAAGGAGAATCCATCCCTTTTGGCTGAACAATCCCCTTCTGCTGGCTGAGGGATCCAAAGGTCAATGCAGCAAAACAGAAAAGAGTCTAAAGAGTAGTTTTTAGAGTTTAGCATGTAACACAGTGTGGGAATGTAGTAGCTTTTACAGGCTGTATGTAGATTCTATCGGTTAATGTAAATATTCACCACAGAAAGAGATATAAGATACTGTAACTTGGCTCTCTCTCACTCTCTCTTTCGGGCAGGCTTTTAGCTGTGGCTGGCAGCTAAAGCAAAGCTCTTGTACCCACGGCCTGTGCAATAAACCTCATGTTTCAAGAGCTGCCCTGGACTCCAGAGATCTGTCTTGTCCCCATCCTGTCTGTTCCTACACCCAGGGACAGACAGAGCCTCACCCAGGCCCTGCTGTGGCCCATGAGATGGAGCAATGATCCCCTGGACACCCTGAGCTCTTGGCTGCCCATGAGCCCAGCCCCTGTTTGTCCCCACGGGGTTACCTGTGACCCTGCAAACACCCTGCAGACACATCCCTGGGTTCCTGACGGGGCAGGGGCTGCTCAGCTCTGTGGGGGAAAAAGAAACTGTGAACAAGTGAATCGTTACCTGGGACATCAGCTGAGTGCAGATGCCCCTCCACACACAGAGAAAAATCTCATTTTTCTCCAGGATTATCTCTCCTTTCCTAAGGAAGAGATTATAATAAGATTTTGTGCATAGCCTGTTGTTATGCATGTTGACACCAACAATTCCAAGGCACACAGGGAAAGCGAAAGGAGATAAGATGCAAAATGATTCTGTAACAGGTGCTGAAGATTTTCTGGGGAAGGGATTTTTTTTTTTCTTTGTTTGCTAAGCTTTCAAAAATAACACTGACATTTATACAAAAAAGAGCTTTTTATTTTCCCCTGGAGGTTACCAGCCTGCTGTCTCCCTCAGTGAGTTATCCTGTGGGCACTGTGGGCACAGGTAGAGGAATTGCTTCTAGCCCAGCTATCAGCATCCAGCAAGGCAAAAATAGTATGGAGTTAATAATGGATTAAATAACAAGCCATTATCAATATTCCATCACTCCAACAGGTTCATGGGGGGCAGTTCACAGGGCAGGGAGAGCCTGGGAGCCTCCCTGGCCCACCCTCTGTGTGTGCCCAAGGACAGTGGCTGCACTGGCCCGGCAGGATCAGCCACTGATGGCCCGTCCTTGGGCCCAGGATTGGCAGACACACCCTGGGCACCTGAGCACAGGTGACAGCAGTGGTGGCAGGAGTGGCAGCATGGGAGCCCCTGAAGGGAGGAGGGGACAGAAGGTCCTCAGGGTGAGGGTTGGGATCCACTGCAATAAAGGTGGCAGAGACCAGGATGTAAAAGCATCCATTGAGTAGTGATGCTGCCTTTGTCCAGCCCATGTTCAGCTGGAACATTGTCCCCTACACCAGTGACAGACCAGTAAATGAGCAATTCCATTCCCTTGGCCCATCAAGGAGCTAACAGGACAAACTACCATTGAAATTGTACAATATATTAAAGATGTGTGCAAACCTCATTAACTGCTGCTGGAAAAAACACCCCAAACCATGTCCATGCATTATCCTGCAATGTGAAATGTGTGCCAGGTTAAGGCTGCCCTCGAAGTGCCCCGGGGCTGGGACCCACACTTGTACCTGGTGCCACCACAGCCAAAGGAAAAACTCCAAGTTTTTCAGCCTTTGGCGAGGCTCCAGCTGATGGCTTTGTGCTGAGCGAATAAATAAGTTTTACTCTGTTCTCCTACAGAAGGCAGATAAGAAGCCAAAAAAACAAATAAAAAGCACAACAGAACAGCAAACATATTTGCTTTAAGGAGGGGAAGGCACGGCTAAGTTTCCAGACCATGAAGCCACAGACTGCCTCAAATTAAATTAATTTAATGGTTTATACATTTCGTCTGTAGAGATGTGGGCACTGAAATGTGCATCCTGAGGCGAGGCAGGGAGGGCTGGCAGACACTCATGTCACCCCTTGGCACAGCAGAGATGCCATGTGTGTGTCAGGGACAGCTGGGAGAGGGATGGATGCTCCAGGCAGTGCCCTGAGTCTGCAGCCTTCAGCTCTGCCCTGCTGGGACCAGCCCCCCTGCCTGGGAGAGCCAGGGGGGCCACGGGGTGGGGGCCAGGGGGTGGGGGCCATGGGTTGGGGGGCATGGGATGGGGGCCAGGGGCTGAGGGCCATGGGGTGGGGGTCACGGGGTGGGGGCCATGGGATGGGGGCCATGAGTTGGGGGGCATGGGTTGGGGGGCATGGGGTGGGGGTCATGGGATGGGGGTCATTGGGTGGGGGCCATGGGGTGGGGGCCACAGTGTGGGGGCCAAGGCTGCCCAGGCCTCTCGAGGGGCTCTGGGGCCAGCACAGCACCGACTGCCACGGCAGCAGCTCCATCTTCTCCCCACTCCAGCTCTGCCTCCAACCAAGGGCTCTGTGGCTTCATCACCAGGAAGGTTCTGCATTCCCATTCTCCAAAATAGCTTTTGCTCATTTGGCTCAGCCCTAACTCATCTTCTGTCAAATATTTTTTCCTCCTGCTGAAAGCAGGGCTCCTATTACTGTTTCTCACATCCACTTCAACCTACCGGGGTCTGTACATAATGAATTTGCATAACGAGCAGGATTTGTGAAAACCAATTGCCCTCTGTGTGGGTGACCTTGTGACTTCAAACAATGTGCAGGGCTGCAGGGCAGTGCTGCAGTGGAGCAGCTTTGGGAAAGCTGCTTGTTGGGTGTGTGAGCAGTGAGCACCTCGCCATGTGTGCCCTCCTGGCTTCTGGCTCACTTAGAGACCCAAAATGTTCTCACAGAATTGTGCTGGGCTCCCTCAGAAGTGATGGTGGCAGTGGCTGACCATGCCCAGTCACGGCAGCACTGGTGGCACCAGGCTGGGGACACCCCTGGCAGCACCCAGCAAACCTGCAGGGACAGAACCAACCCCAGAACCAACCCCAGAACCAACCTGTTCTCCCCTTGCTGTTTGTTAATTGTCACTGTGCAATGATGTTCCAGGGCAAGGTTGGATTTTGGGGATGAGCACAATGCAGGGCAATACTGAACACAAATATTGTACAAACACTGAGACTGTGCTTTTCTCTCAACTCCCTGACAGCGGCTGCAGCTGGGGGAGGGCTGGCTCTGCTCCCAGGTGTTATAAATGCCATGGCAAAAATCGGATTAATAAAGAAACAATTTATTAATAAAACAATCCCAATCACCGACAAAGAGAAAAACCACAAACAGGACGGGCAGTGCAGCGCTGGGTGGACAGGGGTCTGCACCCCAAGGTACAGATTTCCCAAATCCACACGGAGCGGATCAGCCCGGGGTTTTATAGGGGTTTTCGTGTCCCAAGGCGAAACAGGTGCGGGGAATAGTCCAGCAAATAGTCCAAATACATCTTTGGATGGGTTTCCCGGATCTGTCAATCTTTGCAAATTGTATTCCGGGAAGGTTCCTTTTACATGTGGATGGAGCCCGCCTTCGGGGAGGAATTTCTCTGTCTGGGTATGATACCGATTCTTATCTGGGTCGGCCAGTTTATTTGTCCATCCTGATGGCTCCTGTCCTGCTCTTTGTCTCAGGCTGAGAAGTGGTTGCTGTATGGGCAGCCACCTGACTCAGGAAGAATTTTTAAAACAGACTATACCTTTTCACATTTTTATATTAACACCAATCTAACATATATTTCTATATTTTTGCAACACGAATTTTTACCCCAATGTCACATTTATCACACAGAGAATGAGACAAGAGGAAAAGGCCCCCAGGGCTGCCACCTCTCCCCGTGACACTGGTGTGGATGGAGCAAACACGGAGGGACAGGTCTGGGGAGCACTGACACGGGGGGACAGGTCTGGGGAGCACTGACACAGGGGGACAGACAGGTCTGGGGAGCACTGACACAGGGGACAGGTCTGGGGAGCACTGACACAGGCGGACAGACAGGTCTGGGGAGCACTGACACAGGGGGACAGACAGGTCTGGGGAGCACTGACACAGGGGACAGGTCTGGGCAGCTCTGACACGGGGGGGACAGGTCTGGGCAGCTCTGGCACCACAAGAACAGCAGTGGGAACACGGGAAACACCAGCAGGGACAGCTCCAGGAGGGAGGACAGCTGGCTCTGGTTTCTTTGTTTTATAATGTGAGAGTTTGAGTGTGACCACAAAAGTTAGAACCCAGAAATAACTGAATGTGGTGATAAATGAAAGGCAGTCATAGAAAGTTTGCTGGTGTCTCCCTGTGAGGAAAATGCCCCTAATTCCTTGGGCAATGATGGAATACAACATGCTCACAGTTTTATTGATATTTTTAAAGAATTAGGATAAAAATTTGGGTGAATGAGGAGAAAGGTAAAGAAAATTTTCTGGTAAAAAAGTTCCGTATTTCAAGCTCATTTTGGCTTGGAATAGGAGGAAGAAATTGCTTTTCACATCCTTTTCCAACAGAACTAGCTTACTAAATTTCCATATGAGTCCACCTCATCTTCGTTCTCAAATATTCCAGAGGTGATGTGGAGAACTGCAAACCTGATCTCATATAAAACCTCCTGAGATGATAAAACTTGGGCTGAAAACTTAAGTCCATGTGCAACCACAAGGTTTCTCTGAGCTTTGCAGAACACGTGGAGCTGGCAGGAAATGACAGCCTTGCCCCTACAGGTGACACAGAACAGCTTCGTCAGCTCACCAGTGGGAATCTCAAATATTTTATAAAATAACAGGCTTTTCCAGACATCACTGTAAATTTCCCACTTAATTTTACAACATCAAACCTGCCCTCATTTTCCCCTCCTCAACCTTCCATTTGCTCATGAGATCATGGAGTCCCTGCTGATAGCAAGCTGTGATAAATTAAGTTTATCACTTAAGAAAAAAAAAATAAAAATGAGTTATAACCGTTAACTCCAGCTGAAATAATTCTATGGCTTCTCCTGAATGCAAAGAAATTCAGTCAGGACATCAGAGCTCTGTAACTAGGTGATTTATATGGATAAATCTTAAAGGCATCAGATAATCAGAGAATTAAAACTGTCAGAAGCTCTGAGTGAGCCTGTGAGTGCTGGGAAGGTGGGATCTCCACCTTGGGATAAAATACCCCTGAGGTGCTGGAAGAAGAACCTGTGGGTGGTTTTTCCTGGGTCTGCCTGACGAAATTTGCTTTGGGAGGTCCACGGCCTTAGGGGAAGGCTGGGTTTCCAGACTGGGACAGTGGGGTCAGGACAACCTTTCCCTTCAGTGCCGGTGGTTCCACGGTGCTCTGATGGTGTTACAGAACTGTCTGGGGTCTGTTGAGGGCAAATTGCCACATACGAGGTCATGGCCAGGCTGGACAAAGCTTGGAGCCACCTGGTCCAGCGGAAGGTGTCCCTGCCCATGGCACGGGGGGACAAGATGAGTTCCAAGGTCTTTTCCAGCACAAACTACTCCTGGTTCTGTGATCCACGACTTCATGTTCCTCTTGGTGATGGGCCCTGGTGCCAACACACCCCGTGGCACCCCTGGGCAGCCCCTGCAGGGCTCTGAGAGGGCTGGGGAATTCTTTCACCTGGAGCAAACCACTGTCCCGTGGGGCAGAGACTTCCTGCAAACCTGAGGTGAGAAAACAAAATCCTTGAGGCAGAAAATCCTGGAGGCACCAACCTGAGCTCAGTGTGGCTGCCAGAGGTTTGGGATGACACATCCTTGGGGAGAGCAGCACAGCTCTTGCACGAGCTTGAGACCCTGGTGCTGCTGTTGTTGATGCTAAAGGGTCACTTGAACCCAAAACTGGCTGAATGAATTTATCACAGAAAGAACAATCCTGGCTTCTTATTTTAACCAAAACCATTTCAGCCACTAATCACTAGAGACTGGGAGAATATTGTAGGGTTGCAGGCTTTGATCTCTGTCCCAGTTCAGTGCTGTCAGCCAGCATGCAAGTCTGTCATCTTTGCTTTTAGGTCTATCTCATTCCTGCACAATGTATTTTACATTAATTTTGTCACACTCTCTGCCAGACTGACGAATTCTCTGACTAGAGGATTTTATCTGCAAAGTCAGCCTGTGCTCTGCAGACCTGGTCTGTTATTCCCAGCAGGAGGCTCTGGTTCCTGGCACAGTAACTGATTGCACAGGGTTTAGGATCTGGGGTTTGGAAGCACACTCCTTTCTGCCACAGATTGTGCTGGATAAATGGTTTTATGGACTTTGGTTGGACCTAATGGCTGTTTGTGTCTTCTGCTGTATCTCTCATGGTGGGAAATGAGATTATCTTTCATCTTGCTGAAATAATAGACTTGTAGCCCTATAAGTCTATTATAGATAGACTGTATAGACTATATAGATAGACTACTAGATGGACTATATAGATAATCTCTATATCTAAGGTAAAACCTGTAGATAGAGGTTATATTTTTAGTAGAACCATTGGAATTGTAGGTGAGGTTTCAGATGTGAAGTGCTCTTGTTTCTGAATTATTGTCTGTTTTCCTCCAGCTGTATCAGGTGTTGAGCTGAAGGATCATATTCTCTGCCATAAATCTCCCTTGCTCATCCCTCAGCTCCTCGTGGCTGCAGCAGCCACCCCACCCTGTGTGAGATGAGCAAGATCATGTCTGTCCTTAGAGGGAGAACACAGCAGGCTTGGAGTCCCCCCAGGCAGTAGTTTTGAAAACAGTCTCACTAAGCTGCTTGTGTAAAAGATAATTTGAAAAAAAAAAAAATCCCTATAAAATGCAAATTTCTCTTGGTTTTCCATAGCAAAGCCTGAGGAAGGAGCTGCTCTCACACCTGGTGCTGCACTGAGCTGTGGGCAGTGCAGGTAAGATGGGCACATAGGAGGGATTACTCTGGCTGCCCACGTGCTTTGAGCTGCTTTTAACTGCAAACAAAACCACAAAATACCATAAATACAAAATATAAATATCAAACATTCAAGTATTTCTGTCAACGTTTGCTCCTCCATCTGCCCCTCAGAGGAAGACTCCACTCCTGCTGGGACACGTCAGAAGTCATGGGGATGGGGAGAGCTGGGGCAGCCCGGGCTGAAACCCTGCTGGGAGGAGCAGGGTGGTGTTCCAGCAGCCCAGCCCCAGCTCCTGCAGGGCAGCACGGCCACAGCTGCCCATGGGAACTGGGAGCAGCTGGAGCTGGGGGGGGGCCTGCAGGGAGAGGGGAAAGCCTGGGGGGGGACTTGGGTGGGTGCCAGCACGAGTGTTCCTAGGCCAGGGCACAGTGTCAGGGCTGTGAGCATCCCTGGCAGAGAAAGCTGGCCATGGATAATGGCTGGAGCAGTGCCTGGGGCACAGCCCTGGGGCACATCCCCATGGCACATTCCCATGACACATCCCTGTGACATATCCCTGTGACATATCCCTGTGACACATCCCTGTAACACACTCCTGTGTCACATCCCTGTGACATATCCCTGTGACACATCCCTGTGTCACATCCCCGTGGCACATCCCTGTGTCACATCCCCGTGGCACATCCCTGTGTCACGTCCCCGTGGCATATCCTCATGGCACATCCCCATGGCCCATCCCTGCAGGATGTGGGACAGGGCAGCTGTGGCTGTGCAGAGGAATAGGGCAGGGAATTCCTGTGGCCCATCCCCATGTCCCATCCCTGCAGGATGAGGGACATCCCTGCTGTGGCTGTGCAGAGTTCCTGGGCAGGAATTCCTGTCTCAGGAGGCTCAGGAGGGATGAGTCCCGTGGGCCCCCCTGAGCGGTGACAGGGCCATTCTGCTGGCACTGCCCAGGCCCCAGGCCCTGCACAGGGGGACCCTCACAGTCCTTATGGGCCCTTCACCTTCCAGAAACCACCACTTGTCATGTACAAACGCTGTTTAAGTTCCTGACTAAGGAGTGACACAATTAATGGCACACAGAGTGAACCGTTCTCACATGATACATCACACACACCTGACACGTTGTCAGAGAAGCCATTCCTCATTGCAAACCTGCATTTTTGAACCTCACAGCCCAGTTTACAAGCCCCAGTTCTGTAGGGTTTGGCTTGTTCAGGTGTCCCCTTCAGGTTTAATTTCTCTTTTTCCTGGGTTTTATGCATTTATTCATTCTGTACTAAATAGTGTTCATTATTTAGCACTGGACCACCTGGCAGTGAGCTCTGCCTGGAGTTTGGCTCTCTGGAGGCGCCTCATTTGTCTTGTGTTTGCCTGGAACATAACTCATAAGCCACCAGGGCTGCTTGGAAATGCACCATTTTTCTGAAATAAAAATCACTCTGCAAACTAAAGACCCAAATAAAGTGTAAATTCTACGGGGTTTTCATGGCCAGATTTGGAGATGGGGAGAATTACAAGGTGGCTCCTGTGAGAAGGTGCCAGAAGCTTTCCCCTTTTCTGATGGAACCAATGCCAGTGGCTCCGAGAGGGATTCCCTGGTGTCTCCTGCAGCTGAGATCCACCCAACATCCCCATCCCATCCTGCTGCTCCCCCCTGTTCACCCCAATGCAGGTATTCCCAAACTCTTCACTGAACAGGGTAACAGGCCACTGTTAGGGATAAAATTTCCATCTGGTGTGTGAAACAATGAGGGGAGAAAGCAAACAGGAGAGAGAAGAGAGAGAGGTTCAGCCTCAGGGCTGGATCTCTTTTCTTTGTCAGTGCTAGGTTCTGGGAAAATGGAATTGGAAAAAAAAATCCCTTAATTTAACTTTTATTCAATGTCAACCTTCTCACCATCAAAGAACAGTAACAATACTGGTGGGTTGTTTAAACAAACCACAAAATGCCCACAAACCTGCTCTGAGGAACTAATAGGGAGTCTGGGGGTTCCAAGACATCGCTTGAGAAAAATAAAAAGCCAGACTGTAACGGTGTTTGGAGTGCCATTTTCTTCAGAAATGTTGCCTCATTTGCCTCCACAAGATTCTCCTGGACACGTCTCCATCCTCATCATCTCAGCCATGGGAACCGAAATTTCCCCACTCATGGGAAGGGGTCAGTCACTGAGATTTGATTTTGGGGTTGAGATGCTGCCCCAGCTCAGACCCAAAGTCAGGAACCGGCAGGTCGGTGCATAAATTGGTTTTGTAGTGCAAACGAGAGGCTCGTAAGGCCTCCGAATGGGAGCCCTCCAGTCTTGTTACACAAGTCTTAAATTCATTATTAACAGTGTAGCACTGCTAATTGTACAATTGTAATGTAGCGTTTGGTAATTGCTCACTATACAAACACTGTAAAGGCCCCAGAGAACGCATCTAATTACGGGCTTGTGACAGAAGGCGGGCGGGAAATCAGCCCACGCTGCTGCAGTGAGCGGCTCATCTTCCTCATCTTCCTCATCTTCCTCATCTTCCTCGTCCTCACCGAGCGGTGGCAGATGGAGCCACCAGCCAAGTGGATCCACTGGCCCGCGGCCACCAAAAGGGAAACTTTCTCCACCCCCTTTTTGTTGGGAAAGATTAATCAGGGAAACCTTATAAATATGATTGCTTGGCAAAAGATTCTGAAAATGTGAAACCTGTAATCGAAATAGAAATGGGAGCTCACTTTGAGTTGTAGGATCCCGAGCCTTAGTCACTCTATAACCTGAAGACAACAGCCTGGGCAGCTGGAGGAGAATCCCTTTGGATTGAACAATCCCCTTCTGCTGCCTGAGGGACCCAAAGGTCAATGCAGCAAAACAGAAAAGTCTAAAGAGGAGTTTTTAGAGTTTCAAATTTAACACATGGTAATGTAGTAGTTCTTATAGGCTGTATGGAGATTCTGTAGGATTTTGTGTCTTGTGTTGGTTGGTCACTGTAAATTAGAATATTCATCCCAAAAGGAGATGGAATGGATTGGAACCAGGACCTCGCTCTCCTTTCCCTGCTCTTCCCCCTGCACTCTGACCCTGTCCCTTGCTCTCTCTCTCCCCTCTCCTCAGCCCAAACCCTCTTGCTCTCTCTCCTTCTCTCTCTGGCACTTCCCTCCAGCCCAGGCTGGTGGCTGAAGGGAAGGCCCTTTCTACCCACGGCCCTTGCAATAAACCCACATATTCTAGAATATCTCAGGTTTGCAGAGCACCTTGTCCCCAATATCAAATGCCTCTACACCTTTTTCCACATCCTGCTCCCCCCTCTGGGTGTGCTGTCCAGCCTCTGCAGCAAAGGGCTGAAAGAGGGGCCAGGAGGCTTCTCTTGTTTTCTGCCTCAGTGGGGCTGTAACTTCAGAATTAATCCAAGAAGGGGCCTTGGCTTTTACTGATCCCATGGGAGCAGTGTTGAGCACTTTGGAGTGGCTGTGTATGAATTAGCTGTGATGATTTCTTGCTGGGATGAAGTCGATTTCCATCCAGTGGCTGGTCTGGGGTTGTGTTTGGGGTCTGTGCTGTGGGTCCCTGGGGGTGTGTCAGTCCCTGCTGAGCAGCACTTGCACAGTGCAGGGGATTCTCTGCTCCTGACCCACCCCACAGCCAGGGGGGCAGCAGGAGCTGGGGACACAGCTGGGCACTGATCCTCACTGCCCCAGGGGTGTCTGTGAGCAGCAGGGACAGGGCTGAGCCCCTTCCTGGGGGTGCAGGAGGCTCTTGGGGTCTGTGCCAGCTCACTGGCACCCCAGGAGCCCCTCACCTTCCCTGGCAGCTCCAACACAGGGGCAAAAGCACCTGTTTCCCTCTGACTTTCAGCATTTCTCTACCTGTTCAGATGATCAGGAGCCACATTTTCAAAGCCTGTGTGGCAGCACCAATCTTCATCCTCCACGTCCCGTGTGAGCTCCCAGGACTGGCAGACACGAGGCCTGGCAGGGCAGAAACCTGAGGGTGGAAAGAGAGGGGTTTGGTCTGGGGGGGCAGCAGGTTCTCAGTAGCCCCTGATCCCCTCCTATGATGACCCACAGCCAATCCCAGCACGTCAGGAAATGTTACCCAGGGCCTGAGAAACATAGGAAGAGCAGGAGAACATTCCTCTTTAGGGGCTGGACGTAAAAAAAATCCCCAAAAAACAACAAAAAAACCCCCAAACCAAACCAAAAAAAACCCCAAAAAACCCCAAAAACAAAACAAAACAAAAACCCACAAACAAACCAAACCAAAACTAAACAAAAAGAAACCCAAACAATCAAACAAAAAACCCCACCAAAAAACCAACAAAATCCCCCCCCCCAAAACCCAACCAACCAAACAAAAAACCCCCCCAAAACAAAAACAAAACAAACAACAACAACAACAACAAAAACAAAACAAAACAAAACAAAACAAAACAACCACGAAAAAAACCAACAAAAAAACCCCCCACTGTCTTTGGAAGTTACAGTGGGAAACTGAAGATCAGAAGTAAAACACACTTTTTTTTCGAGGACACCAAGATCTGGGAGCAGCTTACCCAAGGGGCCAGTTGAGTTTTGCCTGTTGAAGCTGCTGCTCTTTAGCCCAGCCTGGGGTCATTTCCCGAGGAACTCCAGCAGCAGCAAACCCCGGGGTGTGTGATGTGGGGCTGTGCCTGTGCCAGGCCGGACTGGCAGATCCCACCTCTCCCCAGGGAACGGAGCCCCGCAGCCCCGAGGGTCCTGTCCTGCCTGTCCTGCCTGTCCTTGGAGGGGACAGCACAGAGGTCCTGTCGCCAACAGGAGAGAGAGGGCAATCAGCAGCGACAGCCCCTGACCCAGGCGTCCCGACCTCCCTGACTCCCGTAAAGGAAGTTATTAGTCAAATACTGCGCCTTGGTGGGAAACAATTACCGCTAATTACCGTCGAGTCGCGGCATCCCCAGACTTTGAACAGTGTGCAAGGCTGGTGTGATTAGAGGCTGTCAGGAGGCTGTCTGAGGGCTTTCCGTGCAGTGTATTCCTGACAGGATGGTTCGTGCCAAACGGGGGACTCTCAGTGGTGTTGAATCTGCACATAATGTTATTAAAATAAATCAGGCTGGCAGACTGAGACACGGCAGACAGCCCAAGCCCTCCTCTTGCACCCCTCAAAAACCACATTGAAAGGGGATACCTGGAATGTTGTGAGTGTTCCTGTGAGTCCTGATCAGATTTTTGGCTCATACAGCCCACAGCCCACCAGCCCGGTGTGTGGTGGGAGCAGCATCACTGGGTCACAGCGAGGGCCCCACGGTGGCTGGAGGTGGCAGGAGGTGGCCAGCAGGAGCTAAAGGTCTGTCACCTCTGCATTTCTTGCTTTCAAGTGTTTGAGTCTTTGCAGCAGCTTCTCACGCTGCTTCATGTAAACAATATTGTATTCTTAGAATTTATCTGTGTGTTTTGCATTCTTGTTCTCTGAGAGAGAACTTGACTGATGGTCACAGTGACCAATGGGGTCAGGAGGTTGTGACCTCCTTGGGCCAATCTGGGCCCTCTGTACAAAATGTATATAAGCTTTTGGAGTCAGATAATAAAGAGCATTCCATGTTTCACCAAGCTGCTGCTGCTGCCTGCTGTCCTCTGAGGGTCCACACCCACATCACAACGTGTTGCCCCTCTAAGGGCAGGGGTAACAAAGGTCTGCAGTGCAGTCACTCCTCCCCATCCCAGCACCTCCACAGATCACCTGTCAGCAAGCTCCATCCCAGTCTGCTTGGGAACAGAGCAGACCAAGCTGGGGGTATAAAAGTCAGCTCACCCCAAAAGCCTCTGCAGAGAATCCCACAGCAGTGACACTGCTGAGGTTTCCCGGCCTCCTTTTGTGCTGCAGGGGACACTCCACGATGGAGGAGGAGGATGAATGCTCACCCCTGCACTGAGATCTTTGCTCACAGGTGTGTGATTCAGTTATGGCTTATACATTATGGAATCTCACATGGAGTGGTGAATTCATGTGAATCCCTCGGGCACAGGGGATCAAACCCTTGTTTGTTGTGCTTGGCTGTTGTATCTCCTAACGAGCTCATTAAAAAAAAAGCCTGATTTACAGAGCACTTTGTCCTGTACATTTGAGGGATCCAAGAGACCGTGACATCCCTTCTTTGGCCCTTCCTGCCCGCTGCCAGCTGTGAGGGGGTGTGCCTGTGGCCAGCAGGGCAGCAGGGCAGCCAGAGCAGGGGCTGCAGGGGAGCAGGGGAGCAGAGGAGAAGGGGCTGCAGGGCAGCAGGAGCTGTCTGTGCTGCAGAGCCTGTTGGCACAATTGAGTTTTCCACCTTCTTGGAGAGGTGTAGCACAAACACTGAGCCTTCAAAATGAAAGGAGGGTGAGCACCAGGAGCAATGAGGTTATTTTTAGCATCTCTATCTCTAGAAAGGGTTAAATCCAAGCCTGACTCAGGACCTTGAGCCTGGTGTGTGTTATGAGCACACAACAAGACCCTGGCAGCGAATGCCCAGAGAGAAGAGCAGATCCTGGGCTGGGAACTCCGTGTTGTGGTTAAACTGAGGAATTCAGCACTTGGAAATTGCAGAGTCTCTGCCTTATTAGATTATCTTGCTGCTCTTTGTTCCTCCTCTGTAGAGTTCTTTATTCAGAATTTGCTCAAATATTTTCCTTCAGAAGATTTAATATCTCAAAGTGCAAATATCCAAACCCTGTATCATTTTGTAATTTCATACTCTGTAGTTCTTTCATATGCATATCAATCATTTGCCATGCTTTTGAAGGATGCAGCTTGAGTAATGGTAGTGAAAGAAAACCCATTCAGCGTTGATTTTAATTGAACAAGCTCGGAAGCAGTGGGGATCCATGCCAGACGCCAGTTTGCTCTTTTTCAAGAGTTATTACTAGAATTCTTTTGCTTCTGTGTCTTCTTTTTTTTTATTTATATATTTTTTTCCCAATTAACAGCTTCTCAAAAATATTAGTTATCTTATTATTTTCCCAGTTCTGCTTGTTTGGGATGCTTATGCACAATAACCACTAAATTCACTTTCTGCTCCTGTTCCAATGGAATATTGTATTCCTTGTCTCTGCTGGAGCAACACTCCAGCCTGAATTCCAGAGTCATTTTTTTGCAGGGAAAATTAACTCATTTCTGGTGCGACCTTTTAATTGTGGTTACGGCAGTGGTGAGCTCCTGTATGCTCTAAACTGCAACTGTAGAGACTGTAAACATTATAAACTGAAGGCTGCAAGGACTGCAAATAAATGTTTATTCTTTCCTCTGTGTTTCTTCATTCTCCCACCATGATGAGCTGAACATTAGGCCTCAGCTAATGTTTCTTGGATATAAGAGAGGAGATGGAATATCCAGAACAATAATAGTTTGAATTATGGGACACTCTTATCCATGCAAAATTTGGCTCGAGGAAAAGACTTAAATCAGCAGCTGGTAGAACAACAAATTCCTGTCTGTTGTGGAATGAGCTGTGCCCATGGCTCTGACAGGGCTGAGGGAACTGGGGCAGGCTGCTGATGGAGACTTTGCTGTTTTCTATCAAGAAGTCACCTGAACAAAGAGGAAATAAATTGTGTAAGGAAGAAATGTGAATAAGGAAGAATTTAAAAAGACTGAAGCTCAAAACTCCAACAAGAAGAGAGTGCAAGTGTTAAGGGAACATGTCATTAAAATTCCAGAAGCACAGAGGAGGAGACAGGCAAAGAAGAACCTCTTTGGGGTTAAACAGGCTGGGGGAGGGTGCTGAGCCCTGCTGGCACAGGATTAGGTGTCAGATGATGCCCATCCCATCTGCACGACACCCAGCACTTCTGGCTGCTGAAATCATGGAATCACAGCATCATTTGGGTTGGACAAACCCTCTGAGAACATCGAGTCCAACTGTTCTCCCAGCACTTTCAAGCTGTTCGATGACTGGAAGCTGCACTCAGGGATGGGCAATCATTGTTCCCCAATCCAGCAGGCTCAATGCCACCTTCAGAAAGAGATGTGGAGCTGTTTTCCCCTAAACCAGCTCATCAGACTCTGCACAGCAGCCCTGGGTCTCTCCCTGGTGTACAGGTTGGCTTTGCCCTCCACGTCCCCTCAAAACCACAGGAATGTCTGTTTATGGAGAGGGAGAGATGATGCCCCTGGTGTCAGCAGCCCTGTCCTCACGCCAGCTCTGCCCCAGCTCCATCCCACACCTCAGCACTGCCTGCCAGCCACAGTGAGCCTCTGGCAGTCCCCAGCTGCTCTGGCTCTGCCTGCCCTGGGAACACCAGTCCCGGTGTCTGGAGGTGACAGTGACACCTCTCGGAAGGGAAAGGCCTCTTGCAGGTAACAGGGTTTTTTTTGGACAGGCTGTTTTTCTAAATTATGACTGGGCTTATTCTCTAATTTTTATTCTCAGCCCTGCAATGTGTCTGTTTCTTCCCATAATATTTCCTCCCCATTTCCAAATTAAACCAGCCATGCTCTGGGTGAGCTCATGTCCCTGCCAGACCACCACTGTGGGGCACAGGGCTGGCTGAGGAGAGCCCTGAGCTCGGTGCTGGCTCCAGGGAGGGAGGTTTGGGCCGAGGCAGACAAGGCTCCTTGTCAGCACAGCAAACTCTGCCCAGTTGTGCCTCTGGACTTTCCCAGACCAAACTGTGCTCGTGCAGAATTGTGGCAGGTGTGCTCATCCATGTTCATCCACCAGCTCCTGTCTGGCAATTAAAGCACTTGTTAAATAAGCCAGGTACCAACAGCTGGAAGCCTTCATATAATCATGCACGAAATTAAATAAAAATATAATAAATCAGCACACTATTTTTATTTCTCAAACAAAGAGAAATAAATCTTTTCTATAAAAAGATTAAGCAAACAGATACTACAATTACTTTACTCATGATTTTAAATCTAAGATGATTATTTTTTTGACTAAAAATGCAAAAAAGGGGTGCACTCCAGCTATGGAGTGACTTGGTTTGGCTCCATCAGGTGAACTGAGTGTGTTTGAGGACCAGCCTGTCCCCAGCCCCGGGGGGGTTTGGGGTGTGGGGGGTTCCCTGGCAGTGCCAAGGCAGGCTCAGGCACTGTGGGGCTGCCACGTGAACACCAGGGCACCAACACGTGCTGGGGCTTCACCCCCACCAACACACCCCAGGGAGAAATGTCACCCCAAATAAAATCAAGGGGAGTGCTGAGGGCCCTGTGTGCCCGGGCCAGGTTCAGCACCCTGAGCCTCCCTGGCCGGAGGGTGACAGCTGGGGACACAGGACAGCCGGGGAGCGGTGTCACCTGGGCCTGGCAAAGGTGACAACCAGAGGACCCGGCAGGTGCAGGATCGGCCCCGCCGCGTTTTGTACAACGCAACAGCTCCCCCATCGCACTGAATAAAGAACTTAAAATGCAAAACCATCCCCAGGAATGAGGGCTGGGTCAGCTCCACACGCTCCCCGGCTGTTCTGGAGGGAGAGGCTGGTGCTCACCGGCACTCGAGGCGTTCCTGTCTCCAAGGGGCTCCGGGGAAGGGAAATCCACTCCACACAACGCGACATTTGACATTTCAGCGATTAGGGCAGTGAATTCTCTCCTCGCAGGGATGAACGAGCACTGCCGGTTCCAGGCACTTTCTGATGAGGCACCGCGGTCTCTCTCCACGTCCCGCCTCTTGCCGTGTTTTCCGCCGGGCTGTCACAGGAGCTGCAGCCCCAGGCGCTCCTGCACTGCCGCGGGTCTCCTTTAGGGTGCACACGCCGCCCGCGGTTGGTTCGGCACCGCCGCCCGCCCGTGCGATGGAACCTGCTGGGTGCGGTGACGTTACCCCGAGCACGTCGCTTTATCTGCCCCCGGCACAGCCACCGCCCCCCGGGGCTCCGAGCCCCCGCCGCGCCTCTGCCCCCGCGGCTCCGGGGGTGCTGGGGGGTCCCCAGGGTGCTGAGGGCTCCAGAAGGTGCTGCGGGCTCCTGAGGGTGCTGCGGGTTCCCCAGGATGCTGAGGGCTTCCAGCACAGGTCCCGGAACAGGTCCCGGCACAGCTCCCGGCACAGATCGTGGTCTCTGTGCAGAGGGGCCGGGCAGGAGGCCGGAGGGGACGAGGGACGGGCAGCCCCTGGGGCACCGGGTGTGGGTGCTGTGGGTGCTGTGGGTGCTGTGGGCAGAGGTGGCTGAGCTGGCACCTGTCACCCGCAGCTGCACACGGTGGCACCACGCCCCGGCCACAGTCCATCCTTCCGGAGGTGGCTGAGGGTTAGAAAGTGCATGAAAGGCCTCTCTGTGTTATTTAAACAACGAGCTTTCCTCAAGGTCTCATTATTTCAGCAAAAAAAGAGAAGTGATGTAATAATCTTAAAATGATACCTGTGAGGGGGAAAATGTTTCAAGTTAAGCAGTTCCCAGCTCTGTCAGGAAAAAAAGCATTTTAACCCCAGTTGGTGAAGACAAGACAAAACCCCAGGAAGGGCTTGTCCAGAGGGGTGAGGGGGGAGGTGACTGAGCCCCAGAGGGTCCCCAAGGCAGGGTGAATCCTGGCCAGAGCGAGGTGGGAGCTCACCTGAGCAATCCTGCCATCCCCAGAGCCAGGGCCACGCAGGATGTGCTGTCCCTGAGGTGTTACACTGCCAGGCACTGGGAATAACCATGGCAGGACACTGACCTGCCCCTTCCCGGGGGTTTGTCCCAAAACAGCCTGTCCCTGGCACTGAGGGGAGGGTTCAGGCACAGACACCCCCTGGAGTCACCGGGAACACCCGGGAGAGGCCCCAGGGGAGGGGTGGACAGGAGGGAGGGGAACAGTAACAGTTCCAAGGTAAGACCTGCAGGGCACAGCACCCACACAGTGTCACTTGGGGCCGTGCCCAGGACCAGACAGCAGAGTTTCCATCCCAGCCATCAGCACTGAACCTCCCCAGCACAGCCACAGCTCCACACTCCTGGATGCCCCCACTGGGTGCATTAACTCGGTGGTGTCATCTCAGTCTCACATCCAGGAGGGATTTCAGGCTGACGAAGAAGATGCAGCAGCCCTTGCTCAAACCCCTGAGGCCAGGGAGCACAGGACACTGCTTTGGCTGCAGGGCTGTGGAGCTGCTGGGCTGAGCTGTGCTGGTGCCAGTTCAGAGTGGTCCTGAACCAGCCCTCACAGGCTGTTTGTGCTGGATGGTGCAAACACTGCACCCCCAGCACATACCAGGCTCTCAGCACAAGCTTCCACTGAGTTTCCACTGACTTCTCCATGTTCCCGTGGCCAGGAAAGCTGAATCCCAATGTCTGCCTCCTCTTCCAATGGCAGCCCTGCTGCTGCATCCCTGGCATCACAGCCCCCTGCTTCCGGGGCAGCAGAGAACCGACAGAGCAGCAAATGCTGGAACCTGAAGCCCGAGACACTGGTGGATGCCAGCCAAGACCACGGATGTTTTCCCAGGGAGCACCTTCTTGTCTTTCTCCTCTCTCCACAGGGGAGCACACTGTGAACGCCAAATCAGGGCTGGGCACGACACTGCCTCCAGCTCCAAAGGCAACCAGGGCCAGGACCGAGTGTGGGGCAGAGACCACCCCGGCAAAACCAGCAGGCATGAGCTTTCCTTTGAGGGAGAGAAGATTTTGACTCATTTCCTCCTGCCAGCCTCTCTCCCCCTGTAGCAGCTCGAACCGGCTCTGTGAAGCAGCAGCTGGTGCTGGAGATAAACACTAACCCAGGCCCAGCCTGGCAGCCCAGCCCCGGACAGCTCCAGGGGCCGCCAGGAGGACAGAGGACGATGCAGCTCTGGCAGCTGCGCTCCTTGTCAGACCAGGACCACGGGCTGCCCTGGAGACCACTCCAGGTTGTCAGGACAGCCCTGAGCCCAGAATACTGATGTGTTCCCTCTTCTCGCCCTCACCGGGGCCAGACGCTGCATCCCAAGGCACAAAAAACTTTGGCGTGGTATCGGCAGAGGGGCACGAGGACTGCCACTGCTTCCTCCCGCTCCTGGAATGGGGATCCCACCCCGTGCATCCCCGGGAGAAGGTGCCGGTGTGTCCCGGCAGCGCTCCCGCTGCCTCCAGGCGTGCAGAGCATCCCTCGGGTGTCCTCCTGCCCCCTCAGCAGTGCCGGGCGGGCTGGTCCGGCCCAGAGCCCCGGGGCAGCCCCGGAGGAGCCTCCCATGGCGGGGGGAGGGTGTCGGGGAGCCGGGGCCACTGCCCGGCGCTGGTGCCGCACATCCCTGCAGGTGCGGGGTCACCGGCCGCTGGCGAGGTTGTTAATTAGCTCCTCTCCGGGCAGCGCTCCTCTTCTTCGTGTCCCGCAGCATCCCCGGCGTTTTCCCGCAAAAGGGCGCTGGGAAAGGGTGTCAGTGTGTCCGCAGAAATGCCGCTCTCCGCCCTTTTAGCGATCCGGGAGACAGGTAACGCTGCCGCAATCCCCGAACCGCTCCGGTTCACTGCCCCCACGGGTGTCCCGGCCTTTCCTTCTCCCGCCGGGACCGTCCCCGCTGGCAGCGGGATGGGACAGCCGCGTGTCCCGAGGGCGGGCGGGAGCCCCGGCCGTGCCGTGCCGTGCCGTGCCGTGCCGTGCCGTGCCGTGCCGAGCCGTGCCGTGCCGTGCCGTGCCGAGCCGTGCCGTGCCGTGCCGTGCCGTGCCGAGCCGTGCCGTGCCGTGCCGTGCCGTGCCGTGCCGTGCCGTGCCGTGCCGTGCCAGGAGGAGCAGAGCGGAGCCGCCGCCGCGTTCCCACCCGCCTGGCGCGGGACGTTCCGCCGGCGCATCCCCGGCTCCAGCGTCAGCTCAAACTCCCGCGCCCCGCCCGCCGCCGCCCCCGCCCGCCCCGGCCCCGGGCAGGGCTGGGGAAGGGCCGGGGGGCGCCCCGAGGGCCGCGGCCGCTCCCGCTGCCCGTGTCCGCAGCCCGGCCCCGGCCGGCGGGGCAGGCGTGTCCGTGTCCGTGCCCGTGTCCGTGCCCGTGTCTCTCGGTGCCGGTGCCGGTGCCGGTCCCGCCGGCGGCACTCAGCCCCGATCCCGGCGCGGCGGGGGGCGGTGGGCGCACGTCTGCGCGGCGTTGGCGGCGGCGGGGCGGCCGCGGCTCAGCCGTGCGTGCGGCGGGGCGGGGAGGGCCCGGCTGCTCCAGCCCGCCCCGGCGCGGCGCGGCGCGGCGCGGGGGAGGCGGCGGCTGCTCCATGCGGCAGCGAGCGGCGCGGCTGCCCGCGGCCGGGGCCGGGGCCGGGGCCGGGGCCGGGCGGAGGCCGGCGGCGCGGAGGATGGGCGCAGCTGCCGCCGCCGCCGCGGAGGGCCGAGCCGCGGGCGCCGCGCTCCCCGCTCTGCCCCGCCGCGGCTGCTCCGCCTGAGCGCGCCCGGCGCGGAGCGGCGCGGAGCCGCATGGCCCTGCCGCCGGCCGCCCCGCGATAGGGCACCGCACCCGGGAGGCGCCGGCCCGGCGGCGGGGCTGCCCGCGCCTCGCCCGCGTCCCTCCGTCCGTCTGTCCGTCCCTTCGTCCGCCCGCCCGTCCGGCGCAGCGCAGGATCCCGCAGCGGGGCGCGGAGCGGCGGCGCTTGGCGAGGATTAACCTGGCGCAGGTACACGGCAAGGTCAGCGGCGGCGGGAGCGGAGCGGGGCGGGCCGCCCGGTGCGGGGCGATGCGGGCGGGTTGTCCCGCGCCTCCCGCCCCCGCCGAGCGCGTTGTGCGTGCGGTGCCGGTGCCGCCCGCCCTGCCAGAGCCGCCGCCTGAGGCCGTCCCCGGCCGCCCTGCCCGCCCCGGCCCGGCCCGGGAGCTCCGCGGGAGGATGCGGGCGGCGAGCGGCTCGGGGCGGAGCGGCGGGCAGCCCTCCCGCCGCCAGAGCCCGCAGCCCGCCGGGGCCCGGCCGCGGCCGCACCCGCAGGGGACGCGCTCCGGCCGCCGCCCGTCCCCGGAGGCTCCAGGTAACGCCGGGGGAGCCGCGCCCGGCACATCCGCACATCTGCACATCTGCACATCCGCACATCTGCATTGCACCGCGGTACCGGCCCGGGGGACGGGGCGGGGGGGGGGGGCGGTGAGGGGCGGCCCGGCCGGTCCCGAATGTCCCGGTCAGGACGAGCCCGGGGCGCGGCGGGGGCGCGGGACGACGCCCTTCCCGGGAGCGCGGGGAGCGCGGGGCGGGTGCCCCGGACGGGCCGGGCCGAGCCGGGCCGGGCCTGGCCGCGCTGCCAACGCTGCCCGCGGGACGGCGCTGGGCTGGGCCGGGCCGGGCTGGGCTGGCGGTGCCGCGGGGCCGGAGATGCCGCCGGGCTGCGATACCGCCCGAGCCGCGGCCGCCGCCCCGTTACCGGCACCGCCGCCCCGTTACCGGCCCCGCTGGCGCTGCGGCGCTGCCCGGGCGGGCGGATCCATCCCGGGGCGGCTCGGGGGGCTCGGTAACCCCTGGGCTCCCCCGGCCCAGCCCTCCCGCCCCGTCCCACCGCCCCCGGCCGCTGCACACGCCGCTCGCTCTCCCTCCCCGCTCTCCGTCCCTGGGGCCGCCCGGTCCCCCGTGTCCCGGGATGCGGCTGCGCCCCGCGCTCCTCCATCCCCTCCGCCCTCCGTGCGGACACCGCTGTGTGCGGGAGAGGGAATGTAGGGCAGGATGGACGCTCCCCGCCGGAAGGCTCCCGCTGGGGAGGCGGCAGCAGCGGCGGAGGAGCCGGCGGAGCCTCGCAGCCATGTTGGTGTCGGAGCATCAGCCCCGGCGGCTCCGGGAGCCGCGGCGGGTGTGCCGGCGGGCATGGCTGGGCCGGGGGTACTGGGGGAGCGCCTTCCCGGGCCGGTCCTTCCCAGCACGGCCTGGGGAACACGGGCTTTGTGCTTCCTCTGCGTCCTGGGACAGCAGCGCTTCCCTTTCGCCTCCGCCCTCCCTCCCAGGCTGTTGCATCTCCGGGCACTCGTTGTGTGGTGTGTGGAGCAGAGGGATGTGTTGGTCCCAGCTGTGGTCATGAACCCGGCCTCGCCAGCCCTGGAGACCCGGGGTGGGACAGCAGGTGCCCCCAGCCCAGCCCAGCCCAGCCCAGCCCAGCGCGGCCCAGCCCAGCCCAGCCCAGCCCGGCCCAGCCCAGCCCGGCCCGGCCCGGCCCAGCCCTGTGTGCCCTCTGGCCGAGTGCCGTGGCAGTGGCCAGGCTGGCAGTTCCTGCCCTTGGCCGTGGCTGTCGTGCTGTGATCCTCCCCACCCACCCACACTTCCATTTCGCGTGTTCCTGTGGCACGTGGTGTCAGCCCGTTCCTCCTGAGCAGCCTCGGTGGGCTCCTGTACGGGCTCTGGGGCCAGCACGGCCAAGAGGCCAAACCATCCCTGCTGCAGTTGAAGCCTGTCTGGTTCCAGTTGTGCAGCTGCACAAGGAGGGGTCTGGGCTGGCTCTGGCAGCAGCAATCCTGGCCATGGCTCTGGAATCAGAGATCCTGGCCATGGCTCTGGGATCAGTGATCCTGGCCATGGCTCTGGAATCAGAGATCCTGGCCATGGCTCTGGGATCAGTGATCCTGGCCATGGCTCTGGAATCAGAGATCCTGCCATGGCTCTGGAATCAGCAATCCTGGCCATGGCTCTGGAATCAGGGATCCTGGCCATGGCTCTGGGATCAGTGATCCTGGCCATGGCTCTGGAATCAGCAATCCTGGCCATGGCTCTGGAATCAGAGATCCTGCCATGGCTCTGGAATCAGAGATCCTGCCATGGCTCTGGGATCAGTGATCCTGGCCATGGCTCTGTCCAGGAGTGTGGGGCAATGCCCAGATGGGCTGTGTGTGCTGGGACCAGTCTGTGCTGCTGTGGCAGGAATCCCAGTGTGTGCCTGGAGCTGCGTGTGCTGCCACAAGGACTCTGAGTGGGCAGCCCTGTCCTGTGCACAGGACACACCTTGGGGCTGCCCCAAGGGCTCTGGGGTATTGCCAGAGTCAGTCCTGGCAGGTGGAGGTGTGCCAGGCCTGGCAATTCCACTGCTGGTCTGGGAGTCAGGTGTGATTTTGCACAAGTCTCTTTGTACCAGAGGCTGAGTGTTCTCAGTGCCCAACACCTTCCTAATCCACGTTGCTAAATATATACTGTACTCAAGGGATTATGCATTTGTTTAAATGCATAATAAATGTGTTTAAATGCGTAAGACTGGATCATAATGCACACCAGAGCTTGCCAGTTTGGCCTCCAGTTACAGGCCTCTCTAAGATATATCTCCTGGCATATTACCTCATCTTTCTGCTTTCAGAAAGAGCAGTTCCTGGTTTTATCATGGCAGGGCAGTCAGTGGAAGCAAATCCTGGATATCTCAGGTACCCAGTGCAAGGTAAAGCTGAACTAGTTTGCCTGTTCACCAGACACTTCCAGCAGCAGGAGGGGACTTGAGATTGACCCATTCCACCAAACACGTGCAGCTGCAGGAGTGGGCTCCAGAGTGTCCTGTGGCAGGGAGAGCCACTGGGCTGAGTGCTCATGTCATCCTTACAGCCAAGAGAAGCTGTGCTCGACTGCAGCGCTGCTCAGGAGGGTGTCTCAGGGGCTTGGTTTGAATTTTTAATGCAGGTCTGTTGTCTGGAGAGGCTCCTGTTGGCCACTGAAGGTGTGAGTGGGGCCAGGAGGATGAGAGGTGGCTGCCCAGCCCAAGATCTGTGCTGGCTGGGAATGTGGGGAACCCAAGAAGAGACGTGGCTGAGTAGCATGGCGAGAAAAAAAACAGATCTTGCCCAAATTTTTGAGAAAGATTAGAGAGGACTCGAAGGCAGGAGCATCAGGAAGGATGGCCTTGGCACACGGGGTGCCTGTCTTGGAGATGTGCAGCATCCCGAGGTGCCTGGGGGCCTTGTCCCTCTGCTGGGGCACGTGGAGCTGGTTCAGAGGCTGCAGAGCTAATGGCTTTCCATTGCTGATCGATCCTGCCTGTGCTCTCAGATGTGGTGACGGGCTGGTTTTAGAGAGCAATCTTTGCATATTCCCTGCACAAGCAGCTGGGCCGAGCGCCGCTCTAATGGCCTCGCTATTAGCGGGCTCAGAACCTGAGCCAGCCTGGAAAGGCTCTGTAAGTGCTGCTCAAGCGTTTTGGGCCAGGCATATTCCATGCATTAGGGAAGATTTGTACTCCTTGGACCAGACATCACTGAGTGTTATCTATTTATACACATCTAAATATATCCTCTGCAGTCTTCAGACTTTTCTAGCTAGTAGTAAAATTATTTTTCAATATCATGCTATTAAAGCATGCTTGCTGACACTATCCGATGAGGTTCGTGCTAGGAGAGGCTTGTGTGTGTGTGTTTGTTTTAAATAAAAACTGTTCTTGAGGTAGTTACCTAAAATGCTTTGGGAACAAAAGCTTGTTGTCTGTGTGGCTGGGTAGCAGGGAGAAATGTGGTTGAACAGAAGCAGCACTGGAGACATGCTCAAGCCTGGAAAACCAAATCCAAACCTCATGCAAAGTATAAGGTTTTGTTGCTGAAGAGTGAACCATTCTTTCTAGAAATTTTTTGTCAAATAATCTGCACTTCGCAGCAAAATGGAAACATTTGCTTCAAATTAGTCAGATATACCTTCTGGCACTCTGGAGTTTGAGATGTCATTGTGAAAACAAAATGACAAATCTTGAAGTAACACAGGTAATGGAATTCCTGTGCAGGGCCCAGCTCCAGGCTGTGGAGGGTGTTCCCACGGAGCCCTGCTGCAGGGCTGGGTCTGTGTGCAGTTCTCTGGGGATGGTGCTGGTCTTAGTGGGGCTCCCGAGGAGGGGTGGAGACCTTGCCACATCCCCAGGTAACCCATGGGCATGCTGGCGGGGTGGTGGTGACAGTGACAGCTGAGTGCCTGCAGCCTGACATGGGACAGTGATGGCCATCGTTTTGTTTTCTGGGGCAGCTCTTGCTGTCGGTTCTTGGAGAACTAAGAGGCTGCAGAGGGAGAGGGAGAAGGGAAAGGGGTTGGTATTCACAGGGGAGCAGGTGAGATGAGGAGAGGGCTCCTGGAGAAGGCCCTGGCCCACAGCCCCTTGCACCAAAGGCAGTGCTGGTCCCCCAGGCCACCCCAGGTCCCTTGGCTGGGGCTCTGGGCTCCACAAGGCAGAGGCCCATGGTGTGGTGACATGATGTGGTGCTGGGAGCTGTCCTGCACAGGTCTGTGGGCACAGGTACCTGGCACTGCTCTATCTGCCTAATGGACACATTGGTTAGGCGCTGTGAGGGTGACAGTGGTGTCCCAGGGCTCCCTGCCCACGTGCCCTGTCCTGCCTGGATCACTGGCCACTAAGGCACAGGCTGGGCACGCCGTGCCTGCTGCTGGGCTGGGCAGCAGCTCTTGTGTTTCCAGGGAATAAATGGCTCTACAAGTCTCATTTGTTTTGGGCAGGCTGGATAATGTAGAGGGTGGTTTGTCAAATGGCTGAGGCAGTAATGGGAGCCTTGGTGGGGCCTCTAATTGTGCAGCACATGGTCAGTGGGACCTCACAGTACTGGAGCCAGTTCCCAACGCTGCAGAGCTTTGGCCAGTGCTGAGGTTTTGAGTTTGCTCTTGTAGATGAAGCTTCTCCCCAGGAACTCTCTCATGGCAAAGCATTTCCATGAAAACATATGATTAGGTAGCTTTGCTTTAAAGTCGAATATCTTTTCTCCCTTGAAGTTTTTATTTAGGCTTCTCTGTCAAGATCGTGTTGGAATTCTTTTGCATTGGAGACAGATAAAATTCTTCAGTTTTCGTTGCCTCAGCATTGTTTCATTGCCAGACAGCTGATATTCCCTGTGTATCTATTTCCAATTATTTATACTTCCTGGTCTCTGTAGTTGGCCATGGGGGATGGAGAAGCAGGAGCCCACCACAGTGAGCCATGGCAGCTCTGTGACTCCTGCAGCTCACCAGGTGTGGGACAGCAGGTGTAGAGGGAAAACACAAACAAAGAGGAAAAGATGTGGTGGAGAAAGTCACACTGAGAGGAATTCCCAGGATGTGTTTTTAGTCCCCTGGTGCTGCTGGTCCTGGGATGAGATTGCTTTAGCACCAGTGAGGAGTCATGCAGAGACATTCTGCTGCACATGGGTGAGATGCTAGTTCTCTGTGCTTGAGCCAGAGTTGGAGTTTGCCTGGGATGTGAGGTGTCTGCCCTGGCACAGGGAGGCAGGTGCTGTTGGCACAGGATGGCAGGTGCCAGTGGCACAGGATGGCACAGGATGGCAAGTGCCAGCGGCACAGGATGGCAGGTGCCAGTGGCACAGGGAGGCAGGTGCTGTTGGCACAGGGATGTACAGGAAAGCAGGTGCCAGTGGCAGAGGATGGCAGGTGCCATTGGGCACAGGGAGGCATAGGGAGGCAGGTGCCAGTGGTAGAGGATGGCGGGTCCATTGGGCACAGGGAGGCACAGGAAAGCAGGTGCCAGTGGGCACAGGAAGGCAGGTGCTGTTGGCACAGGGAGGCAGGTGCTGTTGGCACAGGGAGGCACAGGGAGGCAGGTGCCAGTGGCAGAGGATGGCAGGTGCCATTGGGCACAGGGAGGCAGGTGCCAGTGGCACAGGGAGGCAAAGGGAGGCAGGTGCCATTGGCACAGGGATGCACAGGAAAGCAGGTGCCAGTGGCACAAGGAGACAGGTGCCATTGGGCACAGGAAGGCAGATGCCAGTAGCACAGGGACGCAAAGGAAAGCAGGTGCCATTAGGCACAGGGAGGCAGGTGCCAGTGGCAGAGGATGGCAGGTGCCATTGGGCACAGGGAGGCAGGTGCTGTCGGCAGCACTGCTGGGGCTCTGGGAGCTGCGTCGTTGCTGTTTTCTCCAACGCACTTTGGAGAGCCCTGATGTAAAGCTCCCTGATAGGGCTCGTGGGAGCGGGTCTGAGTAAGGCGAGCGGGATTTGTCGCCTTGTCAGCCGTGAGTCAGTGGTGCTGCGGGTACGCGGCGTTTCGCAGGAGCTGCCGCTGCCATGGCAGGAGCCGGTGCCGCTGCGCCGTGCGCGCCGTGGGCAGCGCTGGTGTCGCCGTGGGCAGCTCTGGTGTCGCTGTGCCGTGGGCAGGTTTGCTGTGCTCGTGGCTCCTCCTGACACGTCAGCCTTGTGTCTCATCTCTGCCGGCGCCCAGCTGCAGTGACGCTGCTCTCAGGACCGGGCTCCAGACTGCAGCTCCCCAGCAGTGACTGCTGCTTCCTGCCCCTGAGCCCCAGCCTGGGCCGTGGCTGCCTTTGGGGACAGTCTGCTGTGTCACAGGGGTGCAGGGAGGGCTCTGCACACCAACAGTGCCCTGGTCAGGAGAGCACCGAGGCCCTGAATGCCACAGCTGAGCCTGGGCAGGCTGACACAGACAGCTGAGCATCTTTCAGCTGTGGTGTAAAGGACCAGGATAATGGCACAGGCCCCAGTCTGGGCTGCAGCGGTGTCTGCCAGTGCCCACAGTGGGATGTCCCAGCAGGCACTGTCCAAGGGTCCTTGGCATGGCTCTGGTGGGTTGGAGATGTGCTGCAGGTGCCTCCAGGTGATGACCTGACCTCATAATGTGGGTCTGGTAACATTCAGGCCCCCTGCGCTGTGCTGAGGAACAGGGATGGGGATGAACCTGGGGACAGTCAGCCGCTCTGGTGACACGTGGCTTCAGAGGCTCAGCCAGCAGAGTGGGGACTCCTTTGTGGGCTAGTTGTCACTTGCTGCCCTGGTGTGTTGGGCCACTGCAAACAGATGTTTCCTCACCCCAAGCACATGGCAATGATTGCATTAGTGACTGCAGGATGCAGCCTCCTCTCTAGTACTCTGTGTTCCTCACACAGAGCCCCCTGCCCATCTGCAGCTGGATCCTGCAGGTGTCCCTCACACACCTGCCCTCTCTGCACTCCCACTTTGGTGAGCAGTGAGGATCCCTCCATTTGGTCCAGTGTTCTGATGTGTTTGAAATGAGGGGTTGCCTCCCCAGGGACTGGCATTACTGTTGTGTTCAGTATTGCCCATTCCTGCCCTGAGTTGGACACACCTAACTTGTGTTATTTAAGAAACATTCTGCAGACATGCAACTTCTGTGGATTGAGGCAATCCCCTGTCCTTCCCTGATCTAGAAGGAAAACATAATAAACACCATGGAAGAAGAGATGGTGGGTCAGGATGGATGGTCACAGCTGCTGTTGGTGCCAGATGAGGATTGTGTTGATTTCTAAGGGAACAGATTTGGACAGTGGTTTTTAGATGAGCATTGTGCTGTGTATCCAGGTGGGTCCCAGCTGAACTGCTCAGGTGAGTGCCCTGTGCAGCTCCACTGGGCACCACGGCCCCTCCTGGCCCTGCCAGGGCCTCCTGTGGTGTCACCAACAGGCACAAAGGGCTCAGCTGAAAAACTTTCATTTCTTCTAAGAAGCGTTTAGGAAGCCAATCAACATACAGTGTGTGACTGCACTTAAATCCCATCTGGAAAGTTATAATAACAGTAAATAAAGAACAATAATGAGGAGTGAAATTGCGTGGCCAGTGGAATTCGAGACTTGGAGTGCTGGGGAGAAGCTGGACTTGCTCCTTGCCATCTGGAATTTGGGGGTAGGTGTTAATAAGTGGTCAGCAATGCTTCCCTGGGGATGTGAGGAGAGGTGGAGGCTACAGGAGGAGAGTGAAGGACAGTGGTGTCACAGCTGCCACACACAGATCAGAGGAACCACTGTACTCCAGGGACACAGTGTGGTGTTCCTGTGATGCCAGGCACAGAAAATCTCACCCAAGCACCTGGGGAGCAGCAGGTGTCTCTGGCTGTGCTGCACAGGGCCAGCATAGAGCACGCAGGTCCCAGCCACACTCCCAGCCCCATGCTGTGTTCCCTCCGTGCTGCTGGGGTGGCCAGCAGGGCTCTGTGCCCTCCAGTGTGGCCAGCATGTGTCCCTGCCCCCTTCTGTCCTTGCCCTCAGCACGGCCAGCAGCCAAGCTGGAGCAGCAGGGCTGGGGTTGAGATGCTGAAGTGGATTTTGTGCAGCAGAGCCTTGATCCTGAGCTGACACTGTTTGCAGGAGGTGTCCTGGAGCAGGATCCCTGCCTCGTGCACTGCATGGATTGCTCTGCCAAGGCTTTTGAGGAGTGCTGAGTCTCATCCATGTGGTTTTGGTTTTCATCTACAGCAGCAAGTTGTGTGAGGCAGCAGGAGGGTGTTTCTAGGGTGAGATGGTGGGTGAGGAAGGACCCTGGGCCTCTCCATGTGTGTCTGGGGAGTCAGTGGGGCTGTGTTGGCAATGCCCCATGGATCAGGTGTGCAATCAGGGCTGCAGTGCTCACCTGCCCATAGGCTGTGCCTGCAAGGGGCCCTGGGTGCCCTGTGGGGCAGCGTGGGGGTCACCCCACACCCTGCACTCCGGGGTGGGAGCAGCCCTGGAGGGAGGGAAGGGAGGGGGCTGCAGGGCTGGGGGGCTGGAAGGACAGGGTCTGACTGGCAGCTCCTGCTGGTGGTGGCAGCTCCACAGCCCTCAGGAGCAGTGCTGGGAGTGCTGGTGCTGGGAGTGCTGGTGGTGTGGAGCAGAGCAGAGCGTGGCTCAGCTCCCTTCCCCGCTCAGCCCAGAGCTGACTGCTGCCATATGACACTCGTTATCTCTCCAGCTCAGAAACGAAGTGCTCAGGGCATCCTGATGGATTTGTGACACTTCCCGTGGGACTCTGTGCTCATAAACCAATTAAAGGATTACATCCTTGTAATGTGGAGAGCATTCTTTGTTTATTAAGTAATGCAGGTATAATTCAATTAGTGGCAGGCTGACCTGCTGATGTCAGATGTGGATGCCAGTCAGGTTGGTCTCAACTCTGCCCCCCCAGATTGGAGCAGCAGGAGTTGAGGGGAGCAGCTGCCCCTCCTGTAGCTCCCCATGCCCGACATGGAACTGAGAGAGTTTTTTATGGCCTTTACTGACTTGTTTCCTTTACAGAGTCACAGAAGCCCAGAATTATTTGGGTTGGAAAGGACCTTATGGCTCATTCCAGCCCTGCCATGGCAGGGACACCTCCCACTGTCCCAGGCTGCTCCAAGCCCAATGTCCAACCTGGCCTTGGGCACTGCCAGGGATCCAGGGGCAGCCACAGCAAATCTGGCCACTCTCACAGGGAAGAAGTTCTTCCATGGAAATGAGATGATTTATTATTATGAGAAGATTTCAGGCTGGGCTGAGTGTTCACTGTTTGCTGTGGCTCAGGAAGTCACCAGACAGTGTCCAAAGCACAGCCTGTGCCCCCTGTGCCTCTGTGTGGGTGACTGTGGGTGGCTGCTGTCCCCTCCCTGTCCCCAGCTCAGGCTCTGCCATGTGCTGCTCCTGGTCTGGTGTGGGCACAGCTGCAGGAGTGTCGTGGTGTGAGGGGTGAAGCATCTGCTCCCTTTGGTGAGGTCCTCAGTGCTGACTCCCCCATCCACCAGTAAATCCCTCTGCTCTGGGCCCTGTGACAGCCCAGGGAAGGCAGAGGGCTCTGCAGGTGATTTTCCCTCTGGAAAGGGGAGTTCAGGGGCTTGTGGGTGACTCTGGTGCCTCGGCATCAGAGCAAAGCACTGGCTGGGCACCTGTCTGCCAGGAAAGAGGGGGAGAAGCAGCAGTGTAAAATACCCTGTACATCAGTGAGGCTGTGCAGGAGTGACTCTGGGGTAGAACAGGACTGATTCAGCAGATCTGGAGAGTAAATTAAAGTTCACGTCTCAGTAAGGGGTGGTTTGCTCCTGGGTGAGAGATAGTACAACTCGGACACCACACCACCAGTGTGGCTGGGGAGAAGTGAGTGCCAAAGTCTGCCAGGCCTTTCCAGGAAGATCACTGTGCTTCAGTCATGAATAATAAATGCTGGTCAGGAGCCCACTCTGGTTTTCCATGCAATCTCATGACAGAACTGCGCTTAGTTTGCAGCACAGATCAAGCAAAACTTTATGTGTTGAATGCAAATATAATGTGGAAAAGGAGGATCTGCACATGTGTGGGCCAATAGAGGCACAAAGCAGCTCGAGTAGCCTGGCACTGCTGGAGGAACATAAGCACCTGACAGCAGAATTATCTCTGAGGACCACAGACTGACTTGTAAACTGTGGAATAAATTGCTCTTATTTTGTAGCATTTACTTGCTTAGCTGCACTTCAGAGGGTTTTGCTTGTCTGGCAATTCCTGTTTGTCAGGTGGCAAACCTGGACTGCTGGGGGTGGCAGCTGGTGAGCTCTGAGCTGGGCAGAGGGTACAGCCCTGGCAGGGAACCCCTTCCCTGACAAAAAAGTAACGGGTAAGGGCCCAGGAGGGTGATCTTGGCAGTGGGCAGAGAGGCTGAGGGTGCTGCAGAGGGGAGCTCTCCTGGCCCCGGTGCCTCTCCCAGGGCAGGGCAGTGGAAGCCCCAGCCCCCAGCAGAGCCCTCATGGGCCTGGCACAGGCTGCCTGGAGCACGGTGCCCCCTGCCCAGCCTTGTGCTCCTGGGGCTGCCTGTCTGACCCTGGGAAACCTCTCAGTGCTGCTTCTGTCAGTGAACCTTGAGCAGCTGTTTGAAGCCTTCCTGAGTGACAAGATTTGGATTTCTTTTCTTGGAGGAGCAGAGTGAAAGCCCAGGATCCCCACACTCAGGCACAGCCTGGCAGCTCTCCTGCCATGCTCATGCTGACAGTGATCCTCTCTCCTGACGTGTTTCCTGTTCCTATTCCTGTCCTGGGCCAGTGCAGTCCCTGCTCACCTGTGCCCTGCTGCTGCTCCAGGTCATGGCACTCCAGCCCTCAGCAGGCTCTGTGCCCTGGCACACCTGAGTCATGGCTGTGGGATCAATTGTGGTCCTTGGGCACGTCAGCTCGTGTTGGTGCACAAACACTGTTTCCCTGTTAATTCAATTGCAGCTGTGGCACCTGTGGGCACACAGACACAGCCCTCACTGCCCTGCTCCCTGCTCTAGGGATAAAGACTGCAGGGTGAAGGAGTTCTTGGTGCTGGAGGGGCTGGAGCTGGGAGGGTGGTGATTACCCACTAGTGAAGGGAAAGAGACAATGGAGGGATGTCCACTGCCTGCACATGGAGACAGAAATGGAAACAGCAACCTGCCCACGTCTCTGGTGACTTAATGCTGATGCAAATCCTTGCAAGTGTTGGCTTCCTCTCTGCACAATCTGGTGACCTGTGCTCCTGGGGCTGTGGCAGGATCCCTGTGCTCTTGGAGGGCAGGATCCCTGTGCTCCTGGAGGGCAAAGTCCCTGTGTTCCTGGGGCTGGGGCAGGGTCCCTGTGCTCCTGGAGGGCAGGATCCCTGTTCTCCTGGGGCTGTGACAGCATCCCTGTGGTCCTGGGGCTGTGGCAGGATCCCTGTGCTCCTGGGGCTGGGGCAGGTCCCTGGGGCTGTGGCAGGATCCCTGGGGGCTGTGGCAGGATCCCTGTGCTCCTGGGGCTGGGGCAGGATCCTTGTGCTCCTGGGGCTGTGGCAGGATCCCTGGGGGCTGTGGCAGGATCCCTGTGCTCCTGGGGCTGGGGCAGGATCCTTGTGCTCCTGGGGCTGTGGCAGGATCCCTGGGGGCTGGGGCAGGATCCCTGTGCTCCTGGGGCAAGGTTCCTGTGCTCCTGGGGCTGGGGCAGGACAGGGCTGAGTGGCAATTCAGGATGCTCTGGGCTGATGGGTGGTGCAGGCTCCCAGCAGAAGGGGAGGAAGAGGAGGAGCCATTCATGGCTGCAGCACAGGTGCAGAGGTGCTGGGCTGCCTGCAGAGCACTGAGGCTGTGGGCAGGAGAAGGAGGGGTGGGTGCAGTGCTGTCAGACAGTGTCCTCCTGTGTCCCTGTCCTGCCCCTGCCAGGCATGGAATGGACCCTGCAGGAAACTCCCATTTGTCCGACTGATGCCAGGATGATTTTTTGCCTTTTCTTTTACATACCTTTTATATGATTTTTATGTATTCTCAGTGTTCTTAGCATGCACACTTGCAATTTCTTAAATCTGATGACTTAGCACAGCCCCAGTATTCTGTTAGGCCAGGAGACCAAACATCCTAAAGGTCTCCTAGCAGGAGGCCAGAAAACCCTACAGTATCTTGGGAAACCAAGGTCCTCTCTAGAACATATCCTGTAAACCCAGGTTTGGCCCATCCAGGGGGGAATTCCATGGATGGGAGAATATCACACCATTCATCCAGGCCTCCCATTGGGGTGTCCTTGTTAGATGTGCTAATTTGTAAGGTCTGTAAATTGTTTATGTGATCTATCATGTGTACATTGTGGTGCTTTCCACCTTGGCAAAGTGGTGCACCAAAAAAGATCCTTATTAAAACACCAAGGCAAAAACCCCTCATCCCTTAACAGTATCTGACTGTCAGTTTTTAGGACCAGGGAAAGGCATCAGGGCCGCGGTGTCTCATTGCTGCTGAGAGGTGTCAATGGCTCTGTCACACCCGGGGCCCGCTGGTCACATTCTATCAGTGCGTTCCCAAGTGTTTTCACAGGGTACAGAGCTGGTGGCTGCAGCCGTCTGCTCTGGGTGTGGGCTGGGGGGGTGTTCCTCAGCCTCGGCTCTGGGGGCACCAGCCTTCCAAACAGGATCACTTCGTTCTGCAAAAACTCTGTTTCAGCATAACTCCAGCTGTGCCCTGGTGGGTGCGTGTGTGGAGTGCCCAGGGGTGGCAAGGAAATGTCAAAGTGGCTCTTTCACTGGGAGGATCCTGTGAGGACAGCAGGATCTCATCTGGCTGGTGTGAAGGAAAGGCTGCCTGGGGTTGGGTGAGGAGATCCTGCTGCAGGAGGTCCTTGTCCAGGAGACCCTGCTCTGGGGGATGTAGGGATTTTTTTTTTTTTTTTTTTTCTGAGTGAGTTTAACTGACAGCAAAACATAGTTTACCATAGCAAAGCAGCACATTCCCTGATTCACACGGGTGAAGCAGAGTGAGGCATTGCTGCGTCCCTTTCCCGTGCTGTGGGCTGTCCTGTGCTGTGGGCTCTGTGTGCAGAGCTGCTGGACAGGAACCCACTGTCCCCATGTCACCCCCAGGGCCAGAGCCAGCAGGGAGCTGTCCTTGTGCCTGGTGCTGTCCCAGTCCCCTGGAGCAGGGAGCTGAAGGTGTTGTTTTCCTCCCAGTCCCTCATGTCAGAGCGGGATTTCCTGCCTTAGGGGCCTCTCTCCTGAGACAAGGCTCTGCATTTCCCGGGGCATTGCTCCTCACAGCTCTGCTCTGCTGGCTCTGACACAACCTGTGCTCCTACCAGCTCCTCCCAGCAGCTCCTGGGTGCTCTTGGGGGGGTTTTGGCAACTGTGGGCCTGGTGGTGATGCCTCCAGGTGCTTCCCCTGGTCACAGCCACTCCGAGGGTGGCGGTGTCCTGCCAGGATGTTTTACTTTGGCAGATTTACTCTTGCCCCAAGCAGTGTGGTCTAGTGGAGGTGTCTCTGCCCATGTCAGGGGTGGAACTGGATGTTCGTCAAGGTCCCTCCCAACAAAACCATTCTGGGGTTCCATGGTCTTCCAAAAGCTCCCCAGGTCTGTTCACTGGGGCTGTGTGAGGTCACTGTGCCCACAGGAGTGGGGCTGGGGCTGCTGGCTGATGAAAGGACTTGAAAACGAGCCAGTCCTGTGAGCAGGATGGGAAGGGCTGCCCAGGGCGTCGTTCTGCTCTGCTCTGTCCCTTTGCTGGGACACTGAAGTAATTTAGTTTTCTCCAGCTCCCCCACCTTGTTCTTAATTACAAAAGTGAACAAGAGGACCAGACAGTGAAAGAAGTAGGCAAGGGAGAGCTTAGATAGCAAAGCTGAGAGTGAAAAAAGTTATGGATTCCTTAAAGTAAGATTTTTTTTTTTCCAGTGGAAGGCTTTCTTATTAAAGGAGATTCAATTGGCATCAGGTCTTTGCAGCAGAAAATAAGTGCATGCAGAAGAATTTGTGTATCTCAAGAATCTCCAGTACAGGGGGAAGGGCATGATGCCTTTGCCTTTCCTTTGCTATCTTTAATATAAGAACACCTGAATTAAAAAAAAAAAAAAAAAAAAAAGGTTTAAAAACTTTAAAAAACCAATCAGCAAGAACCCAACTGTTGAAATGTTGGCAGATGGCTGTGGTACTTGTCTGGCACAGTGACCTGCTACAGTGTCCCCTCATACTGTATCAGGGCCTGTCCCCTGTCCCCTGTGCTGCACTGGAACCTGTCCCCTGCCCTCATCCCTGGGGCCACTGGGTCCAGACTGACCTGGGCTCAGGCCTCTGGGTGTTTCCTGAGCTGTAACCAAGGAGCAGCTGTTTCCGGGTCAGGAAATAAGCAGAAAATTGTCAAGGTAAGCTTCTCCACTAAAAAATGCCATTTTTGGAACACAAAGTGCTCATCTCAAAGTGTTTCCCATTTGATGGCTTTTCCTTATCTTTAGGCCAGGTTTTGTTGTGGCCTGCCCGGGTTGGGGGCTTGGTGTGTCCCTGGGGCTGAGCCAGGCACGCTGAGCCTGCAGGGACAGGGGATGGTTCCCTTGTGCCACCAGCACTGCAGACACTGCTGCTGGTGCTCACCCCCATCAGCTTGGGCTGTTTCAGCTCTCCAGAAATAAGTTTGAAGAAAAAGATAAAAAGATGAATTCTTGATCCGTTCAGAGTGTGAAACAAAAGTTGAAAAACTCCCGGTGACATCCCCTGCCATCATCTCTGTGTTTGTCTCTCACTTCCTCTCATCTCCTGTGCACATCCAAGGAGTGTCTGAGCAGCAGGAGTGGCTGTGGGAGTGACTGGGAGTGGCGTTTGGGTCTTGTTTCCTGTGCTCGTGGCACCCGGGACCTTGTTCTGCCTTTTGGGGCTTGGAGCTCTCCCCTCTGTCCCCTTCCCTCCTGTTCAGCCCCTCCCTGCTGGGTCAGGGGGTGGATGTGACAGGGACACATCACACAGACACTCCACTGTGCTGTGGGGCTGAGATGAGGAGCAGTGATGCTTTTTAAAGAGTTCATTGTGTGGAGGGCAAAGTTCCTCTCTGCTTTGATTCCTGGGCATAATTTGAAGATAACTCAATTAGCTGCAGTAAAGTCACGCTGATTTACTTGAGGTAGGAGTTTGAGGTTCCTCGTTTTGTTTCTACAAACGTCTCCCTACACAATGCTGCTCTGCCTCCTCCTGTGAGATGGAAACTGTGTAATTTTCCTGATATTAATTAAGATAAGAGAGAATTATACCAAAATGTATTAAATGGGAAATAAATAAGTTTAAAACGTGCCCAAACTCCAGATCACAGTCCCTGGCTGTGGCACAGTGCTGGCACCCCAGGCAGGCGCCTCTGTGGGGAGCAGGTGTGGAGGCTGAGTGGGGGGATCTAGCTCTGGTGCCACTTGGGATCCACCTGGACTTCACTTGCCTTTGAAAATCGTGGTGAGCAGGGAAGGCTCACACAGGGAGGGGATGCAAGAGAGTGCCTGTGCTGTGGCCACCACGAGCTGAAGTGTGTCTGAGCTCCTGCTCTGCTGGCCCAGGGGCTGCACAGCTCGGGAGCCACACACAGCCATGCACAGCCCCTCTCTGCCCCTGCTCCCAGGGTGTCCCTGTGTGTGACCAGCTCCCCTACTGCAGGTGCACCTGGCCAGGGCACAGAGCCCTGTGCGTGCCCAAGTGTGGCACAGTTTGGGCTCCATCTCCTCATGGCTGGGAGCTCTGAGTGAGAAAGTGCTGTGAGCTGTGTGTGTGTGCTGTGTGCTGTGTGTGTGAGCTGTGAACTGTGTGCTCTGTGTGCTGTGTGTGTGCTGTGTGCTGTGTGTGCTGTGTGCTCTGTGTGCTGTGAGCTGTGTGCTGTGTGAGCTGTGCTCTGTGTGCTGTGTGTGTGTGCTGTGTGTGTGTGAGCTGTGTGTGCTGTGTGTGTGTGAGCTGTGAGCTGTGTGCTGTGAGCTGTGTGCTGTGAGCTGTGTGCTGTGAGCTGTGTGTGTGTGCTGTGTGCTGTGTGTGTGTGCTGTGAGCTGTGTGCTGTGTGTGCTGTGAGCTGTGTGTGTGTGCTGTGTGCTGTGTGTGTGTGCTGTGTGTGCTGTGTGTGTGTGTGAGCTGTGAGCTGTGTGAGCTGTGAGCTGTGTGAGCTGTGAGCTGTGTGCTGTGTGCTGTACGCTGTGTGTTGTGTGCTGTGTGTGCTCTGTGTGCTGTGTACTGTGTGCTCTGTGCTCTCTGCTGTGTGCTGTGTTCTCTGTACCAGAGCAGTGTTCCAGAGCTGTGTGTTGTATTTCAGAGCTGTATTCCAGAGCTGTGTGCCCCTGCTGTTCACCAGAGCTGTATTCTATAGCTATGTGCCACTGCTGCTCACCAGTGCTATGTGCTCTGTCCCAGAGCTGTTCTCCAGTTCTGTGTCCCAGAGCTGTTCCCCAGTTCTGTGTGCTCTGTCCCAGAGCTGTTCCCCAGTTCTGTGTCCCAGTGCTGTTCACCAGAGGGATGTACCAGAGCTGTCACTCACCTGCCTGGAGCTCCAGAGCCGGGCTCCTGCTCCTTGCCATGGTGATGCCAGGCAGGGAAGCACAAGGAGTGGAGGTGCTGACTCTGCAGGCTCCATTGCAGGCCTGGCAGGGTTGAGGAGGCAGTGTTTTGGAGCTGGCAGTGCCCAAGGATGAGCTCCACATGCTGAATTCCCTTTTGGTAAAGACTGAAGGATTTGGCTGTTCAGAGTGGGCCCAGAGCAGGTGGCTGTGCAGTCCCAGCCAGTGCTGTTTACACCTGATGGGAGTGAGGAGCTGCCTCTTAAATTGGTTCAGAGCACAGGGCTGCTCCTGCGAGCCTTGGTGAGGTGGTTTGGTGTCAATGTGGGAATGTGTCTTCAGGCTCTCCCAAGGTCTCTGCCTCCTCCAGGCCATGGCTGGAGTGCAGGATAAGGCTCCTACAGCACGGTGTGTAGGCATGTGGCTCGATGGGCAGAGCCTGGCGTGGTCCTCAGCACGACTGGCCCACAGCTGGACTGGTGTGAGCAGGGTGGCTGCAGGTGTGCAGCCCTTGTGAGGCTTCTGCAGCCTCGGGGCAGGACCAGCCTCAGCTGTACAGCTGGATTTGGGGTGTGGGTGGCTGTTGGCATCCACTCCCTGACTTCTGTGGAAATCCTGCCGGAGCAGCACGGTTGATCAGATTTTGAAGCAGCAATTAAAATCTAGATTTCTTTGCCAAAGCCTTAAGTATGTCTCTTATCTGAAACGCTCAGACACTTTGCTGAGTGAGGAACATTAGGAGCAGGAGACCCATTAAATTTTCTGGCACAGACGAAGGAGATAAATCCTGCAAACTGATGGGATCGCATGTGGCAGATCTGATGGTATCTGCTTCATGCACGGGGATGTAGAGGAGGAAAATGACCTTTCAGAATAATTTCTCTGGGCTAAAAGTTTTGGAAGTGGCTGTCTTTTCTTTTTTCAGAAATCTGTGTAAAGTAGTTTTGATCTTGTCCAGCTGAAGGGAAACCTGTTTTATTTGTTTATAATAATTTTTCTGTCTTACAAGATGTTTGATCCACCTTTTGGAAGCTGAGGAAAGGACACAGTGCCACCCTGTCAGCCCTTGCCTGAGCAGTTCACACCATCTCTGCTCATCACATTCATGAACTTTTCAGCACTGTCACTCTGATGTAGGTGGGGTCAGTGTCATGGTTCAGCTTCTCCTGGTGTCAGTGATGCTGCCCTCCCCTAATCCATGGTCTGCAGGTTCAGGAGCTGTGGTTCATTGTTGGGAATAGCCCCACTCAGCTCTGAGCTGTGCTTTCTAGCCAAGGCTTCCATCCTGACAACCAGCAAACATCAGTGTTGGCACTGCCCTGGGGGCCCTGACAGCAGGGCTTGCTAATGTGAGGTGACAGGGGATGGAGAAGTGGCTAATTAACAGATGAAATAATGAGGCACTTGCTTGGTGGCAACTGGTCTAAAGCTGTGGGTCAAAGCTGGGGGGCCAGCAGTGCTGGGCTGAGCTGCTGGGGGGGGCTGGAGTTCCTGCTGCACTTTCTGCCCATCTCACCACCCTCTACAACCCACATTCCTGCCAGACACTGAATTACAGACCCATCAGGGCTGCAAGAGCTTTCCCAAGTCCCAGCTGTGCCCAGTCCCCACCCTGTCCCCAGCCCAGAGCACTGAGTGCCACCTCCAGCCGTTCCTTGGACAGCTCCAGGCACGGGGACTCCAAACCTTCCTGGGCTGCCTGTTTCAGTGATGACAACCCTTTCCATGAAGAAGTTATTCCTGTGTCCAAAGGGTTTAATTCTCTGCCCCACTGTCCAAACATGTGTCTGCACACTGAGGGTCTTTTTTGTGCCTAAATATCTGTCTTCTGAGATTGGTGGAAGTTTTCTGATTAAAATGTTCAATATCCTTGGGTCAGGTACCAGTTGCAGGAGGGGGACCACATTTGAGGTACAAACATAACCTGTTACAGGGCTGGACCTCACAAGGCAAAGCAGGAAATACATTGGGGTGATACAGAAGTTTTCTGTGATAATTTCTGTTTGCCATTTGCAAAGGAGTAACAAAATCAAACTCATGGCAGCTGTTTCCTGCTGCTGCAGGAGCTAAGAAAAGGTTAAAAAGGGACAGTTTAAGTAAGGCAGTTTTAAAGTGGCAGAGCTGGATAACTGGTACCCAGGAGTATTAAAATAATTGGCCAAGGAGCTCCCTGAGACAGTAACGGTTTATTTTTAACAAATCCTGAAATGCTGAAGATGAACCAGAGGCATGGCAAAAGGCTAATGAAAATTGATAGAAAAATTAAATATGATTTGGTCTAGGGGGAATTGTGCCATCTGCTCCTCCCAGGCTGGATCCCTCTCCCACTGGCTCTGCTCTCCTCCCTCTCACATCCTCATTGTTTCCACCACAGGCTCTTCCTGCAGACCTGGACATGGGAAGCAGTGAGGTCTCCTGTTCTTCCTGCTCTGTAGGATGTGTTGCTGGGACAGCACAGCCGTGCTCAGCCTCTCTCCCCCCTGTCCTGGCACATCTGGTGTCTGGGCAGTGGTTTGGCTGATGCCATCAGGGGCTGTGTGACAGATGCTGGTCCTGGACACTGGTTCCCTGGCAGTGCCACAAACCTGTGCCACCTGCACCAGCCCCTGGTGACCCCAGCCTGGGAGGTGCCAGCTGGGCCCCTGTGGGGTGTGACCATGTCAGGGTGGTGTGGTGACGGCTGCTGACCCAGGCAGTGACCAGTGCCAGCCCCTGAGCAGGGGCCACCTCAGGCCAGGTCAGTGTTCTGGCCTTCCCTCACCAGCCCTCCTTCCAGAGCCAGGCTGTGCATTCCACAGGCATTGAGGATCTCCTGTCCCATCCCACCCAGCACAGCTTTCCTTACATGTTCCCTTGTACACAGAGGCCTCCTGTCATCTCCAGAGCAGGTCCTGGAGCCCTTTGGCAGGGTTACTGTGTTTCCTCTCAGCAGTTTTGGGGAGAGCTGAGGTGAGCCAACAGCACAGGCTCACATGTAATTTCCTGATTGTGTGACAGGGATCAGCCAGTGGACTTTCTGCTCGGTGTTTTCTTGTGCTCTGCAAGTGTGCTCTTCCCTCTTTCTGAGAGGGCCAGCTCCCTGAGCATGGGACCCAGCAGAGATGCAGAGAATTGTATTGTGCCTCTCCCAAGGGGGCTGGGGGGGGCTGGGGGTCATCCCAGCCTGTGAGCCTGAGCTGGTGCACGATGCTGTGCTGGGGATCCTGACAGACCCAGCCAAACACCCCTGCAGCTGACCATCTTTGTGCCCAGACATCCCTGCATCCAGGGATCTCTGTGTCTGAGCACATCCCTGTGTCTGAGCCTGTCCTGTCCTTGGCCACAGCCCCTGGGGCAGTGCCTGGGGTTCACTGCCACCTTCTCCTACCCCTGTCCTCCCCCGACTCTGCTGCTGATCCCAGTTTGCTGTCTGTCCTGCTGCCAGAGCTCTGTAGCATTTCCTGCAGCTTATCATTACTTTCTTCTGTTCTTATTCCCTATATCAGGAAACCATAAATATGTATTTTAGAGCCGTCAGTTTTTTCGAGCGTGTGGAGTGCTGCCTCCTGAAAAATCCCAGCAGCAGATTTTGAGCCAAAGGGAAGATTGCAAAAATAGTTTCTCCCTTATGGCACATTGAAAGTTTCCCTTTTAGGCGAAATTGTCCAACCCTGACAGATGTATCTGAAGTTTTAAAAAATATGAGTCCCAGTATTTCACTTAAACTGTCATTCTTGGTAAAGGAAAATATTCCTTTTGGTATGGCCATTGATTTCCTTTGGATCTAAACACGGGCTGAGGCCTGTCGGGTTCCTGCTGCAGCTGTGTGGCCGCTGAGCTCCGTGTCTGTGCTGAGCAGCTGCTGCAGGCTGGTCTGTGGTCAGACCCTGCCCTGGGCTCCTGTCAGCTGGAGGCAGAGCCCAGAGCCCTGTCCCCTGGGCAGCCCTGGACACAGCTGCCTGTGCTGGGGCCTGAGCCCCTTCAGCACGGACAGGGAGAATGAGCAGGGAGAGAGGGAGCGGGTTCTGCTCTTGGTTGGGGACTGTGTGACCCCCACTTCTTTCACAGCTGAGAGGAGGCAGCTCCCTCTCCCTGCCTCAGCCTGTGTCCCCAGAGTCCCTCTGAGCAGGGTGCTGGGACAGGGCATGTGCTGCTCCTCCTGCCTTGCCTGTACTGCTATTCCTGCTTCACCCTGTGTGCCCAGAGTCTCTCTGAGCTGGGACAGGGCGTGTGCTCCTCCTCCTGCCTGGCTGCACTGCCATCCCTCCTCTTGGTGCTGGACACAAGCTGCAAGTGGCGATGTAAGTGCCTGGAATTTACTCAGGGCTGGGTGAGAGCCTCTGCCAGGGGCTCTCCTGCTGGGGCAGTGTCACCTCATGTCCTGCCTTGGGGACCTCCCTCCTGGGGACACGCGGTGCTCTGACTGTGTCACCACAGTGGGACACTGGGGACACGTGGTGCTCTGGCTGTGGGACACTGGGGACACGCGGTGCTCTGGCTGTGGCACCTCTGTAGGACACTGGGGACATGTGGTTTCCTGGCTGTGGGACACTGGGGACACTGTGGCACCACTGCGGGACACTGGGGGCTGGAGCAGCAGCAGCAGCAGCTTTGGGGTGCCCAGTGCCAGGGCAGTGGGTTCTGCTGGGGGTCCCTCTCTGGGGTGGTCTCAGTGTGTTAATGTTTCACAGCCCCCAGGGGCTGTGCCAGGGGCTGTGCCAGGGGCCACACAGTCAGTCAGCGCTGTCCTGACAGGCAGGATTGCCTGGGTTTCCAGACGAGATAACACGCTGGATTAATTAGATAGTAAGTGGTAATAGCGATTGAAAAGAGATGTGCTTGCTCCCAAGTTTGGATTTATTACTACTACTTTCTGTATGGCCTATTAATTTTTGATGACTTTAGATAAATTGCATTCAGCCCGAAATAAATTAAAATAAGTGCATATAAATCATGTTCTATTCTTGGCTTCTGCAAAACAAATTTCCATTTCATCTCTTGTTGTCCTTCCTTTATTACATGTATCCTGCCGGCGCGTGTCACCCGTTATTGTGATGGAAATGTTTTATCTCCTTGAGATTTCCTGGGTTTGCCTTTGAAGTGTCAGGGCTGCTGTAGACATGGCACGTCTTAGATCATCTCAGTAGCTAATTTGGCCACATCTGTTTGATTTACCAGTTAACAAGCCAGACCTAAATACTAAATAGGTGTTCTTCCACGAGAGCAATCTACGGTTTGTACCTGGTACTCCTTGACATTAAATTAAACTTTGGAACTCAAAATCCAACTTGTTTTATGACTCACTTCCTCAAGTGATGTTCAGGCAAGTGTAGAGACAACCCTAATAAATGCCTGCCTTTAGATTGTTTAATTTACTATGTGTTTATGTAAGAGTACAGTGACTAAGAAAAGAAGTGGCCTCCGTTAATGCTGCGACGGTTGCAGGATATTATTGCACAGATAATAAATGTCCATCTGGAGTAAGTCATTGTTAGTTTACTTTTCATTTCATTTGGTGGGCTGTGCAGAAGCAAGGCCATGAAAGAAATGAGTTATTTTTACAGTGCTTGATAAAACCTGTGAATTGTTTGGAAACCTGCTTATGGTTAATCCCCCGTTTTGCTCTGGTGTGTCGTGCTGACAATGTCACCCTTCAGTTTCCTCTGCTTCTGATTTCCCCCAGTTAAACTGTGTGTGTTTTGTGTTTGGTCCACCAAGGTGTTTGGTGGGCACATTGGGTTTGGCCACAGTGCCCTGGCCAGTGCCCTTCACCCTCATCCCTCTTCCAGTGCCCGCTGGGGAATGAGAGCGTTGGTGCATTAGAAACGTGGCATTTGTTGGCAAAGGAAACCTTAACAATAATTTTATTCATAGGCTCACAGAATCCCAGAATGGTTTGGCTGGGAGGGGGCCCTTAAAGTTCATCTTGCCCCTGGCATAGGCAAGGACACTTTCCACTAGACCAGGTTGCTCCAAGTCCTGCCCAATCTCACCTTGAACATTTCTGGGGATGAGGCATTAATTACCTCATTTTTCCATTATTACATTTTTATCCCAGCAGTCAGATAGAAATGGCCAATGCTGGATATCCTGTGCTGCTGTAGGGTGGTGTCAGGGAAGGAGAGTTCCAGGGAGTTTGGGGTGTGTGGGAGGCTGTACATCCATCTGTGTCCTGGGGCCTGTCTGTTTACCATTTCTGGAGTCACTCTGCTGTGCCCTCCTTGCTCCTTGCTCCTCTCAGCACCTTTGGCAGCCACACAGAGCTGTGTGGTATGCTCAGCACCTGCAGGGAAGGGATGGCATCCCCAGGGAGCTGAACAGGCTGGAGAGGTGGCAGTGGTGAAGGTCAGCAGGAGCACTGGTCACTGCTCAGTGAGGATGTGAGGTCACAGCCCAGCTGTGCCCAGGGAATGGTTTGACTGTGCTGCTCTCTGGAGCACCTGCTGCCCTTCCCACCCCCCTGCGGTGCCTGACAGGGGCAGCCCTGGCAGCTGGCACTCAGCAGGCACCGGTGGGCATTTCACACTAAGGTGAAAACCCCAGGTTTCCTCACTGTATGACGTGGCAGCCTGTGGAGTGCTGCTGTTGGGGTGCTGGGGCAGGAGGAGCTGCAGGGAGGGTGTGCAGCTGAGAGGAGCCTGTGCCAGGACAGGAGGGGTGAGTGGCTGCCATGGCCCGCACAGCTGGCACAGCTGGCACAGCTGGTGTCCTGCAGCAGTTTGGGTGGGCACCCTGAACTTGGGTGCACACCTGTGGGCCTGATATTTCTGGGGCTGAGAGATTTTTAGCTTGCTAGAAGCTACTAACTTTTTCCCAAGGAAAAATTTTTCAAGAAAGCTTCTTCTCAAAACAATCCTGGCAAACAACTCTCCTTTCTCAGAACAATCTTTCTCCAGGTGGTGTTTTGCTGTTTCTCTGGTTTAACCACTGGGATCAGAGAGGTGTCCTTCCTATTCACCAACCATGGTAACTCTGTATGGGAACACCTTATAAAAGGAGGAGTAAGAATTAGACAATAAAAGACTTTTTTCTGTGCCCTTTGCCTTCTGAAATAGTTGGAGTCTTTAATCTTTCTTCAGTGTCCTACAGTGACACAGCCTTGCTTGTGCTGGGGCGTGGCTGTGCCCTTCCACCCCCCTGCCCTGGGGGTGCCTCTGCCTGGGCAGGCTGCATGCCAGGGACTGCACCAGGGTCTGGGGACCCTGAGGAGCCTCTTCCCCACCCCAGTGCTCACCCCGTGTCCCTCTGAGCCAGACCTGTGGCTGGAGGGTGTGGGGTGGGTCACGCAGGGCCACCGTGGCTGCCTGACCTTCCTGTACCACCTGGGAATGTGTGGCTGTGAAACAGGGACTGGGGAGTGGCAGAGAAAATCCCTTCCACTCCTTCCTTGTGTTGTGTTTTGATGTTGCAAAAAGAGTTTTTAAAATGCCACAATACCCCAATTCAATAAAAATGTTCTGTTAAGTTGAAAGCTGCCTCATTTAAACAGTTATTCACTTAGGCCTGCTCCTGTTTGGAAGCTGCATGGCTGATGCTGATGTTGGTGTCAGTGTTTGGCATATCTGTGTAATATTTGGCACAGGAACTCCTCAGGAGCTGGAAAGAGCTGGATTTATACAGAACCACAGAATGGTTTGGGTTGGAGGGACCTTAAATGTCTTGGTGTTCTGACCTTAAAACACAGTGTGTGTGTGTGTGTGTGTGTGTGTGTGTGTGTGTGTACCACTGTACCTGAGGGGCTTTTTGGTGACATCCCCCTGTGCAGAGCTTTGGACATTCCCCTGTGCAGAGCTCTGCCCTGACTCCTGCAGTGCACAGGGGCTGTGGGGTGCAGGGTTGGGGGCTTCAGGGGGATGAGGTTGAAGCTGTCTCAGGCAGCACTGGCAGTCCTGGCTGGGCTTTGGGAGTGGGCTGCAGCAGGACCGGGAGCTCTCGAGTGCAGGCAGTGGGGCTGTGCTGCTTTCCCTGTGTTGCAAAGCACTGCAGGGATGATTCCTGAGGGCTGGAGGGAAGGAAGTGGATGGAATTCCTAATGCGCAGTTTATAGAGGAGGCCAGGGAAGTGGAGCAGCCTGTCCTGTACCTGTGGTGTCCTCAGAGCCTGGCTGGCTGGCACATGGACCAGCAGCCCAGGGTGGTCATCAGGGCACAAGGACATTCACGGATGGTGATGGACAGGGCCAGGGTGTGTGCTGCTAACACAGGGTTTAGAGGTGCCCTGGGAGGCTGCTCACTGCTGCTGGACTGAGAGATGCAGTGCTGAGACCTTCTGCCCCAAGGAGCAGGAGGATACAAGGAAAGAGCCCAGAGAGGCTCCTGGCTGTGCCTGCACAGCCCCAGGTGGTTACACAGCCTGGGCAGCCCGTGGGTTTGACAGGGGCGAGATGGGAGTGCAGTTGTCCCTCAGACATGGGAGATGGTTTCTCCAGGAGTGTTTTTCTCACAGGATAAAAACAGGCACTGCTCTGTTTTGTGCTTGGTTCGGTGCCCCTCTCCCCAACCCTCGGGGGAGCGGCAGGAGGTGCCCCCAGCCCGGGGGCCGTGGCATCATCCGGCGTTTCCTCACGGCACAGCTATTAATACCCAACCGAGCTGCAGTCGTGCTCTGCACTGCCGTTGACTCATCCCCTGGATCACTCTGGGCTCCTGTCTGTGCTACCAAAGCCTCGGTGAGCTGCCTCCACCCAGCCCCACGTCGTGTGGGAGCCCCCCTTGCCTGGCTGAGCCATTAATCCGGGCCAGGCAGGTGCAGTCAGGGCAGCAGGAGCAGGACAGCCCTGTGCTGAGCCCTCACGTGGGGCTGTGGGGCTGGGGCTGTGCCAGCAGCAGGTGTGCACACTGGGGTGTGCTGGGAGTGTGCAGGAGGCACACTGGAGTGTGCTGGGAGTGTGCTGGGAGTGTGCAGGAGGCACACTGGAGTGTGCTGGCGGTGTTCAGGAGGAACACTGGAGTGTGCAGGGAGAGTGCAGGAGGCACTGGACCCGAGTGCTCAGGGCAGCTCACTGGGACGCTGGAAGTGGGTGTGTGGTGGATGGACACAGTGTGGGGCCTGGCAGGGAGCAGAATGACAGGGAAAGGAATGAAGTCCCTGGAAGTGCCGTGTCCCTGCTGCCCAGGCTGTGCTGACCCCAGGGTCACTGTCCCAGGGGAGCTGTCCTGAGCAGTGCTGGGGGTGAGTGCTGAGCCAGGGCTGTGAGTGCTGGGCGTTCCCCTGGGTGCAGCCATCCTGACCCTGCCCGTGTCTCCTGGGAAGGCTCCAGCATTCTTGTGAAAAGGCAGGGCACAGGGTGCTGTGTCAGCAGAACTGAAGGGACAATGCCTGGGATGTGCCCAGGCTTCTGCTGGAAACACTCCAGCTGTGACATGTGCACTGCTGCAGGAACCCCGTGGGTTTTTTGCCTTTCCGAGCACTTGGCATTGTTGAGTGTTGTCTGCTCCAGACAATGTGAAGCAATTCTGGAATAAAGTGCTTTAAAAAAGGGTATTCTATTTTTCTCCTTGATTTCTGAACTTTATGGATGTGTTTTTAAGCTGTGTATTGCAAGGGCAAATGCTGGAGCTGTTTGTTGTGTAGAAAATAGGGAAAACCCAGCAAAAATCCAGAAATGGAGCTTTTGAGGAAGGAACATACATTATGTCAGGAGAGGCATCATCCCTGCATGAGCTGGCAGCACTGCCCCTGGCCTTCACTTTAGGCCTGGCTCTCCCCTTGCTCCTTCTAAGATTCACAGAGCTCTGAGGGGTTCATGGCTGTTTGAAGCCCTGTGACTAGGACCGGGATTTCCCAGTCTTTGGCTCCCCATGGATTCACCTGTCCAGTCCTATAGCAAGTGTCAAACGTGGTGGCCTTGTGGTCCTGGCTGGTGGCCCTGGCCAGCTCAGCTTTGGGTGGCCAGCACAGCCCCCAGAGCAAACCTCTGGATGAGTTTCTTCCATTCAAATATTTTTTTTTTTTTTTTTTTTTTGCTCAGGTACTTTGGTTCCAATTCAGCAAAACCGTGAGACCTGTTTACAAACCGCTGACATTTGTGAAACTGAAGCTCCTTGTTCTCCACTTTACTGGTCCCAGCAGCTGGGATGCCACAGATCCCAGAGTCTCCTTTTCCATACCACAATCTGGCGTGGCTGCAGGGTGCCTGTGGTGCCTGGTGCTGTGACTTCCCTTCCTCCATCCCCAGCAGATGAACATCATCAGCTTCCAGACTATTTTTTCCCCCATCACGAAACTGCATTTGCCAAGAGCCTGAGAATCCTGACTTCATTCTGGGTGGGCAGGGCAGTCAGGAGCTCTGCTGTGACCTCAGTGATGGCAGATGATGCCTGTGCCAGGCCCTGAGTTGGCTCCAGCAGCTCCCAGTGTGCACACTGGGCATCCCTGGCATGCTGACCACGTGTAACACTGGCCATCCAAACAGGAGCTGGCTGTAGTGAAAGTTGTTTGCTAATTAATGGCTGTCTAATGGATCCTGCTGCTCCCATGTGCTGTGTGACCCACCATATGTAAATAACCCTTTGCAGCCCTGTGCACACTGGCAGATGCTGCACTCCATACCCCAAAGAGGAGCAGGCAAAACCCCCAGCATGCAGAATGCTGGGCACAAGGAGCCATCACAGTCTGAGCATTTCAGTCCTGGGTTCCTTGGATCCATTCCAGGCAGGAATTTCAGATTCATTAGCACTTCAGCTGACCCCTGTCTGTTGCTGGAACAGGTGGGGAGTTATTCCCCCTGCCTGCTGCTGCCTGGTGCCAGGCTGTGCCTGCTGCTCCCCTGGCACTGCTGGTGGGGCTGGGCTTACTCTGGCCCTTCCCCAGCCCCTGTCAGACCCTGCAGAGGTTTGTGGTGGGACTCTGCCCTTAGGAAGTGCTGGCCAGAGGGGCTGTTGGGGCTGTCACCCCTGACAGGAGCAGGGGGCTCCTTGGGAAGCAGTGGAAATCCTCTGGTGGTGCCATGTGTGGTGCTGGAGCTGCAGTGTGCCCAGCTGTCCCTACACCCTGCCTGTCTGGGCTGGGGCCACACGAGCTCAGGGTCCCTCCTCTGTGCAGGGCTGGCTGCTCTGCAGCGCTGGGGCTGGGGCTGGGGGGTCCCTGACATCCAGGCTGGGGGGATGGAGCTCCCTGCTCCATAGCTGGGCTGGAGGTGGGGTGAAGACCTGTGGGAAAGGCCTGGCAGGGGAAGGACCACCCATGGGAATGTCCCCCATTGTGTGGGGATGTCCCACTTGAGTGGGCAGGGCAGGGTGGGCAGGGGGTGACAGAGCTGGAGGGGTCCCTGCCTCCAGTGAGCCCCAGCCCTGCCCAGGCACTGTCAGACCTGCTCCACACCTGACAAATGGGGGCAGGAAAAACCTTCCTCTGCTCAGAGACAGGAGCAGCACTCTGGGGACTCCAGCCAGTCCCTGCAGCCAATGGGGGAGCAATGCAGGGGCTCCCAGCCCTGGCAGTGTATGGGGCTCACAGTGATGCTGTTTTACACCACAATGACAGACTCTGACATTCAGGAGGCTGAAAATGACTCCTTTATTTTTGGGATGTGTCTCCCTTTTATACCATTTCACACAAACCAATCTGATTGGTGACACAAAGACAAACCTCTTCAATTACATTGGTTAAACCAGAGGGACATCAAGAAGTCCCTCCTAAAAAAAAGAATAAATAACATAAGTACAGTTACAAAAACATTTTTCTTGTTTACAGAAAATTCCCTGGGAAAAGAATTTCAGAAAACCAAAACACCTCAGGCATGGAACCAGGGCTACACTCACAGCTTCTCTGCTCTTTAGGGACACAGTTCCCACTCTGTGTGACCATAAGCCATGCAGCCCACAGCAACTCGAACTTAGGTTTTATAGACAGATGAGTAACTCAAAATGATCGAATGCAGCAACAGAATGGATGTAAGGAGTCGTATATGTGAGAGGCTTTTTTTGTGAATCACAAGTGTCACATGAAGAGCTTGACTGCCCTTGTCCTGTTGCAGGCACAGAGCAGTAAATGAGCAGTGCTCCCCTTCCCAGGAAGCTGGCATTTGGTTTATGTATGAATGCAGTTTCCTTCCTGTTTTTTTGTCTTTTAAGCAAGTAATGAGGATCAGATGTTGCTCTCATTAGTCAAAAAGGTGTTTTCTGCACTGAGCTCTGAGCCATGTCAACACTGCTCTCTGCAAATTATCTGTGTGGGGGATGAGGTGTGCTGGGAGAGGAGGGGACACATGGCCAGGCTGACTTTCAGCAGATGTGTTTATTGATGGCTGTCCTCCTAAGCCACCATGTCCTGAAGTTTATATTGTTGTCTACAATGTCTCAATGGTGGGGCACTGCCACAAGACTGCTGCACCCTGGGAGGAGATGCTCTGGGAGGAAATGCTCTGGGAGGAGATGCTCTGGGAGGAATTGCTCTGGGAGGAATTGCTCTGGGAGGAGATGCTCTGGGAGGAAATGCTCTGGGAGGAGATGCTCTGGGAGGAGATGCTCTGGGAGGAAATGCTCTGCTCTTTTCAGTGAGGAGGTGAAATGTTTGTGCTACCCCTGCAGCAAGGGATGATGCCAGGCTGGGGAGGATGGGTTATCCCTATCCCTGCACAGCCTGGGGCACCAGCTTCCTCATGCAGATCCAGGTGTGGCTTTGCTGTTTCCATCAGTTGAGGCATCCAGATGCCAAATCCTCACTGGTCTGTGCTGCACTCAGGGCTGGAGGGAGCTCAGCACTCCGACCCACCAGGACCTCTCCATGAGCACCCCGTGCTCCCAAGGGCCCGATCCCTCCTCTGAATTCAGTGTCACTGGCAGGTGTGTGTGGGGCGCACTCACCTCCCTGCCCAGGTCACTGGGAGGGACACAGGAGAGGACTGTCCCTCTAAACATGTCCTAAACTGTCCCTAAACCCTCCCTGTCATGGGGGACAGTGCTGGCCTCTGGCCTGGTCTTGCCCCATGTACTGCAGCCCTTTGAGCCTCACGGTCACTGATGGTGTTGCATCCAGCTCTGGCCATATGCTGGGCATTTGACCAGATGATATTAGCAGAGACAACATCCAAAACTCTCTCAACATCCAAAAATCCCACCTCTGCTGGTAGGTAACTTTGTGGTAACCTTGTCATCACAGCTGTTGTTTAATGGTAACATCTTGTAATGGTATTTCCAAACTTGTGAACTTGCTGATTGGGGTCCAAGCTTGTGTTAGTCTTGGGTAGCTCTGGCAATGGACTTGGCTGAATTGAATGTATGAGTTTAACCATGGCCATGAATCTAAATTGGCAGCATTAAGTTAGCAAAATTAAAGGAGTGTTGTGTCCCCAGCCAAGGCTGTCCAGGGCCCCCAGTGGCTGTGCTGCAGATGCCCTGAGCTGCTGAGCCCATTCCAATCTGGTACTTAACAGAGGTACATTAAAGGAGCAAAGTCCCACCTGGAAAGGACAGGTGACAGTCCCTGGCCATGAAGTGCAGCTGCTGGGTTGGGAGGTGGCTGGTGGGTGACACCAGTGGAGTTTGGGGCTGCAGCAGGCAGTTTCCTCCAGTGCTTGGCATTGCTGTTCTCCTCCAGGTCCTTGTCACCCTGATTTGCAGTGCTGTCATGAAAGTGAGTCCACAGGACAAACCTGAGTCCTGCCATGGCACTTTGCTTTCTGCCAGAGTCATGGCAGCAGGAATGGTGCTGCTTATACTGGGTATACTGGTTATACTGGTTCTGGGAGCAGCCCCCAGCACTGCCCACAGTAGCAGACTCTCCTTTGGACTGCAGTAGCACTTTGGACTCTTTTATTTTTCCAGTGGGGGGGTCAAAAGTTGGAGTAGTCCTGAATATTTGCAGTCCCCAGAAGTGTCAGGAAGAAGTACATTGATTGTACTGAAAAGCAGAGTTTAGGGCTGGTGTTTTCACTGATTTTTTGTTGTTGCCTCTGCTTGCACAGCACCACGGATTTGGTTTGGGTTATGGACAGACAGAACAGGAGCAATGATTGTTGTTCTAACATTAAATGTCGTCAGATATCAATGACGATTCAAGACTTCTGTTTCTGGCTAGCTGTGAAACTGTATTTTAGCTGAGCTTCGTTAATGCATCTCTGGGATGGTAATGGGTCTGAGTAATCTGATCCAAACGTGTATGACTGTGCAGTCCCAAAGGGAGCTGAGTGCTCAGGCGCAGCGTGGGGCCCCTCTGAGCTCCACCAGTTCTCTCTCAGACACGTGGGCGCCTCTCCGTGGGACCCTGTTCCCACCTGAGCAGCCCCCAGCCCTCCCACCTGCCCGTGGAGCCTTGGGCACAGTCACTGATGGATGATCTCAGTGAGCTGGCGTGGGCACTGCTGCTGTCGGCCCCGTTCCCACCTGCCACGAGGAGCAGGGCCTGGCGGTGTGAGTGATGAAGCTGATTGAGCTGCTGGGCTTTCCAGGGGGAGCCGGAAAACTGTGATCAGCTAAAATTAGCCCAAGATCCGTTTTTATTTAGATCTCTGTTGTGGGGGCTTTTCTTGGGTTTTGTTTCTTTTTTTTTTGTTTTGCTTTGTTTTGTTTTATTTGCATTTTTGGGGTTTGAATGACATAAAATTAGCTCCTTCTGAGTTTATTCTGAAAACAGCATTAAGAGCTTAACTGTTCAGTGGAGATGGCTGTAAACCCATTGAGTTGCTGCGATTTCGAGGCTGCTGAGAGTTTCAGCTTAGCAAGTGAAGCACACATGAACCGCTCCTCATTTTCTGTACCTGGACATTTGTCACTGTGGGCAGCAGCCTGGGAGGCCAGGGGCTGTGCTGGGGTGGGGAGGTGTGCTGGCAGCAGGAGGGGCTCTAGCAGGAGGGGCCTGAGGGGCAGCAAGGGGCTTCCCAATCACTTTATCCTTTGTATGTGAGTGTTGGGGTGTGGATACCTGTGTTTGCAAACATCTCTGGTTCTCAGCTGTGCTCCTGTACGGGCACTCTTGTGTCAGGATGGGGGAATGAAGAAGAGCCAGGTGAGGGTGACTCGCTGCTGCCTGAACTTCAGTTCCATGGTTTAACCACACACTGTCTGTCTTGGCTTTTTTATTTTGTCCATCTTACCTCAGAGAGACTAACTGCTGTTTGCTGTCCCTTGCAGGCTCTTGAATCAGTTCTACAATGGAAAAACTGCTTTTGTTTCTGCTGTTCATTGGCGTAGCGGTGCGAGCTCAGATCTGCCCCAAGCGCTGCGTCTGTCAGATCTTGTCTCCGAACCTTGCCACCCTCTGTGCCAAGAAAGGGCTCTTGTTTGTTCCTCCCAACATTGACAGGAGGACCGTGGAGCTGCGGCTGGCAGACAACTTTGTTACAAACATTAAAAGGAAAGACTTTGCCAACATGACCAGCCTGGTGGACCTGACGCTGTCCCGGAATACAATCAGTTTTATCACACCTCACGCGTTTGCCGACCTGCGCAACTTGCGGGCTCTGCATTTGAACAGCAACCGATTGACTAAGATCACCAATGACATGTTCAGTGGGCTCTCCAATCTCCACCACTTGATACTGAACAATAACCAGCTGACTTTAATTTCTTCCACAGCTTTCGATGATGTTTTAGCTCTCGAGGAATTGGATTTGTCTTACAACAATCTGGAAACCATCCCTTGGGATGCCGTGGAGAAAATGGTCAGTTTGCACACTCTCAGTCTTGACCACAACATGATTGACCATATTCCTAAGGGAACCTTCTCCCACCTCCACAAGATGACCAGGCTGGACGTCACGTCCAACAAACTGCAGAAGCTCCCGCCTGACCCGCTCTTCCAGCGCGCTCAGGTGCTGGCGACCTCAGGGATTATCAGCCCCTCGACGTTTGCGCTGAGCTTTGGCGGGAACCCCTTGCATTGCAACTGTGAGCTTTTGTGGCTGAGGCGCCTCTCCAGGGAGGACGACCTGGAGACCTGTGCCTCCCCTACGCTCCTGTCCGGCCGGTACTTCTGGTCCATCCCCGAGGAGGAGTTCCTGTGCGAGCCCCCGCTCATCACCCGGCACACCCACGAGCTGCGGGTGCTGGAGGGGCAGCGGGCAGCGCTGCGCTGCAAGGCCCGGGGTGACCCCGAGCCAGCCATCCATTGGATTTCACCCGAGGGCAAACTGATTTCCAATGCTACCAGGTCCACGGTGTACGACAACGGGACGCTCGACATCCTCATCACCACGGTGAAGGACACGGGCTCCTTCACCTGCATCGCTTCCAACCCGGCAGGGGAGGCCACGCAGACGGTGGACCTGCACATCATCAAACTCCCCCACCTGCTGAACAGCACAAACCACATCCACGAGCCTGACCCGGGCTCCTCGGATATCTCCACATCCACCAAGTCGGGCTCCAATGCCAGCAGTAGCAACGGGGATACTAAAGTCAGCCAGGATAAGAAGGTGGTTGTTGCGGAGGCGACCTCCTCCACGGCTCTGCTGAAATTCAATTTTCAAAGGAATATACCTGGGATACGTATGTTTCAAATCCAGTACAATGGTACTTATGATGACTCCCTTGTTTACAGGTAAGGCAGCCCCAGCCTGCCCGTGTGGGACCATGCTGGGGGCTTGGTGCTGGCGTGTGGCCCCTGGCCTGGGCAGCCCCTCTGCTGGAGTTCTGTGCCATGCTGTGCCAGCCAAATGGAGCCCAGCCCCGGCAGCTCGTGGTGGGAGCCTCAGGAAGGACTCATGCCTTTCTACTCACAAATGGGAAAATTACCTAGAACAGTATTATTGTTAGATAATCCAAATGGACCTCTAATCCCCTGAACTGATCTGAGAAAGGTTGTGAAGGTGGATGGATTAAATGGATCCTAATGCGCTCGGTTTTGTGGAAGCACAGGGAGGACAGTGTCTGTGACCATGTTCCTCACAGTGTTTTCTGGTGGTGCCTGTGCTGGGGAAGTGCAGGGGGGCTCTGTGCTGCCTGGTGTTGGTGCTGCACCCTTCAGCACTGGCTTTGCTTGGTCATTGCTTGGTCATTTCTTCTGTGAATTTCTCAGTCCATTACTATGACAAGGGGTGCTGGCTTTAAACAGTGAAAGAGGGTAGATGTAGATCAGATAACTAAAAAATTTTTCCCTGTGAGGACAGTGAGACCCTGGCACAGGTTCTTTAGAGAAGTTGTGTGTGCCCCATCTGCTGAAGTGTCCAAGGCCGGGCTTGGCAGGGCTCAGACCAACCTTGTCTAGTGAAAGGTGTTCCTGTCCTTTGCAGAAGGGTGGACAAGATGGTGTTTAAATGTTCCTTCCAACCCAAGCCTGTGATCCTGTGATTCCATATTTTTGATGTGGCTGTTCTAATGGAGGGCTGTGCCATGCTGAGCCATGCCAGGGGGCTTGGCAGTGTCTGCTGCTCCATCAAAGGGCAGGCAGGAGTTGCTGGGGGGATGGAGATCAGCACCACGGGGGCTGTGGCAGAAGCAGATGGACAGGCCGTGGTGGTGCCCAGCGTGGCCTGGGCTGCCCCACAGGGTGGGAAGGTGCCAGTGTATCCTCCAGGTTCACTCACACTGGTTTCCTTCTCCCCCAGAATGATACCTCCCACGAGCAAAACCTTCCTGGTCAACAACCTGGCCGCGGGGACGATGTACGACCTGTGCGTCCTGGCCATCTACGACGACGGGATCACCTCGCTGACGGCCACCAGGGTGGTGGGCTGCACGCAGTTCACCACCGAGCAGGATTACGTGCGCTGCCACTTCATGCAGTCCCAGTTCCTGGGCGGGACCATGATTATCATCATTGGTGGGATCATTGTGGCGTCCGTGCTCGTGTTCATCATCATCCTCATGATCCGCTACAAGGTGTGTAACAACAACGGGCAGCAGAAGGCCACCAAGGTCAGCAACGTGTACTCGCAGACCAACGGGGCTCAGGTGCAGGGCTGCAGCGGGGTGCTGTCGCAGTCCATGTCCAAGCAGGCTCTCGGGCACGAGGAGGGCATCCAGTGCTGCAAGGCCGCCGGCGACGGCGTCACGCAGTCGCCCGACGCTGGCTCCAGCCAGGACTCGGCCACCACTACCTCCGCTTTGCCTCCCACCTGGACTTCCAGCACGTCCCTGTCGCAGAAGCAGAAGCGAAAGTCGGGGCCGAAGCCCGGCGGCGAGGCGCAGGCCGAGGCCGGGGTCAGCGCCGAGCCCCAGAACTCGAACAGAAATAACTCCACGGCCCTGCAGCTGGCCGGCCGCGGCCCCGAGGCGGGCCCCGCCGCCCACACGTACAAACGAGCACAATCCAAGCCAAGTAAGTTCCTGACGCTGCCCGCAGACGCGTCCCGAGCCAAGCGGCGGCGGTCGCTGGGTGGGGAGCTGCTGGAGCCCCGCGGCGCCGGCCTGCGCTCCAAGCGGAGCATGTCCATGAACGGGATGCTGCTCCAGGCAGACTGCGCCGGGGCCCATAGCGGAAAAGCAACTTTCTCCAGTTCTGAGTGGATATTGGAAAGCACTGTGTGACCTGCTTTTTTTTTTTTTTTTCTTTTTTTTTTCTTTTTTTTCTTTTTTTTTTTTAATTTTTATTTCGACTTAAAAACACCAAACGTTGTGTGAAACTCCCTTTCCCGGGGAATTGGATTTGGATGTCCACTGCTGTCTCGCTGATTAATGGCTTGTTCCTGCGGGGTTCTGTAAAAGCCACCCAGTGCACACGGGGGGTTGTTTAGTTTTCGTTTGGTTTTACTTAATATCAAAACCGAAGGCAACATTCAGAGATTAAAAAAAAAAAAAGAAAAAAAAGAAAAAAAAAGGAAAAAAAGATTAAGAGGCGAAAAAAAGCACGAAACAGCACCAGTGCCTTCCCTGCTCTAGGACTGGCTTCCTGGTTCTGCGGTAGCAGAAAACAAAAAGAGAGAGTTTTCACAGAAAAAGCCTTTTATAAAGGAAATGCAATTTCCTCCAAGCTAACAAATAACCACTTCTGGATCAATCAGTAAAATGATATTTTTTAAACCGGTCAGACTGTATATTTCTTTTCCGTGACAATGGTGTTGCCTTTGTTTTTAGGCAAATGCTGTACAGGAGCAACAACGCTGTGTTGTTATGTTGTGTAAAATAAAATATTCACTCGGTACTCCAGGCGGCCTCGCGGTGACTGCCCCGCCGGAGCCGGGCCGGGGCTCGGGGCTGCACAGCTCCCACCTGGGGCTGGGAGAGGATGGGCACCAGCCCAGGGCTCCATTCCCTGGGCCCTGCCCGGCTGGGGCTGTGGGCACTGGAGGGCACTGGGATCCCAAACTGGTGGGAAGGTGCCTGACTGAGGGTCCCAGAGCACCCACAGGCCACGGAGCAGGAGCTGTGCTGCAGCCTCTGGGGAGGGAGCGGGGCTGGGGCACCTCGGGGTGCAGGGCAGGGCTGAGGGGGCCCTGAGTGGGGCAGTCAGGGGGCTATCTGGGCAGGCAGGGAGCTATGGGGGCTGGCAGGGGGCTGAGTGGGCTGTCAGGGGACTGAGTGGGCAGTTGGGGTTATCTGGGCAGTCAGGAGACTGAGTGGGCAGACAGAGAGCTGAGTGGGCAGTCAGGGGGCTATCTGGGCAGTCAGGGGGCTATCTGGGCAGTTGGGGCTATCTGGGCAAACAGGGGGCTATCTGGGCAGTCAGGGGGCTATCTGGGCAGACAGGGGGCTATCTGGGCAGCCAGGGGGCTATCTGGGCAAACAGGGGGGCTATCTGGGCAGACAGGGGGCTAACTGGGCAGTTGGGGCTATCTGGGCAAACAGGGGGGCTATCTGGGCAGCCAGGGGGCTATCTGGGCAAACAGGGGGGCTATCTGGGCAGCCAGGGGGCTATCTGGGCAAACAGGGGGGCTATCTGGGCAGACAGGGGGCTATCTGGGCAGTTGGGGCTATCTGGGCAGTCAGGGGGGCTATCTGGGCAGACAGGGGGCTATCTGGGTTGTTAGGGGGCTATCTGGGCAAACAGGGGGCTATCTGGGCAGTCAGGGCTGCAGTCACAGAGATGTGGCCATTCAGCACCTCGGCGGCACCTGGGCCAGTGGTGGTGGTCATCTGCTGTCCTTGACTTCTGGGGCATATTTCCTGTGAACTTTATGGTTCGATCAAGTTCTTTTCAGTCCCTTTTGATCCAGTTCTTTTCAGTCCCTGAGTGCGTTGAAGGGCCTGGAAGATGACGGTCTCACCTTTAAGCTGCTCTTAATTGCGGTGCCTGTGGGATGGAGTGATTTTGGGCCACTCTGTAGGGCCAGAGCCCCACAGCAGTCGGGGACAGCAGGTGCCAGTTTCGTTGTGTGGATGGCAGCTGCTCTGCTCACTGTAAAGGGAAGCCTGCAGTTAATATTAATTAAACTCATATGGTCATCATATTCAAATTAGAGGCAGCTTAACTCTGAATATTTGAGCGTTGTGCATTCTCAGATGCCAAATAATAGGCTCAGGATGGGCTTTGTGGCCATAAAAGTGAGAGAACAGTTAAATTTTATACCCTGTATGCTTGTTCAGGGGGGCACCATAATTAAGGCAGGTGCCTGAGGCCAGCCTGGCCCCCGCCAGGGCAGCAGCCCCAGGGCACTGGGGGAACATCTCAGAGTGGGGCACAGCCCCTGGCACCCCATCCCTGTCTCCAGGACTCTGCAGCGTGGGGTGAAGCTCTTGGCCATTGTGGGCTGCTCTGGGTGATTTTATTGCCTGCCATGGAAGAGCAAAGTCAATGAGGGTGGTGTGAAGGACCTAAAAGGAAGAGGCTGCTTCTTTTTTAGAAACCCTTTTTGCTTCCCTCAGGAAATGCAGAGACCAAATAGGAAACAAAGCCTCAAAATGAGAAAACCCGCTTCCTGATGGAAAAGTTTAAAAAAAAAATACCATGAATCCATCCTCAGATTACTCTGGCAACCCATGAGCACTGCATGAACAGAAGGGAGCTGTTAAATAACGTGCTGTGGAGGGCAGGGGTGGTCTGTCCAGGGTCTGGCAGTGTGATGACAAGGGCTTTGCTCAGTGTGGGTCAAACGTGAGGGTCTGAGCCCTGGTGAGGATCTGAGCCCTGGGGAGGGACTGTGCTGGCAGAGGCACCTTCTCCCCCACACTTGGCACAGGGAGAGGTTTGCTGTGGAGTGGTTGGGTTTAATAATGCATTTTAAAAACATCAAATGAAAATGCTTTTCTATGTTGTCTAAAACTGGACCTGAATCTGTGTGATGTTTTGTGAAAGTGCTAAAATACTAATGGTGTCTTGTGGTTTAAGGAAGTTTATTTTTATATTTGTAATTTTTCACTCAAAGGAATAATTTTCTAAGCACTGCAGCTGATGTTCTGTCCGTGGTGCCTCTGTGTCAAGCAGCTCCAGGGACCATATGGCCCCGTGTCTGGTTTGATTCTCTGCTGAGAGTGCAGGAAAGGGGATCTGGGCAGCCAGGGATTGCTCCTGTGCCAGTTTCTCTCCCTGGCTGAGAGGATCATCCCTTGGGAATGCCCTGGGCATGGAATCATCTGTTCCTGCTGCAATAACTGTGCAGTGGGACATTTTGTTTGATTCAGGCTTGGTTCAAAGTGTGGGATGCCTCATGGAGGAGGAAATTCTCTGTCCTTTCTGTGCTGCAGAAACCATAGGTTGCCAACTGCAACAGAAAAAGTGCTAAGATGCTCCTGGATCAGAATAACATCAGGTTATTTCCCCCAAGCTGGAATAACCCCTCAGTGTAGGAGGTGCTGGAGTGGGGGCTGTGATGAGCTGTGGCCCCAGCACCACCCCAGCTTTGGAGGGTTCTGCAGGGACATGAGCCCAGGGTGCCTCCCTGCCCCTCAGGCATTGCCTGCCTGTGGCTGGGCTCTGTGTGCTCCTGCTCAGCTGTAGAGTTCAGCCCTGAGAGGGTCTTCATTCACAGGTGCTGGTGGAGGAGAACCTCCTTCAGGGAGGTCTTGGCTCTTACTGAGGTGGCTGGAGCACGTGGGTGTGCCCAGGCCTCCCCTGGAGATGGGGCTCTGTTTGTTGGGGCTGGAGGAGCTGGGAGTTGTGTTGTGTCTCTGGTGTCTGTGCTCTCCTCCTGCTGCATCCAGGCATGTCCTCACAGGAATACATGGGGCTGCTCTGCTCTGCTGCCAGGGTGCCTTTGTGTCTGCAGCGTGTCCCCTGTGATGGCCAGCCCTCCTGTCCTGTGTGCCCTCATGTCCCCAGCCCTCATGTCCCATGTGCCCACATGTCCCCAGCCCTCCGTGTGTGCCCACATGTCCCCAGCCCTCATATCCTGTGTCCCCTCATGTCCCCAGCCCTCCCTGTGTGCTCTGCAGCCATGCACAGGAGCTGCAAAGCACAGCCATGTGTCCTGTGCATGGCACAGGGGACACAGCTCCTGGGCACCCTGCCCTGCCTGGGAGGGGCCTGGCACTGCTGGGCCAGGCTGGCTGCCCCAGAGTCCTGCCAGGCCCCTGGCACCAGCTGCTCCCATCCCTGCTGGAGGCTTGGGGCCACAGCACAGGGATGCTGCTGCCTGCTGGGGACCATGGCAGCCCTGCTGGGCATTGCTCTGGGAGTGTCCCAGACCCGTGGGGTGACACAGAGCTGTGTGTGCTCTCTGGAATGTGCAGTGTGCACCCTTTGTGTGCCATGGCAAAACTGTGCCTGAGGCCATGAGAGAGGGCCTGCTGCTCCCTTGGGAATGGCTTCAAACCAGGAATAATGGCTGCAGCTGCTACAGGATCACTTCTCTTCCCATCAAGGGGAAGCAGAGCTGCAGCTACACTGGAGCCTGAGCAGTCCCACCCCCAGAGTGGTCCCAGCTGTCAGCACTGGGATCACTCAGGAACATCCACCTCCCTGTTCCATGGTGCTGCTGCCCGCCCAGGCTGCCCAAAAGCTGCACTAACAGCAGCCACCCATTTGCACGGTGCCTTCTCCTGGCAGTAACTTTAATGTTGGTCAGAGTTCTGCTTTAAAAGCAGCAAACTGTGGCCAGCCTGTAGGGTCCTGCTTAAAGTAACGTGGTTCTCCCATTTCCCCTCTGCAAATGCATCCCTGTGTGCCTGGCTGTGTGTGGGGGTATGTTGGGGTGTGTTGGGCTGTGTTGGGCTATGTTGGGTTCTGGCCTGGGGCACAGCCTGTGCTGCCAGGGTCACTGTGCTGGGGTCATTGCCCACCACACCCCTGAGCCCAGCTGGGGCTCCTGCAGGCCCAGGCACCAAGTCCTCAGCCACTGTTCTGTGCTGCTGCACCCCCTGTGACTGTGGAATTGTCCCTGGGGGCATCAGGCACGGCAGAGGGGTCTGGCTGGTGCCAGCCCAGCAGCAGCTTGTCCACCCCTGGCTGCTGGCTGTGGGCAGGCAGCCAGGCCAGGCAGCTCTGTGCACACCAGTCCCCTGTCCCTGAGTGCCCAGCCCTGGGGAGTGCCTGAGGTCTGGCACAGGAACAGGCCTGTGGTGCCCAGTGCAGCACCCACACTCCACACCAGTAACCCAGACCAGCAACAGGTGAATCCTGCTGGGTTTGCTGGCTCTGGACTCCTCATGCAGTAGATTCATTCACAAGAGCCAATGTGAATGTTGCTGCTGGGGAGAAAAGGGGAGCTTGGCTTGGAAGGAAGGAAACTTGAAAGGGAAAGAGCAAATGTGGCACATGGCTGGCTGCAGACCCCACATCAGGGACTGTGTGTGTGTTAAAATGAATGGAATAAGCTCCAGGTTTTGTGGTGCTGTGTCACCTCAGGTCGTTTCAAGAACTGCACTTTAGAAGCATCTGGGTCAGGAGTCTGAAGGGTGAGCCCAGGCTGCTGTGCCTGGCTTGGCTGAGCTGGTTTTCCTCCTGCACTGCCAGGCTGCTGCTCTGTGTGAGCAGTGCTGTGTGTGAGCTGTGCCATCTCCTCTGCAGGGGAAATTCCCCCTGGGAGAGGGAATGCGGAGAAGCAGTCAGGGTTGGAGCCCAGCCCCCTCGGTGGGCACACAGGGACCCCCACCTGGCTCAGCCTGGGCTCCCCATGGCCAGTCTGGTCTGGGGGCTGTGACCCCCAGCAGCCCAAAGGTGAGTTCAGAGGTGCCTGGTTGGTATTTGCACCTCTGCACTCCCCAGGTGAGCGGGGCTGTGCTGGTGGCAGGTGAGGCTGCTGCAGTGGGGCCAGGAGAGGCTGCCCCATGGGCTGTGCCTGTGCCCTGGGCTTGCTGTGGGGCAGGACAGTGACATGGCACATCCTCATGGCAGTGACCTTTCCTGGTGCCTGCAGACCTCAGGGAGGTGAGTGCTGTGTCTGTGCCCAGCTGCTGCTGTGCTCTGGTGTCCCCAGCCCTGTGTGATCCCCTGGCAGCGTGTGGGGCTGGAGTCCCTGCCATGGGCAAAGGCTTGGCCTGTGCAAGGGCAGAGGCAAATCTAGAAAATGGAGAAGGCTCTGGCTCTGGAACTATGGGTTTGCTGGCTCTCTTGGGAGTTTTGGAGGTTGTTTTGTTAGTTGGATTTTCCCTGAAGCAGCAGCAGCAGCAGCAGAAGTGCTGTGCCTGCACTCCTGATGGTGACAAGACTTGTGGCAGAGTGTGGCTGGGGACAGTGGGTGCTGTTAGCCCAGTCTCCTCTCAGCTGCCATGCTCTGCTGCCCCAGCCCCTGCCGTGCTCAGGGCACCAAGACAAGGGGTGCCAGGGCCGAGGGCAGGGTCTGCTGCTGCTTCCTGCCCAGGCTGGCTCTGGAACCCTTGGTGCAGAGCCCAGCTGGCTGTGCAGCAGCTGTGGGGCCATCAGTGGGTGCCCTGTCCAAGCTTGGTCCCATGGCAGCTCCTGGGGCCCTTGGGACAGAGCCCAGCTGGCTGTGAGCAGCTGTGGGGCCATCAGTGGTGCCCTGTCCAAGCTTGGTCCCATGGCAGCTCCTGGGGCCCTTGGGGCAGTGCCCAGCTGGCTGTGCAGCAGCTGTGGGGCCATCAGTGGATGCTCTGCCCAGGATGGCCCCATGGCAGCCCCCAGGGCTCTCTCTGTGGTCCCTCCCACGTCAGCCTGGCTCTGGCCATGGGGAAAGGCTGGTGCTGCTGCTGGTCCCCTCACTGTCTCTGTTCTGTCTCTTTGTGCAGAAGCCGGGGCCTCTCCGCAGGACACCAGCCCTTCTGCACTCCCCGAAAGCGTCCCCACCGATGCTGCTCCTCGGCAGAAAACAATTCGGTTCCAGCTCTCTGAGGACTGACTGTGGCACCGCGCTCACCCTCCGAGTCCTTTACTTGAAGCTGCAGCCGGGGCCATGTGGCCGTCAAGGTCGGCGGCCTCGACAAACTGTCTTCCCCCCTCACAGGTGTCCCATCTCCCATCTGCCACTTCCAGTCTGAAATACCTGTTTTTTTCTGGTGTCCAAGGTTTTTATAACTCAGAATTACGATGAAGAATCTGGTGGCAAGAGCTGCAGTCCCAGGTCATGTTCCACGTCGCCGGTGGTGAGGTCACGAGCTGTAAACATGGTAGCTTCCATCACCTGAACAAATAAATGTTTTACTACAACGGCATGGGCATGTTGGTTGATCCAGGGGGTTGTGCCTGGCAGATTGGTTGGTCCATAGAGGGCCCTTGCTGCCCGGGGTCTGTGCCCACAGAGAGGCCCTGTGCTCTCTGGGGTCTGTGCCATGGAGAGGCCCCTTGATCTCTGGGGTCTCTGCCCATTGAGAGACCCTTTGCTGCCCAGGGTCTGTGCCCACAGAGGGGACCTTTTGCTGCCCGGGGTCCAGGTGCTCAGCCAGGCTGTCTGAGGTCGGGCTGGGCACTGCAGGGAGTGGTGGTGGGTGATTCCTGTGCTCTGAGTGAGCACTGAGCTGTGCCCCAGCTCGCAGCCATTGGTGCCACTGGCCCAGGGTGCCCAGCTGGGTGACCAGGCAGGGAGCTGCCTGGCTTTGCCCCTTGGTGCTGGGCAGGGACACGGGCTGTGGGCAGAGGGAGCCTCGTCTGCCCTTGAGGGAAAGCCCTGGGACACTGGGGTGTTGCCCCACAGAGCCCCCCTTCCCTGTGTCATAGGACAGCCTGGGCTGTGCTGGGTGACAGCACTGCAGGCTGAGCCACCACCGTGTGCCAGGGGTGTCCTGGGGCAGGCACAGCACTGAGCACAGTGTGCCAGGAGTGCCATGGGGCAGGCACAGCCCTGAGCACAGTGTGCCAGGAGTGTCCTGGGGCAGGCAAACACTCAGCACAGTGTGCCAGGAGTGTCCTGGGGCAGGCAAACACTCAGCACAGTGTGCCAGGAGTGTCCTGGGGCAGGCACAGCCCTGAGCACAGTGTGCCAGGAGTGTCCTGGGCAGGCACAGCCCTGAGCACAGTATGCCAGGAGTGTCCTGGGCAGGCACAGCACTGAGCACCGTGTGCCAGGAATGCCCTGGGGCAGGCACAGCACTGAGCACAGTGTGCCAGGAATGCCCTGGGGCAGGCACAGCACTGAGCACAGTGTGCCAGGAGTGTCCTGGGGCAGGCACAGCACTGAGCACAGTGTGCCAGGAGTGTCCTGGGGCAGGCACAGCACTGAGCACAGTGTGCCAGGAGTGTCCTGGGGCAGGCACAGCCCTAACAGAATTCTCTAGGGTGGGGGGACACCTGGGGACTTGCCTGGGACTCTCTCGTGCTGTCTTGTCCCTCGGTCCACACCTTGCCTTGCTCCTCCAACAAGACAAAAGCCGTTTTTTGGATTTTCTTTTTGTTTTTCTTTTCTCCCTTGTCAGCATTCCATCTGGCTCACAGATATAATTAGAGCTTCCTCAGAACCGCAGTGAATCAGCCAGCCTTAACTTCAGGAGAACAGATCACAGCTCTGGTGTGTCCTGTCCCCAGGACTGGGGCTCTGCTGGCCCCTGTCCTGCTGTGCTGATGATGGGCCCAGCTGGGGCAGCTGGGCTGAGTGACCTGCCCGTGGCTTGTCTGTACCAGCAGACACATCAGCATCTCCCCAGGACACAACAGTCCTTGGAGGAGAGGCTGAGCTGAGCAGGAGCCTCACCCATCAGGTCCTCTCCTGTGCCTCGTCCTCTGATGCTGCAGAGACAGGAGTCACCCCATGACATTGGTAAGGAGACCCCAAGTTGGCACCCAGGGCTTGTGGCTGTGTGAAATCCTCTGGTGTGGCCCCACAGACCTGGGCAGATGCTCCATGATGGATCCAGTGCAGGGAATGCTGTGCTGAGTGGGGCTGCGAGGGGAAAAGCCAAGGCTTGATCACAGGTGGATCATGGCTCTCCTCCTCCCGAGGCCTGGGCAGTGATGCTCCTGGGGCTGCACACAGCCTGGGTTTCATGTGCATTGTAGTAACAGCAGGTATTGCTCTTCCCTTTCCCTGCTGTGCAGGGCAAATGGGGTTTAAACTCTGGAGGAGGCTGAGCCCCAGACAAACTCCTCAATAAAGTGTTCAGTGGAGCTGAGCCCACAGACCCAGCCCCTCCCTCTCTGCAGACTGCAGTGACTCTCCCGTGGAGTTCAGGACAACTGACCCCCCTTGCAGCAAGCAGGTGACACTGAAGTCTGCAAAGCACCTGGGCAGAGCAAATCCCTGTCCCAGGTGTGTGAGGTGCAGGAATAGCAGGGGCTGCTGCTCCCTTCAGGGTCCTGCATTCAGCTGTGCAGCTGCCAGGACCTTTGTCACACCAACGTGCTGCAAGTTGCAGCTGCACAGACCACGTCCATGCTGAGAATTTCTTTCCACATTACTATCATGTTATTCCCCTCATTCAGTGGCTCCAATTTCAGGCTTCCGTGCACAGAGCAGAGCTGCTTTCCCATTGCTGATTCCTTTCTGTATCCTTTTAATTAATTGTCAAGATAAGTTCCACATGTCCATTTGATGTTAACTGGAAATTCAGCTTTGGTAGAGCAAAATTCACTGCAGCTGTGAGTCAGATTTGAAAAAAAAAAACCCAAAAAACCCCAAAACCCCCCAAAAACCAAAACCAAAACCAAAAACAAGCAAACAAACAAAAAACCAAAACCAACCAACCAACCAAACAAAAAGCCAAAAAAACCCAAACCAAACCAAAAAACAAAACCAAAACCAAAACAAACCAAAAAACCCCACAAAAACAAAACCAAACAAAAAAACCCACAAAAACAAAACCAACCAAGCAAACAAGCAAACAAACAAAACAAACAAACAAACAAAAAAAAACCCACAAAAAACCAAACCAAACCAAAACCCTTGGAAGTCTGTGGAGAAGAGTGTGTTTGCTGTATGGTGGTGCCATGAGTGACCCTCTTGTTGGGCAAGAAGCAGAGGCTGCTCTGCCCAGGTGGCATTTCACCCATAAAGGGTTTAGGGGAACATCAACAAGCAGAAGTGATCTATTATGAGATCCAGAACTTGGAAACTCACTGAAGAGTCATGCAAATCATCCCAGTTGCTAAAGCTGAAGGGAGTTCTGGCCCAGAAGCAGCACCTGTCTCCAGCTGTGTCCCATGGCAGCAGTGGCCAGGGTGGGGCCAAGTGAGCATCTTTCCCACCCCTGAGTCCCCTTTAGTGCCCTGGCCTGTGTTTGCCCTTGGCTGTCACCTCTGTTTGTCAGATTTCTCTGAAAATGCCTCTGCAAGTCCCAGACTGCAGCAAACGGCTCCCACAGGAGCACAGCCCCTGCCCAGCTGCCCCTGGTGTGGAGCTGCCCTTGGTGTGGAGCTGCCCCTGGGGTGGAGCTGCCCCAGCTGGGGCTGGGCAGGGCATGGGCAGCAGGAGGAAGGAGGGGCTGCCCCTGGTTTTCTGGGTGAAGCTGCTCCAGGAGTGGCAGCAGGGTGAACCCACACCGGTGAGAGGTGTTGGCTTTGCTGGATGAAGGGGAGGCTGTGAGAAGGGAAAGGTGCCATGACTAGGATGGCCTGGCTTTGGGGTGGGTGTGCAGGGCCCTGCTGCAGTTTTGGCTGTGTCAGGGGGGATCCAGCTCATGTAGGAGGGTGGCTCTGCCGTGTGCAGGGGGCCTGCACAGGGAGGTGGGATGTGTGGGTGTGAACAGCCTCCAAGGGAACATCTTCCCTGCAGGTGTGTTTGTTGTGCAGTTCACTGAAACCAGGGAAAATTTAAAGTCAAGTATATTTGCCCGGTGTTTTTGTAGAGTTGAAACCCCTTACAGGACAGGAGGTGAGAAGGTGGAAGGCAAAGCCTTAGAGAACATTTATTTTGTAGCTACAATAAAAGCCATTCCTGAAAGGAAAAGGAATCTGTTGTAGCTTTCCCAGAAGGCTTCTTACTGTCACCCATCCAAACCTGGGCTGGGGCTGACCTGAGGCTCAGTGGTCACCCAACAGTGCCACAGGAGCAGAGGAGGGTGGGCAGCTGGAGACAGTGTGGCCCTTGGGGTGGTGACAGTCCTGGCTGGGTGCCCCCAGTGCTGGCCAGAAGTGTGCTGGGGACTGAACTCGTTACACAGTGACTGTGTCTGACACTACAAAAGAGATGTCCCTGGTGAAAAATGGTGCTGTGGCGGCCTAGTGGGGAACTCTGCTGTTTGAAAACATGCTGTGTGCTTCCTTGAGCTGGATAAACCTGTCTGCAGCTCTGTGCAGTCTCAGTACAGCTTCCCAAACAGGGTCGAGGTCTGTTTGTGTGTTTTTGCTGATGTAGTAGATAAATGTGGTGCACAAGTGTCCTTTCTGTCCCCATTACTCCCTGACATTAACTGAACAAATAACAGGTTGAGCTCGGCTGAGAGGCTGCTCCTTGTGCTCTGGAGTGATGCAGCGGGGTACAAATTGCAAAGAGCATCTTGACAGGTTGCAATAAACTGAGCTTAAAAAAAAATTCCTGCAATAGAGGAGAGCTGGAATTCTGTTTCTCATTTGGACACAGAGGAAGGTTATTAATCGTGCACTGACACTGCCAGAGGCACACGGTGTGCCTGGTTTGTGCTGCTGGGAGTACCTGCCCTGTGTCCAAACTCCCAGTGGCCTTGGGACTTGTGCCCCTCTCCCCAAGGCAAAGGCTGGCCTGGACAGTGCAGGGAGGGGGGTACAAGGCAAAGGCTGGCCTGGACAGTGCAGGGAGGGAGGTGCTGGGGTTTAGGGAGGACCTCCTGGTTCACCACTGATTGCAGCTGATGGCAAAGGTTGTGTTCATATAATCACAGGAGGGTTTGGGTTAAAGGGACCTTAAATCCCATCCCATTCCACCCCAACCATGGCAGGGACACCTCCCACTGTCCCAGGGACACCTCCCACTGTCCCAGGCTGCTCCAAGCCCAATGTCCAACCTGGCCTTGGGCACTGCCAGGGATCCAGGGGCAGCCACAGCTGCTCTGGGCACCCTGTGCCATCTCCACCTTCATTGTAAAAAACTTCCTTATCTCTAATTCCTGTTGCTGTAGTTAATGGCAGATTGTATGTTTCCTTCCAGCCTTTACTAATCAGAGAATTTAGATGCTCAAATAAGATCGAGTGGATCTTGTGATGGCAGTGGAGAGAGGAGGCTCTGCTGCTGCTGCTGCTGTCAGGGTGTCTCAGTTCCGGGTTGCTGCACTGGAAGCAGGAGCAGGGGGCAGGAGGGCTGGGCTGGGAGGTGCAGGGTGGGTGTAGGGGGAGTGGAGGGTGGGCTCAGGGTGGGTGTAGGGTGGGTGTAGGGGGAGTGGAGGATGGATGTAGGTTGGGTGTAGGGTGGGCTCAGGATAGGTGCAGGATGGGCTCAGGGTGGACTCAGGGTGGGTGTAGGGGGAGTGGAGGGTGGGCTCAGGGTGGGCTCAGGGTGGGTGCAGGAGCCCCGGGCAGGGGGCAGAGTTAGGGTTATGGTTCGGGTTATGGTTAGGGTCAGGGTTATGGTGCAGGTGGGTGCAGGAGGGCTCGGTTCCCCGGCTCGCAGCGCTGGCTCAGCCCTGGGCCCCGCCGTGCCTCTCCCATCAAGCAGAGCCTCACCCGGCAGGGGCAGCGGGAGCGGGGCCGGCTCCGCGCCCGGGGGGGGCGGGAGGAGCGGGGGTGCGGCCCGGCCCCCGCACCGCTGTTTATTTCGGTGCTGCAGGAACGCGTGGGCTCCTGGAGAGCGGCCAGCGCTGCCGGCAGAGCCCAGCCGGCTCGAGGGGACGGCTCCGGCCGGGTTTGTCCCGGCTCGAGGGGACGGCTCCGGCTGGGTCTGTCCGGCCCGGGAGCGGCGGGGCCCGCGGGATGCTCGGCTGCAGCCCCACTGACGCGCTCCGTGTCCCGCTGCAGCCCCGCGGGCAGGGATGGAGAGAGACATTTCTGCTCCTGGCCCCAAACCCCTGACCCTACACCCGTCCCGAGCTGCGGTGGGCACAAAGCCCCGGCTGTGCTGCCTTGGCTGCGGCGTGGAGAAGGACGGGCCGATGGCTGGAGTTGTGCTGTGCCGGGCCGGGCCGGGCCGTGCCGTGCCAGTCACTGTGTCTGAAGGACAGACCCCCGGGCAGCAGTGAGAGATTTAATATTTAATATTTAATATTTGCATAAATATAAACCACAGATAAGATTTCAGGAGGGAGCGGTGTCAGATATGGTGAAGAGCCTTCAGATGTGTTTTGAAGGAAAAGGGGGAAAGAGGGGTGTGACTGAAGAGGAAATGAACCATCTCCCTGGTGTCTGGGATGGATGGATGGAGGGATGGATGGATGGATGGATGGAGGGATGGATGGATGGATGGATGGATGGATGGATGGATGGATGGATGGATGGATGGAGGGATGGATGGATGGATGGAGGGAGGGATGGATGGATGGATGGAGGGATGGATGGATGGATGGATGGATGGATGGATGGAGGGATGGATGGATGGATGGATGGATGGAGGGATGGATGGATGGATGGATGGATGGATGGATGGATGGATGGATGGAGGGATGGATGGATGGAGGGATGGATGGATGGAGGGATGGATGGATGGATGGATGGATGGAGGGATGGATGGATGGATGGATGGATGGATGGATGGAGGGATGGATGGATGGATGGATGGATGGATGGATGGATGGATGGATGGAGGGATGGATGGATGGAGGGATGGATGGATGGAGGGATGGATGGATGGATGGAGGGATGGATGGATGGATGGAGGGAAGGATGGATGGATGGATGGAGGGATGGATGGATGGAGGGATGGATGGATGGAGAAGCACACGGGGGGTTTGCAGGGCAGGTGAGCTGAAGGAGAGCCCAGGAACTGCCAAGGTCACAGCTGGGGCTGCTCACTCCGGGGTCTGCTGTACCCTGAGGAAAGCTCTCTCAGGCCACACTGCTGGGAATGGCACAGAGCTTTTTCAGGTGAGGGGCTCCAAGGACATTCCTGTGATTCTGTGGTAAGAGAAAGTGCTTCCCTCTAAACAGAAGTATTCTAATTTTGGAAGGAAACCAAATGAACTGGAGGGCTCTCACATGTTCACAGCCCACTGCACTTCCTTTGCTCCTGAGCAGCCGTTTTGCCCAGCACACAGAAGAAGGAAGTTGGTGGATGAACTCCCTCAAGGAAGTTTTGCAGGGGGTACAGTGGGATGTGACCGAGCCTTTGTCTGCCCTTCCTCTCCCCAGCGGCCTGGGATGGACTGTGGGGCCTTTGGGAAGCCCAAACCCACACAATTCCTTAAACAAAATCAAAATCCACAATGTAATTTGAGAAAGGAGTGGAACAGAGCTGAGCAGAGGTTCCTGTGTTAGTAAATTATTTTTTTTAGAGGAACAAGAGATCCAGTAAGAAATGTTTTGGGATGTTTGTTTCTTTTCCTTTTCCTTTTCCTTTTCCTTTCCTTTTCATTTTTTTTCCTGTTGGATTTTATCTTTGCACGGTGAAATAACAACCCCCAGCCCTGCTCTGATCTAGACAAACCTCTCCAGCTCCTAAACATGTACTGATGCTTTGAAGGAGGAAAGAAGGGGGGAGGGGAATCCACAACACATTTCACACGGTTTTACATTAAATCTTCATTATCTTTATCCCACCGGGCGCGTGCCATAGCACTCCATCTGCCAGCTGTGCACAGCTGGATGCTCCGGAGCGCGGGAAAGCCCCGAGGAACCCGGGCAGTGTCGGGGGGAGGCCGGGAGGGGTGCGGGGTCCCGGTCACTCCCGGTGCCCCGCCAGGGTCCGGCCCCGGGGGTGTCCAGGTGTGCTCAGCTGTGCCCAGGTGTGCCCGGCTGTGCCCAGGTGTTTCCAGCTGTGCTCAGCTGTGCCCAGGTGTGCTCGGCTGTGCCCAGGTGTTTCCAGCTGTGCCCAGGTGTTTCCAGCTGTGCCCAGGTGTGCCCAGCTGTGCCCAGGTGTGCTCGGCTGTGCCCAGGTGTTTCCAGCTGTGCTCAGCTGTGCCCAGGTGTGCCTGGCTGTGTCCAGCTGTGCCCGGCTGTGCAGCCCGGGGCAGGAGCGGCCTCTGCCCGAGTCCTGCAGCCCCTCAGGAGGAGCCCTTCCCCTGTCCCCTCTGCTTTAAATTTAATCTGAGTGTCCTTTGTCTTTGCCCCATTCAGAGTCAATGAAGCGGCGGAAAAGGAAGATTTGCATGAGAAAAAAATGTGTATTTTAGCAGCGCGTTTAGAGAGTGCTGGTGTGTTCGGTTGGTTCGGTTTTGTTTTGGTTTTTTGGGGAGTGTTTTGATTTTATTTTGCTTTGGGTTTTTGTCGTGTGGGCTCTTAGTTTATTTTGGTTTGGTTTTGTGTTTTTTTTTTCTTTTTTTTTTTTTTTTTTTTTGTTTGTTTGTTTGTTTTATTATTTTTTTATTTTAATTTAATTTTATTTTATTTTATTTTTTGTCTTTTTTTTTTTTTTTTTTTTAATAACTTGCTTTTTCTCCTGTCCCTTTTCTGGCTGGAACTTCTCGAGTTCTCATACATTCCCCACTGTTGCTCTTGCCAATACCAAAGTAATTTCAAACAATTTTTTTTTCCCCATCTAAATGTGTTAAGAAAACAAATCACCTCTGAAATGTTTCTTCGCGTGTGTTTTTCCTTTGGTGGCTCCAGTGAGTGGAGTGAGGTGTTCCCCGGCACCTTTCCTGCTGAGGGGAGACTCGAACCTGGGAAAAAAGTGATGGATGGGAGAGACCGAACCCTCTGGGTGCTGCGTTTGTCACCGCCCTGTGAGTGTCACTCCGGGCTCGAGGGGTCCCGGGGACGGGAAGGGAAGTGCGGGTGTCTGGACATCCCTGAGCAGCGAGAGCCGGGCGGGAATCCCCCCAAATCCGCCTGGGGAAAGAATCCCCCCAACCCACCTGGGGAGAGAATCCCCCCAAATCCGCCTGGGGAGAGAATCCCACCCTGTTGCAATTTTTTCCGTGGATGGTGGGACAAGGAGCTCTGCAGAGCTGAGATGTTCTAGAAACACGGGGGTTTATTATTCCAAGGGTGGTGGGTAAAGAGGGCTTTGCCTTCAGCCACCAGCCTGGGCTGGAGCAAAGCCCTAAAGAGAGAATGGGGGGAGAGAGAGAAGAGAGCTCAGGGGGAAAAACGGGGCAGGAGCAGGGGAAAAACGTGGGGAGAAAACAGGAGCAAGTGAGGGGAGAGAGAGGAGAGGGGATGGGCCAAGAGAGGTGAGGGAAGAGGGTGAGAGGGCCAGAGGAGAGAGGTGAGGGCAGAAGGGAGGAGAGCCAGGACAAGAGGGCGATCCTCTTGTTCCAATCCATTCTATCTCTTTTTGTGTTGAATATTCTAATTCACATTGACCAACCGGCGTGAGATACAAAACCTACAGACTTTGCCTGCAGCCCATGAGAACTACTACATCACCATGTCATTTTATATTCTAAACTCTATAGACTCCTTTCCTATGCCCTTGTTCCCGGATGTCTTTGCCAAGGTGGAAAGGCAACATTCTTGTGTCTTTTGTTTTCCTGTCTCCAGCTCATCCCCGTCTTCCTGCCTGCCATGCTCACATTTCCAAACTGGCTTTCATTCCTATTTCACTCACAGGTTTTACATCTGCAGTATTTCTTACCATGCAGTCATGTCCATAAGTCCTTCCTGTCCCCTCTTTCCCAACACCACCCAACCCGTCTGGGGAGGGAATCCCCCCAAATCCGCCTGGGCAGGGAATCCCCCCAGCCCGCCTGGGCAGAGCTGACTTGAGCTGCTGTTCATCATTCCTGAGGAAGTCACCGGTTTATTTAAATGTTCCAATAGAGGGACGAGGCGAGGCCGTGACTGCTGGGGCTGTTCTCCTGCACAGCTTCAGCCTCTCCTGCCGCATCTGAGTCCCAGAAATGAATCCCGGGTTCCACCCGGTGCCAGTGTCGGGGCAGGTGGTGCAGAGGGAGCACCTGGAGCACCCTTGGGTGCGATGCTGTGCCTGGCTGAGCTGTGGCAGTGTCTGGGCTATCGATTCCCCTGCAGCCTCACGAGGGCTGGGATCAAACGTTCTGAGCTGCAAACGGGCTGTGATGGAGCCTCAGTATTTCACTCTCAGTTCCGCTCAGACACTCTGGGCAGTCCTCCCCTCCTGCTTGTTATGGATGTTTTGGTGTAAAACACTGAAAATCCTGCATTCCTGGCTGTTTGCCCATAAACTTGGGCTAAAGAAGTTTTCCTGACCTTGGAAGGACGAAAAAAGACGCAGGCGAATGCATCCATGTGATATTTGAGAAAGTCATAGATCCAGGCTGGAACGAGAAGTAATTTAGTCATCCCTTTGGAGTTGTTTTCTATGAGAAAATATGTACCGAGTATCGAATTTGCATCCAGTTGCTTTGATATCAATGGCACAAGACAGTGTGAATTTCTTAAAAGCCGAAATTTGAATTCGCCCCGTGTTTGCGGGTAGCCCAGGGCCAGGCCGGCAGCGGGGCTGGGCAGGAGCGGGGCTGGGATGGGAGCGGGGCTGGGATGGGAGCGGGGCTGGGATGGAGCGGGGCCGGGATGGAGCGGGGCTGGGATGGAGCGGGGCTGGGATGGAGCGGGGCTGGGATGGAGCGGGGCTGGGATGGGATGGGAGCGGGGCTGGGATGGGAGCGGGGCTGGGATGGGAGCGGGGCTGGGATGGGAGCGGGGCTGGGCTGGAGCGGGGCTGGGCTGGAGCGGGGCTGGGATGGGATGGGAGCGGGGCTGGGCTGGAGCGGGGCTGGGCTGGAGCGGGGCTGGGATGGGAGCGGGGCTGGGATGGGAGCGGGGCTGGGATGGGAGCGGGGCTGGGATGGGAGCGGGGCTGGGATGGGAGCGGGGCTGGGATGGAGCGGGGCTGGGATGGGAGCGGGGCTGGGATGGAGCGGGGCTGGGCAGGAGCGGGGCTGGGATGGAGCGGGGCTGGGATGGGAGCGGGGCTGGGATGGAGCGGGGCTGGGCTGGAGCGGGGATGGGATGGGAGCGGGGATGGGATGGGAGCGGGGCTGGGATGGGAGCGGGGATGGGATGGGAGCGGGGCTGGGATGGGAGCGGGGCTGGGATGGAGCGGGGCTGGGATGGAGCGGGGCTGGGATGGAGCGGGGCTGGGTGGGAGCGGGGCTGGGATGGGCAGGAGCGGGGCTGGGATGGGAGCGGGGCTGGGCTGGAGCGGGGCTGGGATGGGAGCGGGGCTGGGATGGGCAGGAGCGGGGCTGGGATGGAGCGGGGCTGGGCGGGAGCGGGGCTGGGATGGGAGCGGGGCTGGGCTGGAGCGGGGCTGGGTGGGAGCGGGGCTGGGATGGGCAGGAGCGGGGCTGGGATGGGAGCGGGGCTGGGCTGGAGCGGGGCTGGGATGGGAAGCGAGCGGGGCTGGGCAGGAGCGGGGCTGGGATGGGAGCGGGGCTGGGATGGGAGCGGGGCTGGGATGGGAGCGGGGCTGGGCTGGGATGGGAGCGGGGCTGGGATGGGAGCGGGGCTGGGATGGGAGCGGGGCTGGGATGGCAGCGGGGCTGGGATGGAGCGGGGCTGGGATGGGAGCGGGGCTGGGATGGAGCGGGGCTGGGATGGGAGCGGGGCTGGGATGGGAGCGGGGCTGGGATGGGAGCGGGGCTGGGCAGGAGCGGGGCTGGGATGGGATGGGAGCGGGGCTGGGATGGGAGCGGGGCTGGGATGGGAGCGGGGCTGGGCAGGAGCGGGGCTGGGATGGGAGCGGGGCTGGGCAGGAGCGGGGCTGGGATGGGAGCGGGGCTGGGATGGGAGCGGGGCTGGGTGGGAGCGGGGCTGGGATGGGAGCGGGGCTGGGTGGGAGCGGGGCTGGGATGGGAGCGGGGCTGGGATGGGATGGGAGCGGGGCTGGGCTGGAGCGGGGCTGGGATGGGAGCGGGGCTGGGTGGGAGCGGGGCTGGGTGGGAGCGGGGCTGGGATGGGATGGCAGCGGGGCTGGGCAGGAGCGGGGCTGGGATGGGAGCGGGGCTGGGATGGAGCGGGGCTGGGATGGAGCGGGGCTGGGATGGGAGCGGGGCCGGGATGGGAGCGGGGCTGGGATGGGAGCGGGGCTGGGATGGGAGCGGGGCTGGGTGGGAGCGGGGCTGGGATGGGAGCGGGGCTGAGTGGGAGCGGGGCTGGGCAGGAGCGGGGCTGGGCAGGAGCGGGCTCCTCTGGGCGGCTCCGAGGGCTCTGCTGGGATGTGACAACTTGTTTTGCACGGAGCGTGTCCTTTGAAAAGCTGCAGCCGAGACAGCCGGGCCGAAACTGCGCACACGTTGCGTTTGGAAGGTTCTAAACCAGAGGGGACTCTTAATTATTCCGGGGCTGAGCTCAGGTGTGAGACACAACCCTGCAGCGGGAGTGCCCGGGGAGGCGGCGTGAGCTCCTCTTCCATTCCGCCGGGCTGGGATGGTTCTTTCAGTGTTCTGCACCACCGGGGGTGGATAAATCCCGGCGGGCAGGGCCATCCCTGCTCCCTGCCCGGGACTATCCATCCCTGCTCCCTGCCCAGGGCCATCCCTGTTACCGGCCCGGGACTATCCATCCCTGCTCCCTGCCCGGGATTATCCATCCCTGCTGCCGGCCCGGGATTATCCATCCCTGCTGCCGGCCCGGGACAATCCCTGTCCGACTGTGCTGTCCCAGCCCAGCTCTCTGTGTTGGGATGTGGGTGAGCAGCAGGGGCACAGCCCTGCCCTGTCCCATCCTGGCTCTGTGTGTTTTGAGATGTGGGTGAGCAGCAGGAGCACAGCCCTGTCCTGTCCCAGCCCAGCCCCGTGTTTTGGGATGTGGGTGAGCAGCAGGAGCACAGCCCTGTCCTGTCCCAGCTCTGTGTTTTGGGATGTGGATGAGCAGCAGGAGCACAGCCCTGCCCTGTCCCAGCTCTGTGTTTTGGGATGGGGGATGAGCAGCAGGGGCACAGCCCTGTCCTGTCCCAGCCCAGCCCCGTGTTTTGGGATGGGGGATGAGCAGCGGGGGCACAGCCCTGCCCTGTCCCAGCCCTGCTCTGTGTTTTGGGATGGGGGATGAGCAGCGGGGGCACAGCCCTGCCCTGTCCCAGCCCTCACAGACTGCCCAGAGCAGACCCGGGGGAGCTCAAGGTTTCTGTCCCCACACCTCTGGGTGTCCCATGGGAGCAGTGCCGTGTGAGGACAGTCCTGAGCCCAGCACAGCCAGGATGGGACTGTGGGCACAGCTCTGGGCCAGCTGCTGCCTCTGGCCTTTGCTCGCCGGGTGCCTCCTGCTCCCTGAGCCTCTTCCCCAGTGTTTTATCCTGGCTCAGCTGGTTTTGACGTTTTCCTCAGCAAACAAACCACCCAATATCTCATTAGTTTTAATTTTTCTGTCGCTGAGGGAGCACTGTGGGCTCAGGAGGTCCTGTCCCTGTGCCAGCCTTGAGCGGGGGCAGCACTCTGCACTGGGGCTCAGCCGCTGCCACCGCCGTGCGTGGGCACAGCAAACCTCTGCTGCCAGGCCTGGCTTTGGCTTAGTTAACTTCCTTTAATTGGACACTTGCTCATGCTAATGAGGAGCTCTGCTGAGGGGTGGGAGCCCCCTGTGACCCCCAGCTCACACAGTGTGATGTGCACAAGTGCAGGAGGTGCCAGCACCCCCAGGCCCCCTGGGCCCCAGCTCCAGGAGCTCCTCCTTCCAGGAACACTGGGGAATTCACCTGGGGAGGCTTCAGCTGTGTTTTTTAATGGCTTTTTAAATAATGGTTAGCTAGTTTGGAGTGTAAATGTTAGTGCTGCTGTAACTGGACTAATAATAAGTGCTGCTCCCATCTCAATGAGGCTGGTAAAACATTAATGGGAGCAGCAGCCAACCCGGCCCTTGCTCTGCGCTGCTCTGCCCCTGACACCGCTCGGGGTGGAACAAATTAACTGGATGGATTTTTATGGCAAGCCATAACACTTCCTCTGAGGTGTCTTGGGTTTCACTGGATGAGCCCGGCTAATTGTCCTTGAGTTCATTATTGAGAAAACTCTGCTGTTATTTGAAATGATGAGGTTTTTTTAGGCAGGGAAAGTGGCTGTTCAGTGGACATCCCCATGGCAGGTGCAGGGTTGCTGTATGGCATCCCCCCATGGTTTGTGTGCTGGAGGTCTGTCAGGGTCCCCAAACATCTGGAGGAACCTGATGGTTCGTTTTGGGGATCTCAAAGCGCAAAAGACACAACAGGGGACAAACCAGTTTGCTTAAACAAAAAATGCACTTTTATTTAGTGCCCACAATGCGATAGTGGGGAAAGAAAATAGAGAATAGTGAGAAAGATGGAGAAAGAGGGGAAGGGGATTATAGCTACCACGTGGAGAGTCGGAGTCCTCAAGGCGTAGAGATGCCCATGGACGGGATCTTCTCCAGTGGGGTGATCACAAAGGGTGCACGGGATCCGCAGAGTCTTTATAGGCTGGTCAGGAAGAGGACCAGGCGAGTGGAACGGAGCCAAAGAGGGCACAGGGCCCAGGCAGACACCTGTGTTAAGGTTGGGGGCTCAGGAACAGGCTCAAGCTGTGCCCTTCTAGCACGGTCAGTACAGTCAGCTCAGTCCACTGTAACCAGCTCTGTTGTTCTTGCATTCCGTTCTCGTGGAGATGCGTATCAGTCCTCGGCAAGGCCCCACCTCAGCCAGGCCAGGGGCTCTCCCCAGTCTCTTCGGGGGTCTTGGTCTTCAACCATCGGAGACAGTTGTGGGGCATAACACATCCACAGGCTGACCCTGACAAGGTCACAGTTGTCATCGCTGTCACCTGCTGGGGTGGGGCTGGCCTTTAACTCCTCTTGGATGATAACCAACTCCACAGGGCCCTGTGGGGGCCAGGAGAGCTCAGCAGGGACTCTCCTGGCCACAGCATTCTCTGGAAGGACAGTCCAGCCCACAGCAGCTTTGGTTTGCAATCCACGCACCGTTCACTGGAAGTATTTTGCAAACATGTGAAAGTAGGTTTATACTGGTGGAATAAACAAACAAAAGCTGAAATTTTGCTTCAGAGGCTGAGACAGCTGAGCCGGGGGCACAGCTCTTTGAGATGGCACTTTTTTTTTTTTTCCCTTCTTGTTGGCGTTCCAGTGAAGAAAGGATTTAAAATACAGCACATTTTAAGGGTATGAATAATCATATCCACTGTCTGATTTGCATCGACTTAAGTGAAGACTAAGAGCTTAGAAAAGTCATTTGTCATTTGAGGGTGTTTTTGTGGAAGGTTTTTTGATTGGAAAACAAATGCAAAGCAGAGAACATGCAAGAGGCAGACACAGCCACTGAGCTAATGTTTTGCAAATCCTTTAAAACTTTCCACCGCTATTGCTGTAAAACCCGCGATCAGATTGCAGCAAGCTGACATGGATCAGTGCTCTCCTTGTCTGTCGAGAGCACAGGGGATGGCACAGGCAGCAGCAGAGCTCTGCTCCCAGGAAAGGGGAGGATAAATGGATTTATGGGATGCCCTGTGGGAAGCCGTGTTCCCCTGCCCTGCTCAGGGAACGCCGTGGGCTGTTCACAGGGAGGGACTGATGAATGATCAGATGGGGAATGGGATGAAATAAAAGGGGCAGAAAGTGCAGCTCCCTGTCTGTGCCCAGACCCTGCTTGAGCCTCAGTGTGGGGATTTTTCTGGCGCCGCTGGTGCCCTGCAGCTCTCACCTCTGAGCCAAAAAGGGCTTTACTTTCACCTCTGAGACAGAAAGGGCTTTACTTGAGCCTCAAGCCCCTTTGTCCAGCTTGGCTCACTGACCAGAGCACTGGCCCAGCCTGAGCAAATTGATATCTCAGGGTGGGCAAAATCCTGTTTTGTTTTTTTTTTTTGAAACATCTCTGACTGCAGATCTGACACTTGTCACCAGGTTGACAGAGGTGAGCCCTGTCCCCCCAGAGCACCCTGTTCATCTCTAGAAAGGGCCTTTGCTCTGACATGCAGGACTCCTGTTTTGCAGGAAATGAAGTTCCATCTCAATTAATAAGAATTTTGCAGTTTGTATTGAAGAGTAATAACTAACTGGGCTCCACTTGATTTGGATGCCTGGCATTGCTTTGGTACCTCCTGTGCCAGTGTCTCGTTGCTGTATGAGGAAAAAGCATTTTCCTCTGTCTCTTGGAAAAGCCTCTGGATTAATCCGTTGGCATAATGGCACAGGGGAGCAGCTGTCCTGCACAGACACAGACTGGAGCATTTCTGGAAAATCCCCTGATTTACTGGGACTTGGCACAGAGGAGTGCCCGGGCTGGGTGGGCAATCTCTGCTGAGCCCCTGTGGGCCTGCCCCAGGCAGCCTTTGACATGGGAAAAGGGCTCTGGCCCTGCTCAGGGGGTCTCTGTCAGGGTCCTGTGGGCCATGGGAGGGTGGCTGTGCCCCGCAGCAATGTCCCTGTGCTGTCCCACTGAGCCCAGCTCTGCTCTGGGCCCCTCTGGCTGCCCTGGCCCTGCAGCAGCTCCTGGAGGGATGATGGTGAGGACGTGGCTCTGCAGGTTGTTCCCACAGGGGTGCCGGGTTTGAGTTCCCGTGTGAGGCACGTCAGGGGACAGCAGTGAGCCAGCCTGGCGTTCTCCACAGGATGCCCTGTGCTTGTGTGGGAGTTTCTACAGCCCTGCTCACTCTCTCACCATCTGGAAGGGGACTGCTGGGGCTGGAGAGGGCCTGGCCCCGGGCAGGGACCAAGGGCATTCCTGAGACAAGCACTGTGCTGAGCTGCCAGGCTGCAAACTCAGCAGACACGAAAGGAAATCAATAAACAGGATGAGCTCTGCAGGGCAGAGCTGTTTCTGCCCGTGCAGATGGGCTGGAAGGCAGGAAGGCTCTGTGTATCTACTGTCAGGCTCCGAGCAGATGGTGTCCAGCAGAACTTGTCTCTAGGTCAGGCAGAGCATTCCCCTCTGCACGGGCAGAGCAGGTGCTCCCTTTCCCTGCAGGGAAAGGAGGAGCAGTGCCCCGGGATGGGTGACACCAGCCCTCCCTCCTGTCCCTTTGTCCTGTGCAGGGAAAGGAGCAGTGCCCGGTGACACCAGCCCTCCCTCCTGTCCCTTTGTCCTGTGCAGGGGACACAGGAGCAGTGCCCGGTGACACCAGCCCTCCCTCCTGTCCCTGTGTCCTGTGCAGGGAAAGGAGCAGTGCCCGGTGACACCAGCCCTCCCTCCTGTCCCTTTGTCCTGTGCAGGGGAGGCAGGAGCAGTGCCCGGTGACACCAGCCCTCCCTCCTGTCCCTTTGTCCTGTGCAGGGGACACAGGAGCAGTGCCCGGTGACACCAGCCCTCCCTCCTGTCCCTTTGTCCTGTGCAGGGAAAGGAGCAGTGCCCGGTGACACCAGCCCTCCCTCCTGTCCCTTTGTCCTGTGCAGGGGAGGCAGGAGCAGTGCCCGGTGACACCAGCCCTCCCTCCTGTCCCTTTGTCCTGTGCAGGGGAGGCAGGAGCAGTGCCCAGGTGACACCAGCCCTCCCTCCTGTCCCTTTGTCCTGTGCAGGGAAAGGAGGAGCCCAGGTGACACCAGCCCTCCCTCCTCCCCGCCACAGCCGAGCTGTGGATCCCGAGGCACAGGAGCCCTTTCCTGGGTGGTTTTGCAGGGGTGATCCCTGCCCCGGAGTGATGCTCTCCTGCTCACACAGCAGCCCCAAACCTGCTGCTGAACTGGGTCACCTCCTCCCCAGCTGCAGGGGAAAAACCTCTGCTGGGCTTCAAGGCACCGAGTGCTGATCAAATGATACCAACCCACTTCAGAGGATTTGTTTGATCCTTTTCTAAGTGGCTTAGTCTCCTTTACACTGAATATACAAAATCTTTTCTTATATCCAATTAAGGTTTCTTCCAGGTCCAGGTGACACCTCACTCCCTGTTCAAAGGCTCCTCTCCCTGCTGCAGGAGAGCTCAGGCTGCTGCTTGGAGGGGAGGGGAGGGGAGAATTTCCTTGCTTGTTTTTCTGGTCAATTTGTCAATGAAATAGTGTTTCACACAGACACAAAATAATTGTCCACGCTGCACTTTCCTGGGTAAGTGCTGGGAGCCAGAGTGGGAAAGGTGCCTGCTGTGCTGGGGGGATGCTGCTGGTGCCTTGTGAGCCCCAGTGGGGGCAGTTCTGGGGTTTGTCTGCCCCCTGCCAGGGCCAGACTGGGTGTGGGAGTGGGGACCTGCCCTGGCAGGGCTTTCCATGAGATCCCTTTGCTTCCACAGAGGGCTGATGCTGCTGCACCATCCTCGTGCACCCCTCACGTTCAGGTGCTGGTCCCACATCCCCGTTGGCTGTGGATTCCCCTGATCAGGGAATTGCAGGCTAAAACCCCTTTTTAGAGGTATTAATTTCCTGTGAGGAGTGTCCCGATCTCTGAGTGACACAAAACCTGCCTGAGCTTCTTTTCCCTTTTGCGGCCCCGACACTGAGGAGCACAGGCTGAGCTTCTCCTGCCTCTCCAGTGGCTCCTGCTCATCTGGCCAGTCAATTATATTTTAGCAAAGCCTTCAAAGGCATTTTGTTTGCACAGGTGTCACTGAAGATTAAGTTTAGCATATGAAGTCTATTATTTGGAGCTCACGCTTCCCCTATTCCCAGGAAGAGACTTGGCTCAGTTGTCAGAGCCTTGGAGAGGTTTGCAGAGCTGGCAGCCAGAAATACAAACAGCTTCTAACAGCTCTTTTAATCCAGCAGAAATAAAGTCTAGAAAAGCCACTCAGTGAGAGCTAAAATTGACAAACTGAGGCAGGGCAGCACACACCAGACTGGATGGGTGGCTGGGGTGTTATTTCTGTGGCTCAGAGCTGTTGGGACTCGGATTTGAGGAGATGGTTTGGTGGTGAACGTGGTGTTGGTGGTGCTATGTTGATGGCTGGACCTGGTGATCTTGGAGGCTTTTTTCCAGGATTAATGATTCTATTAATGACCCTATGAAATGTCAGTAGAGGAATCTGTACTCTACTTTTCACCATTCCCCTCTTTCCTTGGGTTTAGTGATCAATAACATCAGTATTGACAATTTCTTTGAGTGATGGCTGAAATGTGCATCAGGACAAACTGTTCAGTCACCACTCATCCATGACTGACAAAATTCCTTGTGTGATAATTTATGTGGGAAATCTTCCCAAATATCCCATCTAAATCTCCTCCCTTTCAGCTTAGAGCTGTTTCCCCTTTCCCTGTCACTTGCTCGCCCTTGCAAAAATCCCTCTCCAGACTTCCTGGAGAGGTTTTCCTTTTACAGCTTTCGGGCCAATCCTGAGGCCACAGCGGTGCTGATGGGACTGCTCCAGTTTTAAATGACATTTTGTGGAGTTCAATTCACGTTTCTCAGGGCTGCTGGTGGTGCAGCTGCTCTCAGGCATTACCTTCTCAGCTGTGCAGAGGTTAAGTGTACATTAACAACCACTTTCCTTGGACACTCTCTCCAGACTCACCTCTGAAGGGGTTTTTAAAAGAACTGGCTTTTCTGCAAGGTGACCTTTTCGGCTGTGAAATTACCAAAGCAGCAGAGCCCTCATCACACTTGCTTCTAAGACTTATTCTTTCTGCCCGTAAAATAACCTGAGTAACTCCTCGTTTTCTGTCTTAAATCACTGCGAGGAGGTCCCTGGTTCCCTGGGGTTGTGACTGTCATCCTGATGGATCTGCATGTGCAGAGTCTGTCCCCGGAGCTGCCCTTGGTGTGGCAGCACAGTGGGCAGAACTCATGGTCATTGCCTGTGGTTTATTTGTGGTAACTCATGGGGCAGTTCTGTTTTATTATTTTATTTTTTTTTTTTTTATTTTTTTATTTTTTTTTTTTAATTTTTTTTATTTTTTAAATTTTTTTTTCCCTACAGGAAATCCACAGGGAAACAGCAAAAATGTCACTGCTGTGGAATTGAAATCTGCTTTACCTTGGGCTGTTCATTTTGTACCTCCGAGAAGTTTCCATCTGACACAACACCAGCACTGCTCAGGGAGGCAGGGAGGAGGCTCTCAGTGTCCTTTAGCTTGTCTTTTTAAATTTTTTGGTTGGGATTGTTTTTGGTCTTTTTCTTTATTCCATGAAATGAGGCACTGATCCACAAGATTTTTGGGAGACCTGATGTGGAATATCGACCCTCAGCCAGGCCTGTGCCCTCAGTGGCCACGGGATCAGGAGGGAATCTCAGCTCACCTACATCACCTGGTTCTCTGCCCAGGTACCCTCAGCTACTCCCACTCCTCCTGTGCAGCCTGGGCCCTGCTGAGATCTCTAGGGAACAACTTTCCCTGGCTGCAGGGATTTTCTGCCTTTCCCCCTGCCCTGACTGTGGCTCTTGGTCTGGGTCCAGCCAGCTGCAATCCCAGATTTGTTACCCCAGAGCAGCCTTGCTCCTCCCCAGCTGAGCCTGCTGTCCCTCCTCCCTCCCTCCCAGGGGCTCTGAGCACAGCCCTGTGCCCCGTGTGGATTTCACCTGGGCACTGCACCCTTCATGGAGCCTCAGGAGCTCTGTGGGAGCCTCTGTGACTTGTGACTGTGCTGGAAATGTCCTTGTTAGGCCATAAAGCAGAGAGGGAGCTGCTGCCGTGACAGCCAGGGCTGGGGCATGGCAGGACAGGGGTGGGTGGCTGCTGTGGGTCCTGTCCCAAAGGGGACCACGGCTGGGAGCTGAGCAGATGTGCAGGGCTCTGCTCCCCCAGGTTGGGGGTTTTGTGTAGAGTCATGGTTTGGTTTGGTTTGGTCTGGTCTGGTTTGGTTTAGTTTGGTTTGAAAGTGGCCTTGGACACCCTCCTGCTCCACCCCCTTCCACTGCTCCAGCCCAATGTCCAGCCTGGCCTTGGGCACTGCCAGGGATCCAGGGGCAGCCACAGCAAATCTGGGAATTCCAGCCCAGCCAGGAATTTCTAGTTCCCAGTTCCCATCCAGCCCTGCCCTCCGTGTCCCTTGCCAAGGTATCCTTTGCTCCGTCTCCCTTTGGTGCAGGGCTGGGATCTGTTCTTCCCCATTATCCTTTTGCCGCAGCTCTGGCGGTAATTAACACTTCTTTGGAGCACAGAGGCTTCTTGAAGTGTTCACCATCTGCTCTCACTTACCACATTAATCACAGTCCAAGGAACAAACTAGTTCTGAGTTGAGGTTTCCCGAGTAACTGAATTTCTCTGTTTTAGATGCTATTATTGATAAGTCTGAAGTTTTGCGAGATACCTTATGTTCCTGTCATTTCCTCAATGGAAGAAAGCAAATAAAGATAGTTCAAAACCCTCGAATCTGAAAACAAAACTTGGACTCTTCTGATTTTGCAGCAAGGCTTGGGAACACAGGATGCTGCATTTTTGACAGGATTACAATTTAAACTTTCATGACCCAAACTGAAAGCATACCTCTGGCAATATTTTAATATTGATAGGCAAAATTGTGATTCATCAACATCAAACTGTTTAATTCATTAGCCAACAACTTCTAGGCAGTGTGGGAATACATTTAAAAGAGAATGAGATGAGACCACATATTAATTATGCAGTCACTGCACAAATTGATAATTATATGTCACAAAGAGCTCCCTATGTATTAACACTTTAGAACCTGCTTCCTGCCCTGATTTGTAGGTTTCTTTGGAGGTACATGGGTATGATGTATTTTTAAATCGACTTTTCTCCAAAATGGTAGGCAGAACCAAAGATGAAAGACTGACGTAACTCACCCATGATTTTGGTGGAGGTGAAGCTCTGAAATCCTCTGATCCCCACATGTGTGTGAATCTCCTGCAGAATTGTTGATAAGAATGGTCATAAACAGTTTCGTGCCATGAAATGGTTTTATTGTCTTGTATAATGTCGGCCTTGACCACATGGACATGTAAATCCTGTGTCTGTCCTTGGGACTGTGCTGCCTTCTGACAGCCAGAGGGAGGAACAGCAGGAGCTGTGGGATGTGGGGAGAGTGTGGGACAGGGCTGGGATACCCTGGCTGGGAAATGCACCCCAGAGGTCTGGGCTCAGGTGCAGGTGCTGCTGCAGCTCATCCCCTTTGAACAGGACCCACTTGGAGTGACCATCCTGGGCTTTCCAGGGCCTGGGCAGGAGCTGTGGGGTGCCACAGAGCTGGGCCAGGCTCTGCTGCTCCCAGCAGACTGTGGGCTGGGGCTGGGGTTTATCCAGTGCTGGTGTTTGTGCAGGGCTGGTGTTTGTGCAGGGCTGGGGTTTGTGCAGGGCTGGGGTTTGGGGTTTGTGCAGTGCTGGGGCTCATCCAGTGCTGGGGTTTGTGCAGGGCTGGGGTTTGGGGTTTGTTCAGGGCTGGGGTTTGTGCAGTCCTGGGGCTCACCCAGTGCTTCTCTGCACGTTGCCCCAGGGAACCCTTCAGCAGTCTCAAGAGCAGAGGGGATCCTGCAGACCCTGCCACAGCCAGTTCCTGCACAGAGTGATGGAATGGTTGGCTTGGGAGGGACCTTAAAGCTCCTCTCACTCTACCCAAGGGCAGGAACACCTTCCACCAGAGCAGGTTTCTCCAGCCTGGCCTTGGGCACTGCCAGGGATCCAGGGGTAGCCACAGCTGCTCTGGGCACCCTGTGCCAGCCCTCCCTGCCCTCCCAGGGAAGGATTTATCCCCAGTATCCCATCTGACCCTCACTCCTGCCAGCCTGGTGCTCCTGGAGCCTGTCCCTGCCCAGGGATGGCAGTGGCTGAAGAACAGCCCCACAGGGCTCCCCCTGCTCTGGGCACAGCAGAGCAGCCCCCTGGGCACACAGACCATGGCAGGGAATGGGAAACTCCTCATGGTTTTCATCAGGCCCACTTGCTCCCAGTGCTCAGGAGAGGGAATATCCAGCAGCCTGAGTGCTCTGATGGGATTATCCAGAGAGAAACCCACAGACCTGCTCACTGTGACCCCAAAGCAGGGACCTGTTTTCCTGGGAAGGAGCCACGAATGGCAAAACATCCTGGAATGGTGGGGAAACTCTGTCTGTCCCCACGACAGAAGCTGTAGATTTGCCTTTGCCATATTGCTGATGTTTAATGTTTAATTGCTCTGCAATGTGGCAAAGCATGAAAAAAAAAAAAAAAATCTAAATTTGTCCTGGAGCTACGAAAGCTGCTGGAAGTTCTCAGAGCTGGAGCTGGAAGGCAGAATGAGCCACGTGAGAGCCTCAGCTAAGGCAGCCACTTCTCAGGGGGCAGGACACAGAACTGGGCTGCAGGACCCAGCAGGGCAGGAGCTTTGGGGAGCAGAACCCTCCCTGGACTGGAGGGACTCACTAGGGCCAGACTCCTCAGCCTCACTGGGAGCTCAGGAGAGAGAATCCACCCCTGAGTGTCCCATGGATCCTTCACCTCCCATCATCATCCTCTCTGGGCTGGAGGGACTCACCAGGATCAGACCCTTGAGCCTGACTGGGAGCTCAGGGGAGAGAACCCAGCCCTGAGTGTCCCACCAATCCCTCACCCATCATCATCCTCCCTGGGCTGGAGGGACACAGCAGGGCCAGACCAGGGACAGACCAGGGCCAGACCTCCCTGGGCTGGAGGGACTCACCAGAGCCAGACCCCTGAGGCTCACTGGGAGCTCAGGGGAGAGAACCCAGCCCTGGATGGCCCATGGAAACATCACCTCCCATCATCATCCTCCTTGGGCTGGAGGGACTCACCAGGGCCAGAGTCCTCAGCCTCACTGGGAGCTCAGGAAAGAGAATCCAGCCCCGAGTGTCCCATGGATCCCTCACCCATCATCATCCTCTCTGGGCTAGAGGGACACAGCAGGGCCAGACGAGGGACAGACCAGGGCAGACCCTCCTGGGCTGGAGGGACTCACCAGGACCAGACTCCTCAGCCTCACTGGGAGCTCAGGAAAGAGAATCCAGCCCTGGGTGTCCCATGGATCCCTCACCTCCCATCGTCATCCTCCCTGGGCTGGAGGGACTCACCACGATCAGACTCCTCAGCCTCACTGGGAGCTCTGGAGAGAGAACCCAGCCCCGAGTGTCCCACGGATCCCTCACTCCCACCATCATCCCCTCAGAGCCACAAGGGTGGCTGCCAGTCTGGGAGAAACCCCAGCTCAGTGGTTTTAAGACCGAAGATCCCCAGTTCCACCCTGCCTTGCCTGTGACATATTGGTTTAGGTGAGATTTCAGTCGGAGCCAAATGTTATACACATTTGGCTGGAGCAATTTTTTCAAGAATGTTTTCCTAAATTAGGGTTGATGGTGATAATGCTCCTACTTCTTGGCTCTTGCCTACTACTGGCTGAGATTTCATCTGCTAAGAATCATGTTTCTAAAAACTCGCAATCTGCTTTTGCAGCTACTTCACATGGTATGTGAAAACACTTTTTAACAACACTGCAGTCAGAAGCTTTTCTATTTCTATGGTGTAATTGACTTTGCATGTTAAATAATGGTGTTCCTTCTCTTCAGCAAAGAGAAGGTGCGATTTTATTAAACAGGTTCTTTTCTTCTTCATATGATTTTTTCAGTGACTTTGATGTTTTTGAATCTATAGTACAAGGACTAGAAGAGATTTTTTCCCCCCAAATATCCAAGGATATGGGCAGGGATGTCATGAGGGTGCCTCCAGCCCCTGGAATATTCTTCTTCCATTTGTGTTTTGCAGGTTTCTGTGTGGTTTCTACAAATTAGTTTTTGTAAACTCATTCTTCAAATGTTTCCAGTAAAGTGGCGAAAACATTTGCAAATGCCAGAAAATCTAATATTTTGCTTTTAAATTAGGGAAGACTCCTCATTCCTTTCGCCAGAAAGGAAATTAGGGAAAATTTTATTCATGCAAAGGGTTTCCAGGCATTTGAAAGGGCTGCCCAGGGAGGTTTGGGGCTCCTGTGCCTGGAGGTGTCCAAGGAAGGGCTGGGGGTGGCACTCAGAGCTCTGGGGACAGGGTGAGCATTGAGCACAGCTGGGACCTGATGGTCTCAAAGGGCTTTTCCAAACGGAATAATTCTGTGACCAAAAATGTGGATTTGTATGGTTTAACCAGTTAAGGAACCCTGTGCAGGTAGGGTGGTAAAACCCAGCTGGCCCTGGCAGGGATGTCTGTGTGTGACTGTGGAGTGCTCAGAGTCACAGCCTGCAGTTTTCTGTTCCTTCACCTGCTCCAAGACACACAGAGTTATTTGTAATAGATCCCAGAGCACGGCTGTCAGTGTGTGCCCCGCTGGGGACTGATGCTCTGGGTGGGTTTGGTCTGGCATGCAAAGCACACCCAGAGCACCTTTCCAGGGGTTAATTCTCCATCACCCCCTCGGCTCTGTTAATGACCCTGGGGGTTCCTTTGCCTGGTCCTGCTTCTGGTGGTGTAACCTCAGCTAAACCCTGGCCCCAGTGCCACATCCAGTCTGATTTAAACACCCAGGGATGGTGACTCCACCACCTCCCCAGGCAGACCATTCCAGTACTTTATAGTTGTATTTATAAACTTTTTCCTGATATCCAGCCTGTATTTCCCTTGGTGCAGCTTGAGGCTGTGTCCTCTGGTTCTGCCTGGAGAGAGACCAACCCCACTGAGCACAGGCACCCTTCAGGGGGTTGTGGAGAGTGATGAGCTCACCCCTGAGTCTCCTTTTCTCCAGGATAAACACCCCCAGCTCCCTCAGCTGTGCCTCACAGGGTTTGTGCCTCACAGGGTTTGAGCTGCTGGAGGTGAGTGGCTGCCAGCTCTGGATGAGAAGGGCAGCCAGGTGCCCATGAGGGGATGAAGGGCAGAGGCTGGAGGTGTGTCTGCCCTGGGAGATGTGTGAGCTCTGAGAGCCCCAGCTCTGCACTGGAGGAGTGTCTGGGGAGCCTCTGCAGAGCCAGGGTGGTGCTGCTGCCCTGGGGGTCACTGTCCATGGGAAGAGAAGGGCTGGGGCTGCTCAGCATCCCCCCCTGGCCTGCTGGAGCCTCCAGGGGCTTGGAGCCCTCCTCAGGGCCATGGGACACCAGCAAAGGCCCCGTGTCCCTGCTGAGCCAGGAGCATGGGGACCTCTCTGTTCAGCAGCACAATTAGGGCACTTTCCTTCCTTATCTGAGTTTGTGGGAAGGGATTGACACTTTCAGCTGACCTGAGCATGTACCAGGGAAAGTTCTTCTTTTTCATTATTGTGGAATTGTTTCTGAGGGTGGGGAAAATTGTTATGACCCTAACCTGAAATTCCTTGGCGAAGGGGCTCAGCACTGCCCAGGGAACAGCTGTGAATGCCAAGATGAAAAATCTGAATTTGTGGTCGGGTATGAGGGTGCCCTTCACCAGTGAGGGCAGTTCATGGGTTCCCCAGGTCAGGGAACAGAGTCTGTCTGCATTAGACCCCAGGAACACACGGTCCAAAAGGCACCTGGATGCTCAGAAGGGACATTTTTATCACACCAGGAGAATCCAGTGAATGGAGAGAAGAGCCCTGTGACAGAGTCCTCTGTCTCCTGCCCCCAGATTGCTGGTCACAGCCTGGAGAGGCTTTTGCTGTCACAACCCTGGCAGAGCAATCACAACATATTTTGCTTGGAAAGGATAAAACCGAATCGGCTCATCTGCAGTTTGCTGGCAGTGGGGAGGAAAGTGCCTGGTACTCAGCTTGTGATTCTGCAGACTCTGTGTAGATGTTTTGTGTAATTTTAGATATCCTAGCAATTGGCAGTGATTCATACCAGCTCTGCTGCTGCCTCCCCATCACAGCAGCTCCTCTGCAGCCGTCATTCCTGCCCCTGACATTACATCAGCACATCCTCAGCACCAGCTCTGGGCCCTGCCTCTGTCCAGGGGCTGAACTCACTGAAACCTTTCCTGCTGGGGCTAGAGAAAGGCTCCAGATTTGAGGAGGAGGACTCCACCTGCCCCTGCACCCCTGCAAGGCCAAAAGCAGAGAGGTCTTATCCACTCCCATCCTCTGCAGAAGGACAGAGGGGAAAATGGATGGGGCTGGCAAAGGTTTTGTGTTTGGAGGAGAGGCTGAGCTGGCTCCAGGATGGCCACAGCTCAGGAGAGGGAGCTGAGGAACGAGGCACAGAAGGGTGGGCAGAGCTCAGTACATGGAGGAAGATGTCTGGTGTTGTGACACAGGGCAGGAGAGAGGCCGAGGTCACATCCCTGTGGTAATGGTGACACTGAGCACCCAGACCTCGGTCACAGCTGGGCTGGTTTCTGCTGTGCTCCCTGCAGCCTTTGTGTCATTGGTTATTGACATTTTCCCTTTCCTTTGGGTGGTTCTTCACAGCTGTTTGTGGGGGCAGAGGTGACCCCAGGGTGGGCAGGAGGCAGAGAAGGTGTCCCCAGCACCCCAGTCTGCTGTGGGTGGACAGGAGGCCACCAGGGCCTGGCCTGGGTGGTCCCTCAGGGTCTGTGGGGGGAGCAGGGACTGGGGGGAGCAGGAGCCCTGGGGGTGTCCATGTGTGAGCCTCCAGATCACCCCACAGCAGCCCCACACTGCTGCCTGGCCAGGGCTGTGCTCACGCCCTGAGAGCTGAGTGATTCCTGGGGAATCACCTCACTGCCAGATCTGAGGGATTCCCTGGGAAATCACCTCCCTGCAGGGTCTGGGTGATTCCCAGGGAATCATGGCAAGGCAGGAATGTCCAGCTGGCTCAAGGCAAGGCAGGAATGTCCATCTGCCCCAGGGGGATCTGCAGCTGTTGCTGGTGTGGTGGCCGAGTCTGTTTCTCCCAGTTCATGATACACAAACCGTTCAGGTAAAGCAGCATCTCAGTTCAGAATCTTTGGGTATAAAATGTTAATAACTGAAGTAATGGGTTGTTTAACTCCCACACAAAAGCAAGAATGCAGCATGTGGGGTGCTGGACCCTGCTCTGACTGGGGGAGAGCAGAACACACCTGCTCTAAAGGCCATAAAATTGTGTAACACTTGGGATAAGGCCCAGCTTTGCAGGGGTGCCCTCTCCAAATGAGAGGATTGGATCCTGTCAATCCATTTCCTCTCCTTTGGGAGATCTAAAGTTCTATGTTTAAACCATGTCTTATTCCAGCTGTCATTTGCATAAAACCTTACCACTAGTCTCTATTTTTAGCGATGTTGGGATGCTCATCCCGGGAGGGAGGTGGAGGCAGTCTGACAGCTCGGGCTGAGCAGGGATCCCATCGCAGATGAGGTGTTTGGGTTTCCCACACACAGCCAAACCTTCACCTTCCTCCAGAGAAAACGCTTCATCTTCTGCAGGGAGAAGGGACTGAGCTTGTTCAGAGTTGTTGTGTGAGGCTTCATTCTGCATCTTGGGGTGACAACGCTGGATTTCTCTTGACTTTAAAAGTGTCTGCCCAGGTTTACAGTGCAGGGGTGTGTCGCCCTGATTTTTCAGCCTTCTGATGTTTTCATTCTTGGACTGGAGCTTTCTCACTAATTGTAAGAGAAACAAAAACTGATGTTTGGTAAATAACACATTCCTTCCAGGGGGAAGGACAGATTGATGGACTTCTAAGTTGACCACTGGGGTCAAAGGGGTGTTACTCTCGTCCCCCAATTCCTGATCAAATTCCAAACCCTATTTAAACCCCAAACCAAAATAAACTTTTTCTTTCTCTTCTCACTTCTCAACTTGACAGTGAGTGTGGTTCTTTCACATCCTGTAGTGACTGGAGGGAGATGTGGCTCCAGAATATTGCCTGTTCCAAATGAAGACAGGCTGCTCAGGGTGAGGCAGCAGCAGAATTTACCTGCAGGTGGTTGAAGGCAGCTTTGACAGGAGGTGTTTGGGTTTAGGGTGAGATGATTTTGGTGTCCAGGTGCTTTTCCATGGGTGTGCTCTGCTCATGTTGTGTTTGGGTGAGTGAGAGGCAGGACATGAAGGGCCAGCCAGGGGCAGGTGCTGCCGTGTCCCCCCAGACTGTGGGTCAGGACACCCTGAGGGCCAGGGGGACACGGGGGGATGTGGCAGGTTAAACATCCCAAACTAAGGCTTCAATTATTTTGCTTCTGTTTTGGAAAGAGACAAGTAAGTCCCCTTCAGGGACACACTGAAAACCTGCTCTGAGCCAAGAAAATGTTTACAAATCCCAGCGCAACAACCAAATCGATAAATCCATATATCCTGCTCTGCCTTATCAGAGACAGAGGAGACAAAAAGAGTTGGTGGTTGGTGGAGGTGCTTGTGGAGAAGATGGGATTTTTTTGTTTATTTGTTTTCTTTTTATTTTCCTCTCAGGATTTTATTTCACTGCATGGGGAAGCTATTTATTTGAGAAGAAATGAAAACCCCACAAAATGTATTTTGGCAAGAGGAGGTTGCTACAGAAATGCTTTTGTGAGCACTGAGGTGTTGGTATAACCTGGAAAACAACCCCCAGGACTTGTGAATGACAGGGCAGGTGGGATTGCACTGCAGGTGTGGCAGAGAGGTCTGCAGAACTCCTGGGGACATTTCTGCTCTGCCCTGGGCTAAAGGGGAGCGTGGACTTGTCTGGGGGCCTGCAGAGCACAGCTCAAGGCCTTGGGAGAGGGATGAGGTTGATGCTGTTTTACACCACGATGACACAGACTCACAGCTTCACAAGGCTGAAAATGACTCCTTTATTTCTGGGCTGTGTCTCCCTTTTATCCCATTTCACACAGACCAATCTGATTGGTGACACAAAGACAAACCTCTTCACTCCCATTGGTCAGAGCAGAGGGACAGCAAGGAGAAGTCCCTCCTGGGGAAAGGAATGAATAACAAAGGGACAGCTACAAAAACATTTCTCCTGTTGACAGAAAATTCCCTGGGAAAGGAATTTCAGGAAACCAAAACACCTCAGGCACGAATCAGGGCTACAATGAGTGTAGTAAAGCATCCTTCACCCTGAGTGAGGATCTCTGTGTAAGGAGAGAGTTTCAGTTCACCTTTAGACATTTTAGGATGTTTACCCAGAGCTTTCCATATCCTTCTGACAGTGATTGGCTCAGGGCCAAGAAAGAAGCAGCTGTTGAGCCTTTTTGCTGTTCTTCAAACCCTGCACCTCTCCCTGTTGGCAGCAGGCCAGGTTGTCCCTCCTAAAACATTCAGTGTTTAGGAAGGAGCCCAAAGGAAGTGAAGGGATTTTTGGAGTGTTTCTAGCAGGGTGTCAGAGGTTTCTCAGACACCTGTGCTTGGCTTTTGTTTTTTTTTCTGTAACATTTGTTATTTTACATTTAATAAACCTTTTTACTTCACAAAACATGTCTGAAGAGCAATCTGGCCAAGATTATTTTAAGCCGATCTGCAAGGGCTGGACCCTCAGGGATTGATGCATTTACAGGTGGCTCAGAACCCCCCAGCCAGGTGTTCACCTGTGTCAGCTGGTGCAGCTGGGGCTGCAGAGGTGCAGGGGGAGCAGGTCTGACCACTCCCCAGGTCCCCTCCCTGCCCTCTGCAGACCCTCAGAGCCAGCAGGGGTTTGGAGCTCCCTGGGACTCCTTTCTCCCTTGGCCAGGTGTTCCAGCCCAGATCCTCCCAGTACATTTGATTTCTTGTTTGCTGGGCTGAGTTTTGGCCCGGCTTGGGGTGGTGTGTCAGGAGAGGCAGGAGCTGCAGCTGCAGAAACCATAAATGGTAACACTGGATTATGAAGCTGTCGCTCCAGGACAGCCTGTGAGCCAACACCAGTGCTGTGCTGGGAAGGTAAATGATGAAAAACTGGGCACTCCAGTTTGGATAAGTGACTGATTGTAATTTCTAGATTTAATTATCAACAGTAAACTCTAAAATACCCACCTCAGACAAGTGAACCTCTGTGCCTTCCCTCTGTTTGATGTGCTAAGCATAAATATTCAGCTCAGTCTCTCAAGAAAACATGAGGTTTTACACAAGAACAACTCTCCCAGATGAGCAGGATTTATAGCTCCAAAATGGTCTGGTTTCATCATTTGTGAAAGCTTTAACCTTTCAAGCATTTCCAAACCTATTTTAGCATGCAGGGAGTAGTGATGCAGAGACATTAACATTAAAACTTTGTGTGTCTCCAGTGAATATCCTTACAACAAGGAGCATAATGTATCTTTTCGCTTATTTCCTTTTCTAATATTTCAATGCTGTTTGCTTCCATGAAGGAAAAAAAAAAAGAATAATCTTATAAAATGAACAAATATTGCAAAGCTTTAGATCCCAATTAAGATGAGTAATTTAATGTGTAGATATCAGTGCGTGACAACTCTGTGCCGTGCCTGCTCACCAGCTCGTGCTGGAAACTTGGGGCAGAGCTGCTGGAGCGTCTCACGCTGCCTTGAGAGGCTTTTAATGGATTTGCAGATTTGCATTCAGTCTTCAGGTGGTCCTGTTAATGCCTGGGAAAGCCAACCAACTAACCAGCCAGCCAACTAACCAACCAACCAATTAACCAACCAACCAATTAACCAACCAACCAGCCAACCAACCAACTAACCAACCTGCCAAAAAGCCAACTAACCAATCAACCATCCAACTAACCAACCAACCAACCAACCAACCAGCCAACCAACCAACCAGCCAACCAACCAGCCAACCAACCAGCCAACCAACCAACCAACCAACCAGCCAACCAACCAACCAGCCAACCAACCAACCAACCAACCAACTGACCAACCAGCCAACCAACCAACCAACCAACCAACCAACCAGCCAACCAACCAACCAACTGACCAACCAGCCAACCAACCAACCAACCAGCCAACCAACCAACCAACCAACCAACCAACCAACCAGCCAACCAACCAACCAACCAACCAGCCAACCAACCAACCAACCAGCCAACCAACCAACCAGCCAACCAACCAACCAACTAATAAAGCAACCAACCAATCAGCCATCAAACCAACCAACCAACCAACCAACCAACCAACCAACCAACCAACCAACTAACCAACTAACCAACCAACCAGTCAACCAACCAACCAACCAGCAAACTAACCAACCAACCAGCCAACTAACCAGCCAACCAACCAGTCAACTAACCAACCAACCAACTAACCAACAACAACTCCCCTTCCAAGTGATTGCTGGACCCGTGTCAGGGGGTGAGACCACAGACACGGTGTGATTGCTCTCAGTGTTCCCCAGCTCTGTGGCAGTGCCCGAATTCCTCCTGGCCCTGGGGGCTGAGTGCCAAATGCCCCTTGGGGCTCCTGATCCCTGCTGGAAAGTGTTTGTAAAACACTTTGGGGTTGGGTGTGTGATCTGATTAGAGACGGCAACTCCCCTTCAGAGATTGCTGGACCAGTGTCAGGGGGTGAGGCCACAGACAGTGTTACTGCTCTCAGTGTTCTCCAGCTCCGTGGCCAAAGCACAGAACTGTTCATTCCTGCTGGCACAGGGGGGGGATTGCTCAGGCACTGACACTGCAGCCATTGTCAGGCTCCAGAAACGTGGCAAACGTGGGTGATGGAGCAGCTGCTCGATGGTTTTGGTGATGATTCTGACCCGGAGTATCCACCTCAAATATCAGCACCAAGAGAACAGTGGTAGAGAATCCACCTTAAATATCAGCACCAAGAGAACAGGGGTAGAGTATCCACCTCACTTTGGCACGGAGTGCCAGCCAGGACTGTGCTCTGAAAACACAGCAGCAGAGATCTGCAAGAGGATGTCACAGCAGGACACCTTCCTGCTGCTGAAGGTCAGCTGGGGAGAGTCACGGGAGGGAGCCCGAGGAGATGTCAGCAGGGCTCTGGAAGGAGCCTTGGCAGCCCTGCCCTGCCCACGGAGCTGGCGTGTGCCAGGGAGGCTGCCAGCACCACGTGCCCCAGTGCTGGGGCTGTGCTCTCATCCAGCGTCTCCATCAGCTGCTTACAGATATCTTCATGTCCTTGCAGCAAAAATCAGCAGGACACCAGGGTCCTGGAGTGATATCAAATATTCAGCACTGAAATAACTATTCTACTGACTCACTTAACTGGTCTAGGCGAGTGTCAGAGCTGCCCTCATCAGCAGCAGAGTGCTTACGGTGATTTTTAAGGACAGCTGAAATAAACTGAATGGATAATAAACTCCTCACTGGCATGATACACTGTGCAGAAGCAGCGTGAAACCTCTGCTGCAGTGGAATTCAGGGGGAAGGAGGCAGCTCTAGCAGAGATCCATTGGAACTGCTCAGGATTCTGCAGCAGGAGAAATCAATGCTGCTCGGCAGGGAAGGCTCAGAGGAAATGGGGTGTAGTGAGTACAGGAAGCAACACCTGTGGCACCTGTAACTGCTAATCACTGCACAAATTGGGCTAATTCCTCACTTGCCCTGCTTTCTGCTGGCTGAAATCTTAATCTTTGTGCACTGAATTGAGTAAAGATTCTGTCACTCTGTGACTTTTGCAGAAAGGAAGGTTCTTCTTTGCACAGCTGCACCATGACCTCTCTGGGCAACCTGTGCTGGGGCCTCGCCTCCCTCACAGGGAAGGATTTCTGCCCACATCCCATCCAGCCCTTCCCTCTGTAAGTGGGGAGCCATTCTCCCCTTTCCTGTCACTCCAGGCTCTTGGCCAAAGTCCCTCTCCAGCTCTCTTGTGGTGAACTCTTATAATCTGATTTTTCTAACCCATTTGGAGAAACAGCATGTGCTGCCTCACCCTGTGCTCTGCTTTGGTTCAGGGGGCTCTGGAGGAAACATTCTGGCCTGTTTTCAAGGAGATTGACTGAAAAAAAAGGTAAGAAAAAGTGGGGACAAATGGAAAGTTCCTTAACTTTTGGGGATGAATAGAATAGAATAGAGTAGAATAGAATAGAGTAGAATAGAATAGAATAGAATAGAATAGAATAGAATAGGAAAAAATCACCTGAAAGGTAAGGCTGGTGAAAGACTGGCTCAGTAGTAACTCTTCAGAAAATTCACAGAATTCACAGAACCACAAGGTTGGAAAAAACCTCCAAGATCATCGAGTGCAACCCAGCCCTGACACCTCAACTAAACCCTGGCCCCGAGTGCCACATCCAGTCTGCTTTAAACACACCCAGGGATGGTGACTCCACCACCTCCCTAGACAGACCATTCTAGTGCTTTATCACCCTTTCTATGGAAAAGATGGGTGATTCTTCCTAATATCCAACCTATGTTCATCTGGATTATAACCTAAATCATCTGGAAGCTCACATGACTTGCAGGATGACTGGAATTCAATGGAAGAAGTGTGATAATGCCACTGTTTGGGCTCCTCTGTGAGAAGAAAGACACGCTCCAAGTTCCTCTCATAACACTCAAGTCTTACCTGAGCAGGTGAAAAGCCACACCTGGGGTCACCTGGTCTGATACTTTCCCATCCCTGGTGTTTGTCATCACTGTCAGAGCTGTGGTGATCCTGCTCCCCTGGAGATCCCTGGGGCCACCCCAGGGAAGGCAGAGGCCCCTGTGGGCAGGGGAGGCTGTGGACAGGCACAGACGCTGTTGTGGCTGTCACCTCCTGCCCATGTGAGGACACCCAGGGGTGCCCAGCCCTGGTCAGGGAAAAGGGGCAGTGCCAGAGGTGCCTACCTGTGCCTGCAGGTGTTGGAGAGCTCTGGGGGCAACCCCAGCCCACCCTCAGCAATCCAGGGCTGCAGCAGCAACCCAGGGCAGTGAGATGTGCCCAGCCCCTGCCAGCCCTGGGATATGTGCCCTGGACCTGCCACCCCTGGGGCCAGAGAGGACACCAGAGAGGGAGGCAGATTCCCACGGCTGTTCTGGAAACTGCCTGAGAGCCTGATGGCTTCCACTGCCAGAGGGCAGGGCTGGGTGGGATATGGGGCGGGAATTGTTCCTGGGAGGGTGGGCAGGGGCTGGGCTGGAATTCCCAGATTTGCTGTGGCTGCCCCTGGATCCCTGGCAGTGCCCAAGGCCAGGCTGGACATTGGGGTTGGAGCAGCCTGGGACAGTGGGGTTGTCCCTGGGCAGTGGGGTTGTCCCTGGGGCAGTGAGAGGTGTCCCTGCCGTGGCACTGAGATGGAACCAGATGAACTCTAAGGTTCCTCTCGAGCCAAACCCCTCTGATTGTGTCACCCTGTGATCCTCAGCTTTTGCTGACCTTCCCCACGCTGAGGCCCCTCTGATCCTCACTTTTACCTCACGGAGCATCCCAATCATCAAATGCAGCCCTTCCTGACCTTCCAAACTTGTTGACACCTCCTGAGGCTCTTTGTGTGGAGAAAGCTCTGTTTGATTTTCTCCCCAGCCCATTTAATGATGAAGGATCCCAAAACAGGTGGTATTCAAAGTGTTTAGATGCAAGAGACATATGTTTTGCTGTCACAACATTCGGCTCATTACACGGGGATGGAATTCCAGGGAGTTGATGTATTGCCTACAAAGGGAGAGCAGCAGCACAGAGTGGTGCAGTCCTGACTGTCTGTGGCATGTGGGAGCCTCCCTGAATCCCTGAAAGTTCAACTGAGGCCAATGGAGGAATAATAATATTAATTATTTTGTTGTTCAAAAAAATATTGTCTCTGTGCTTGTTGTACCTTTTTACTGTTTTATACCCTTAAGCATCTGTTTACTGATGCTTTGTGCTTTACAAGGTTGAAAATATAATGCTCCTTTTCTCTTTGTTTACCTTAGATTTTTCAGTTTGCTTCAGCTCATGCTGCTGCTGGGGTTTTATTTTCCTGTTACCCTGAGGCTCTTCAATATTTGAAATCACATGTGTCACCTGGATTTACACATATATCACCTAGAATATCACATAAATAATTGGATTTCTTTTTGCAAAATCCAGCTGTATCTGCAAGTGGTAAAAAATGGGTTCTCCAGGGCCCATTGTGCACCTGGGCACACCTGCCTGAGCCCCAAGTGTGCAGACATGCCCTCACAGGTGAGCTGAGGTGCTCTCACAGGTCTGCAGAGGTGCTCTCACAGGTGAGCAGATGTGCCATCACAGGTGAGCAGATGTGCTCTCACAGGTGAGCAGAGGTGGCATCACAGGTGTGCAGAGGTGCTCTCACAGGTGTGCAATGTGCTCTCAAAGGTGTGTTGATGTGCTCTCACAGGTGAGCAGACGTGTGGGGGGGCTGCAGCAGCCTAGGCACGGTGGGCTGGGGTCCTGGGGCCTGTGGTGGCCCTGCAGGATGGTGAGGGTGGCTTTACCTGGTGGGGCACTGGGGGCAGGAGGGGATAAAGCAGCTGTGGCTGAGTTTGGGCCTCAGCCCACCTGCGACACACCAGGAGCTGTCACAAAACCCTGAGTGCTGCCTCTGCTGCCCCAGGAGCACAGCTGGAGTGAAAGGCCTTCCAGGAAGGCTTTTTTTGCTGCAAGTGCAGTAATTATATTTTCATTACTCCAGGGCTGTCATAAGGAGACATTCTGGTCATAGCGATTCTGCAGCCATTTCACTGAGGCTCCAGTGGCCCAGCTCTGTGAAACAGGATTAATTAACTTTGTGCCAGCAGCAGGCAGCTGGCAGGTCCTGTCAGGGATGCTGTGCTCCACTGGGACACCATGGGATGAGTGGTGACACTGCTGCAGAAACTGTCCTTGGGTGGATTTGTGATCTGTGCAGGTCCCACCCAACCCAGCGTGTTCTGAGATTTTGTTTCCAGGAAAATGAACAAAAAGTGAGGCAGACACCCACACCTCAACAAAATAAACCAACCCGAGAATTGTGCTCCTGCTATAGCTGTTCTTTGTCGGGTCAGATCTTAATTAGACGTGATTAAACTGTCTTGATTGCCATGCCGGGAACAGATCCTGCTCTGAGAGGGGCTCCTGTGTGCTGGGAACGGGAGGGGAGTGGGCATAGAGGAAGGCACAGCACTGCCCCTGTGCCTCCCAGCTGCCTGCTGAGCTCCTGCCCACAGCTCTGGTGTGGTTTTCCCCTGTTGTGTCTTTTGCACTTTGAGATCTCCAAAACGAACCATCAGGTTCCCCGCAGATGTTTGGGGATGTGTGATCACCTTGGGTCATCAGGGACCATTCTTATCAACCCACAGTCTCTCCTCCTGGTTTCCCACAGGCAGGACCTGGTTTGGCTCAGGAAGGAGCCAGTGCCTCTCCCTGTGGTGTGTCCCTCATCCCCTGTGTGTAATGGTCTGTGTTGGGAAGAGCAGTTCTCTCGTCTTGACACTCCCTACTGCTCTTCCCAAAGTCAGGATTAAGTCTCCTAATAACCAAGCTTTTCCTCATTCTCAATTAAAGCACAATAATTTGGTGTCTCCTTGGCTTGTAACTGCTCAGAGTCACTGTCTGGGCTTTATCCACAGATTAAGGGATTTGCATGTTACAGAGCCAGGGGGGGCTGGGGGTACTCTTCTCCCAACAGAGGCCCCAGGAGGTCCTTCAGCACATTCCTGCCTGACTCAGAGAGCTGATGAACAGCAGCAAAAACAGCACAATCACTCTCATCCTGATTCCAGAGTTCCCAGGCCCGGATCCTGAGTGCCTGCTGTGGGGCAGGAGCCTGTCCAGCCCTTGGACTGCCCTGCCTGGGCCCCTCCACACCAGCAGCTCTGCACTCCCCATCCCTGCAAGGGCTCAAGGGCAGGCTGGTCGGGGCTTGGAGAAACCTGCAATAGTGGAAGGTGTCCCTGCCCAGGGTAGGGTTGGAAAAGGATGAGTTTTAAGGTCCTTGACAGCCCAAACCACTCTGGGATTCTGTGGTTCTGTGAAAATTCCCCTTTCCCCACATTTTGGATTCCTTGGGAGGTATCCTTTGACCATCCCATCTCCCTTTCTCTGTCCCAGCAGCAGTTGTGCCTCTGACACTGTTTTCTGGCTCTCCCATCAGTTTTGTGCCTCTGACACTGTTTTCTGGCTCTCCCAGCAGCAGTTGTGCCTCTGACACTGTTTCCTGGCTCTCCCATCAGTTTTGTCTGTCTGACACTGTGTCCTGGCTCTCCCAGCACTCCTGTTCCTGCAGAGCCTCCCCAGGCTCCTGCACCCTCCTCGAGGCTGGCCCAGCTGGTGGAGTTTCCTTGGGTGCCCTGTGAGACTTTTAAAATTGGAATCTTGTCCAGAAGGAAGGTAATTATTCTGTCAAACCAGCCCTGGCTGTGTGTTATTCTCGTGGCTGTCTCTTGATTACCTCCCGGAGCAGCTGCTCTGCTCCATTTCTGTGGTTTTGGGCTGACAGGTGTGTGATGATCTGGGCCACCCCTGCCCTGTGCTCTGTGCTGCAGTTCTGATACATTTCCTGTGCTCTCACCTGGGCCACACGCCCACAGCCACATTTGGAGCCAGCTCCTACAAAACCCTCTGAACATTACATTTTATATATCTGTGTATGTTCTTCCATGCTACATGCAGCATTGCTGGTTTTAGACAAATGTCACCTAAACGATTGTAGAAGCTGCTGCTAATTTTTGTGAGATAAATTACTGCCAAATCTGGCCTGAGTTTCCCAGAGAGAGACCAGCTGACATGGAGGAGCACCAGGGGCCAATATACACCTGATCCACCTCTTTAGCTGAGGGACAGTGAGATATCTAAAATGTGTCTGTGGAGATATTTGAAATGTGCACAGGGAGGGGAGCAGCTGGGGTTTGTGCTGCTGGGACATTGACGGGTTTGGCCTGAGCTGCTTCACCCCCTGCACAGCCTCAACCTCTGTTTGACGCTGCCTTTGTCCATCAGACTCGGCCAGATGTGAACTCTGAGGAGTTAATTGCTGTTCCCAGTGCTGGGGCAGTATCGCTGTCATCTAACAGAAACCTGAACTTAATTAGGCTTAATCTCCGTGGAGACTGGGGAGGTCTTTCCTCTCCACCTGTGGCATTCATGGCTGGATGGAGTGTGGATGTGTCTGTCTTTGCTGCCCCCAGCCCTGGTCCCCCTGAATTATTAAAAAACTATGGGTATTTATCTAATACCAATATCCAACTATGAGGGACAAAGACTCTCTAACAGTTTAAAGTTAGAAAGTGTATGTTTATTATGATGCCAGATGAGACATTTGGGGCTCCCAAACACACACCTCAATCCACAGATGGTCACAGGGTCTTTTATGTCCAGGAGTATTGAGTACCCAAAACACAAATGCACATTTATAACTCTGGTACATCCCATTCCCCGCTCCGTATGGTAATTAGCCCAAAAAGCCATTAAGCATGGGGAGTTTGTTCTTTGAAATGGGTCGGTGGTCTTTTTTATAGGGTGGGGTCCCGAAATGATGAAGAAAGATGGGTCTTCCTCTCTTTGACTTTTTAACCTTTGACAGCTGAATCCTGTTTGATTTATGATTGTATTGTATTCATGGGGTCTATTGATTATTCAGGATGCAAAAGCCTAGTTTGACAGGTTCTATGATTTATCAGTTCCTTTCATGACTTATCAATTCCTTCCACGATTTATCAGTTCCTTCAGTCCGGCTTCTGTTATCAAAAGGGAAGTTTTAGCTCCCTCACCTCAGCGGTATTTATTTTAACTGAAGTCTTTAATTCTTCTAAATCAGTGCTTCACCCCAGCTGTGCCCAGCTGTGTGGTTTGCAGGGCAGCCTTGCTGCTGGCTCAGCCCCCAGGTGTGCCAGTGACCTTTGGTGTGTTTCCTGCTGGGAATTTGGCAATCCCACCCTGTTCGGGCACCCGGCTCTGCTCCCGACACCCACCAGGGATGGTTCTGTGATAAATGTGACATTGGGTAAAAATTCGTGATAAAAGAATGTAGCAAGATATGTTAGATTGGTGTTAATATAAAATATAAAAAGGTATGGGCTGTAGAAACATTTCCCCAGCCAGGTTTCCACCGTCCTCAGTCCTGAGACAAAAGGAACAGGACAGGAGCCATCAGGAGGAACAAAGACACTGGCCAACCCAGATAAGAATCGGCATCGCACCCAGACAGAGAAATTCCTCTCCGAACGAAAAGAGAATTCTCTGCCGAGAAATACACATTGAAATAACCATGGACCAGGAACACACATTGAAATAACCATGGACCAGGAATACACATTGAAATAACCACGGACCAGGAATACACATTGAAATAACCATGGGCCAGGAATACACATTGAAATAACCACGGACCAGGAATACACATTGAAATAACCATGGGCCAGGAATACACATTGAAATAACCATGGGCCAGGAATACACATTGAAATAACCATGGGCTGCGAGCTCCATCCGCATGTGAAAGGACCTTCCCAGAATATGGTCTGCAGAGTCTGACAAATCTGGGAAGCCCATCCGAAAATTATTGGACTATTTGGACTATCCTGGGCACCTGTTCCGCCTCAGGACATGAAAACCCCTATAAAACCCCGAGCTGCGACCTGCTCCATGTGGATTTGGGAAAACCGTGCCTGAGAGTGCGGTCCCCCCATCCACCCGGCGCCGCGCTGTGAATCCTTTTGTGGTTTTCTCTTTTTATCGGTGATTGGGATTGTTTTATTAATAAATTGTTTCTTTGTTAATCCGATTTTTGCCGTTGCGTTTATAACAGTTCCGTCCTCTAACTCACGCTCCCGGCAATTCACTGAAGGAACAGAGGAGGTTCAGGAGTTAATTACAAACTCGTCAAACGGCAAAAAACACTTTGGTTGTGTTGGCTTTACGCGAATCTTGCTAAGAATTAGCAGGAAATATCTCCGAGAAATAAAATGTTTTGACAAGGATGTCTCTAAGCGCTCTTACCTAAAGATAAAAATCAGTATTTATTTCAGTGTTTATACCTCTGCACAGGTAAATATTGATTCCGGGCCTGTCACCGCGGGCTCGGCTGACTGAGCTGATGGAGGTGCCAGTTTTGGTGGGCAGGATTTCCACCTGGGCCTGGCAAGTTTAGGAAAATCGGGCTGTGATACTCGTTTGAAGTCCTGTCCTGCCCTCAGGAGTTACCCAGGGGAGGGACGGGGCTGCAGGCACCGGGTCACTCCTGATGCAGCGCAGGGAGGCCCCGGAATTTCCCGGCTGCTAATTAAATCCCAGAGGATTTAGAGAAAACTGTGCAGGGCAGGAAAGATGAAAGAGAAACCCAAATGAAGCGCCTCAGCATGTGTTCGAGAAACCCTTTTAAAAGGAGATTTAAATTAAAAAGCGCCTGTAAACAGCCTTTGTGCTGGACATTCACGAGGTCAAAGAACACAAACACCTCGGTTGCCCATTTCAGCTCTCAGAAAGGTCAGTTCGCTCCTGCTCTGAAGGGCTGGGGGAGCCCAGGCTCCTCGGGAAGGAGGAATTCCTGCAGGGCCGATCCCGGACACTCATCACCCCCGGCCAGGTTTGCTGTTCACTGTCCGTTCCCAGGCAGAGGTGTCCCTGGGGTGGTGGGGGGTGTCCCTGAGGCAGAGGGAGGTGTTCCTGGGGTGGTGGGGGGTGTCCCTGCCATGGCAGAGGGGTGGGATGAGGTGGTGTTGAAGGTCCCTTCCAACCCAACCCATTCTTGGATTCTCTGATTTCCCAAATGTCAAACAGATTCCCCCCTGCTCCCTGTCCTTGGGGCAGGCACATCACACAGGGGTGGAGTCCCAGGAGCTGCTCCTGGCTCGGTGCCTGCCCAGGCTGACACAGACACAGGGAGGTCTCAGAGTCCTCTCACAGTGACGCTGCAGCCTCTGGGCTCCAGTTATCACATGGACCCAAAATGAAGGGAAAAATCCATCCCCTGTGCAGCCAGGACTGTGCACCCCCTGGCCTCCGGTGCAGCAGCCCCCTGGAACAGAAATCCACTGGCCTGAGGAGGAATATTCCAGCAGCCCCCTGGAACAGAAATCCATTTCCCTGAGGAGGAATATTCCAGCAGCCCCTGGAACAGAAATCCATTTACCTGAGGAGGAATATTCCAGCAGCCCCCTGGGACAGAAATCCCCTGCCCTGAGGAGGCAAAGCCCCAGGACTGCCATGGTCGACACTTGTTGGAAATGACTCATATTGCCCTTTGTTTACTGATTCCTACTCCTGCTCTTGCCTTGATGGGGAAGAGACTTTAAATCAATTTGAGTGGGGCTCTCTGAGGGTTGACAGAATATTAGGCCATGGGAACTGGCTGATAAAGTGCATTTCAGTGTGTCACTGCTGCGTGCCCGGCACATCTCTGAGTGTCAGAGGCCGTGGCAGAGCTCTGGCTCTCTCCCTCTGTAGCTGGAGTAAAAATGCCTTCAGCCCTTGGGGCTTGAAATCCCATCTCCTCCTGCAAGGCCAGTGTGGCTCAGGGCAATCCTTCTCCTGCCTCTCCGGAGACGGGCCCATTACTGCGGTGCCTGAGCAAGTGTTTATGGTGAGAAAGAGCACGGTGTAAAACTAAAAGGTTAAAAAATAGCCACAGGGCCTCATCTCCTTGTAAAGGTGAGGATCGTGTGTGTTTTACCTCTGGCTTGCACTTTGTTTAAGGAGAAGGCTGCAGGATGAGGTTATAAAGCGTGAAGAGGCATTTTTAAGAAACACTGATTTAAAAAGTGAAGGCAGAAGGTGTAAGTGAGCAAAGAATCCTGCACGGCTTCTTGCATGGCGTGGCTGTTAGCAGTAGGAGAAAACATGGAATAGTCTGTGTAATCCGTGAAAAGAATATGACAGAATCTTTCACATGGAAATAACAAGAGCAAAATGGCACATTTACATTTTATTTGCAGATTTTTTCCGTGTAAGATTAATAGGCTGTTGGTGAATTATCGCAACTATTACATTTAATAGGAATCCTTACAATCAATAAAAAGTGAGGACAAGCAGCCAGTGCTGCTGTAGAAGTCAGAATATCTCTGTAATTTGTTCCAGAAACCTGAGGACAAGATTTAATTTCCCTGCCCAGGGAGGGTGGGTGTTGGTCCAGCAGTTTGCTCATGGCCAGGGGATCCCTGTGCAGGCCTTGGCTCATGGAAGAGCCCCAGTGGCACTGTGGGGTGGGTGCAGGATCCCCCAAAACAGCTGTGCTGGGGCTGCCTGACCCTCCCCAAACCCGCTGGGAAACGGGATCCTGGTGAGCAGCACAGGCACCTCTGCAGGGGGAGCTTGGCCAGCCCTGCTCTGTCCTTACCCAAGGCCAGGGAGGAGGAGGAGGAGCAGGGCGATTTTACTCCTTGATTTGCTGTAACAGCCTCCAAACGCTGCCTGAGAGCAGGAGATGAGGAATTGAAAGCGGTTCGGAGACAACCCCAGGCAACAACATTCCTGTGCCTGCCAGAGATGAGCTGCTCATCAGCAGCCCTGCAGCAGTGCCCTGGGCTCAGCTCTGCCCCCAGTCCCATCTCCTTCCCCAGGAGTCCCCCAGGGCTCCCCCTCCTACCCCAGAGTCCCCCAGGGCTCAGCTCTGTCCCCAGTCCCCCCCTCCTACCCCAGGTCCCCCCACGTCCCCCCTCCCACCCCAGGAGCCCCCCAGAGCTCTGCTGAGCCACCCACAGCCCCCCACCCTGCAGGGGAAAGCTGTTCCTGCAGTGGGACCTGCTCTCAGCCATCAGCAGAGGGGGAGCAGGCAGGGAGCTGAGCTCTGGATGTCTCAGGAACCTGTGCAGGAGCAGTGGGTGTGGGGGATTCACAGCCACTGCTGGGAAAAGGAGAAGAAAGCAGAAAGTCCTCACGGGAACACTCAGAATCTCTTTTGAGGAATATGTCCAGGCTCAGGCAGCTGGGACAGTGTTGGCAGCAGCACCTCTGTGCTGGGGCTCCTGGGGCAGCTAATGCTGAACCCCCTGGGCTGGGCTTTTCATCACTAGGAAATAGCAGGGATATTGCACTGGCAGTGCCAAAGATCACCGACCAACCCCCTTTGGAGCACAACAGAGCAGAAGGGGGATTTCCTCCCCTTATTTGTGCCATCACTAGAGGAGGAGGCCCAGCACTCACATCCCAGGTGGGCACAGGGAAGCCCCAAAGTCTCTGGCTGTAAATCCTGGTGTGTGTGTGCTCCTGGCCCCTGCTGAGCCACAGCTGTGCCCACAGCACTCAGAGCAGAGTGACCTGCTGCAGTGAAGGCTCCAGAGCAATCCCGGCTGGTGATTCAGCAAGTGGCACTCCCAGAGGGGCTGAGGAGGACTTTATGATGCTTCTGACAAACTGTAAAGCTTTGGTTACCTGCCCTACAGGAAAGGGAAGTGATGGGAAAATTTTTGCTTTACTTTTGCTGTCATTATTTGATTTGCAGTGCCAGAGTTGAGGGGCTGGATTTATGGGAGCAGAAGCCTCCAGGGTAGTGCTGGGGCTCTGAGTGCTGGGCTCTGCTTCCCTGGAGGGTTCCATGGCTCTCCTCTGACCCCAGAGCTCTCCTCTAACCCCAGAGCTCTCCTCTGACCCAGAGTTCTCCTCTGACCCAGAGTTCTCCTGTAACCCCAGAGCTCTCCTGTAACCCAGAGCTCTCCTGTAACCCAGAGCTCTCCTGTAACCCAGAGCTCTCCTCTGACCCCAGAGCTCTCCTCCAACCCCGAGCTCTTCTCTGACCCCAGAGCTCTCCTCTGACCCAGGAGCTCTCCTCCAACCCCGAGCTCTTCTCTGACCCCAGAGCTCTCCTCTAACCCAAGAACAAGCCCTTAGGTCACTGGTTCAGATAACAAAAAGTCCTGGTGTCTCCTGAGACACAATTCCTTGCTAGACATACAGCTTGTATCATCAATTAAGTGATTTCCTTGTTTAGATCTTGTTGTGAAATGTCCTCAAGCGTGAAATGGCTTTTCCTGGAGGAAGATTTGTGTCCGATTACAGACACCAGTACTCTCAGTGGGCAGCAAATTAACTTGGAAGGGTTTTCTGGGGGTGGGGCTCTGGTGTCTCCAGAAGGAGCTGCCCCTGATCAGAGAGCAGCTCAGGCTGACCAGCATCTGTGAGGGTGTTATAGGTGCTCTGTTGTTATAGGACACTAAATGAATGACGCCCACACTGTCAGGTCATCAGGGCAAAAAGAGAAATTTATTTTCTACTTTGATTTATATAGATTTTGGACAATGGCCAGGGATTGGAGGTTGACACCTCTCCAACCACACTGGTCAAACTAGAAGTCCCTCAATTGTCCCTCCTCCAGAGAGGAATGTGAACATCACTTTGTTTACATGACAATCTGTGAGAAACTCCACTACAAACATCAGAAGGCTGAAAAAGATCAGGGCAACACTGCTCCACAGGGCAGCAGCCCAGGCAGGGCTGGGGCCAGCTCCAGTCCCCTCTGCAGGAGAACCAGCAGTGGTGGGAGGAAGGGCAGGCCTGGGAGCAGGGCAGGGGGTGCTCCCCTGGCCTTACAGGAGTGTGGGAGAGGCTGGAGAGGGGCTGGGGGGAGCACAGGTGTCACCCCAGCATTTCTTGGTTTCAAGTGTTTGAGTCTTTGCAGCAGCTTCTCACGCTGCTTCATGTAAACAATATTATATTCTTAGAATTTATCTGTGTGTTTTGCATTCTTGCTCTCTGAGAGAGAACTTGACTGATGGTCACAGTGACCAATGGGGTCAGGAGGTTGTGACCTCCTTGGGCCAATCTTGGCCCTCTGTACAAAATGTATATAAGCTTTTGGAGTCAGATAATAAAGAGCTTTCCATGTTTAATCCTGCTGCTGCTGCTGCTGCTGCCTGCTGTCCTCTGTGAGGGTCCACACCCACGTCACAACGTGTTGCCCTTCTAAGGGCAGGGGTAACACAGGGGCCGTGCCAGGTGTGCAGGGAGGGCAGGGAAGAGCCTGGCAGTGTCTGGGGACACCTCTGTGCCCCTGGTTCCCCTCAGGTTCCAGCCCTGGCTGTGGTTCCTGCAGTGCCCAAACCAGCTGCAGCCCCAGCTGTGCCTGTTGTTTGCCCTCCAGCCTCACTGCAGGCCAAGGGCAGCAGGGGTGGGTCCCCGTGGGTTTGGTCAGGAGCCCCTGGGGCAGCAGTGACAGGGCTGTGCCCTGCCCTGTGTGTGTGGCACTGCTCCATCCCTGCACTGAGCACAGGGACAGCCCAATTCCCAGTGTAGCCCTGGTTTGTGCCTGAGGTGTTTTGGTTTTCTGAAATTCCTTTCCCAGGGAATTTTCTGTAAACAAGAGACATGTTTTGGTAAGGACAAATCTGTTTACATGTTTTCCCCAGGAGGGACTTCTCCTTGCTGTCCCTCTGCTCTGACCAATGGGAGTGAAGAGGTTTGTCTTTGTGTCACCAATCAGATTGGTCTGTGTGAAATGGGATAAAAGGGAGACACATCCCAAAAATAAAGGAGTCATTTTCAGCCTTCTGAAGCCAGAGTCTTTGTGTTGTTGTGGTGTAAAATAGCATCCTCCCACAGCTTCCAGAGAGGGACACGTGGTGCTCCTGTCCCCCTGTCCCTGTGCCCGAGGCAGGTAGCAGGGACTGTTTCCAGAGGAGGAGCCTGTCAGCAGCACTGCTCTCACTCCTGTCCCCGTGCCCAGCCTGGTCCTAATTGGTTTCACAGGTGCCTCTCACAAAATTACCTGTCACCAGCACGGGGAGTAAAAATGGGCAGAACTTTTGCAGCTGGAAGGAGGTGATGGATTGCCAGCTCCCCTGTGCTGCACACCCACCCAGAGGATCTGTGCCTTTCCTGGCCATTTACAACAATTACCCTTGCTGTAACCTATGCTTTCCATGACTGGAAACTACATTTCCTGACTCCTGCCCTGGGATGGAGGAGGCAGTGAGATTTCACTCTAAAATGGAATAATTTCTCTGTGTTCAGGGGGGGACATCCTGCCACTGCCACAGCCCTGCTGGTGTTGGCACAGGGGGTGAGGAGCTTGGTCAGGTGGACGGGCAGGACCTCGATCCTGGGATAGCCTGGGGACAGCCTGGGGACAGCATGGGGACAGCCTGGGGACAGAGCCATCCCTGGCACAGGGACAGCCTGGGGACAGCCTGGGGACAGCCTGGGGACAGCCTGGTGACAGAGCCATCCATGCCCTGGGACAGCCTGGGGACAGCCTGGGGACAGCATGGGGACAGCCTGGGGCCAGAGCCATCCCCGGCACAAGGACAGCCTGGGGACAGCATGGGGACAGCCTGGGGCCAGAGCCATCCCCGGCACAAGGACAGCCTGGTGACAGAGCCATCCATGGCACTGGGTCAGCCTGGGGACAGCCTGGGGACAGCCTGGGGACAGACTCATCCCGGGACAGCCTGGGGACAGAAAGACCCGTTTTTGGTCCTGGGACAGCCCGGGAGCTGCTGGGGCTGTTGATCATTTCCCTGCTGCTGCTGGAAACAGCCCCCCCCTTGCTCTGGACAGGGCCGTGTCCTTTGGTGGGAGGGTCTGGGAACGGTCTCCTGGCAGCAGCAAGGGGAGGAGGGGAAGGAGAGCCAAGTGCTGCTGCAGCTCTGAGCTCTGGGCCGCCCTGCAAAGGGAAACAGAGCAGGATGAGCATTCCGGGCTGGCAATGGCCCTCCCTGGGAGAGGAGTCTCCAGCAGAGCAGAAGGGATGGTGGGGACAGACCCTCAGCCCAGGAGATTGATGTGACAATTTCCAATCAGTGCCACAGGCTGTCAGCACAGCAGCACTTGTTTCCTTCAGGATCATCAGCAGGACAATTACAGAGTTTAACACAACCTTTACAAATGTTTGGGTGAACGCTCCAATTGCGAGGAGTCGGGGAAATTTTTATTTGTTTATTTGTTTGGTTTCTTATTTATTACCGCACTACCTCTCTCTCCCTTTGAGTCAGGGGAGCCAGATGGCAGCACTTAGAGAAAGTCAACAGCGGCACTTTGGGGAAATAAAGTGTGTTCATTTAAAAATAAATAAATAATCCCCGCAGTCCATTAACCAGAGCTCAAGGCAAACAGCCTTAATGGTTTTCTTAGTTAAAAGGAAAAAGACCATTCCGGAGTCCTGGCAGATTCTGGGACACACCTGCTGGGGACACTCGGTTGTCACCCCATTTCCGTGCCTCTGAGGGCACCCAGAGCACCCACAAAAAACACCCAGAGGAGTGCCCTGAGCCCCTGGGCCCGTGGGTGTGCAGGGAGATGTGCCCTGGGCTGAGACAACACCAGTGGGGAGATGGAGTGGCTGAGGCACAGGGGGAAGACAGTGGTGGAAATTAATTAAACAGATAATTAGGTGCCGGCATACAATCACAGCTCTCCCCAAATCCATATAGGACTCTGAGGTATGTGCATGGAGACCACAGTCCTGGATGTTTGGCGGAGATGAAGGCTCTGCTCACAAGGGATATGATCAGTTTTTCTGATCTTTTTCAGCCTTCTGATGTTTGCATTTCTGTAGTGAAGTTTCTCACAGATTTTCATAGAAACAAAGTGATGTTATGGTAAACTCTCCTCCTTGTTTATCATTCCTCTATTGAGGAGGGACAATTGATGGACTTCTGGTTTAACCAGTAGGGTTGGAGAGATGTCAACCTCATCCTCCAATCCGTGGTCATTGTTCAAAATCTATATAAATTGAAGTAGAAAAATAAACTTCCCTCTTTTTGCCCTGACAACTGACTCCATGTGTGTCGTTCATTTCATGTCCTACCATGCCAATGATCCTTCTCCCCTTGGGGCACAAAGTGTTTTGTTTGGCAGACACCACACTGCTGCCATCACCCCACCCTGCGGGGAGCAAACCCCGGCAGGGAAGGAGGAGCAGACCCCGCTGGGCAGAGCTGCCACAGCTCGGTGTGTTCTGGAGCCCGTCTGTGCACGAGCAGGGGATGGAGGTGCTCTCCCTGCAGAGCAGCCCCTGCAGGCACAGCTCTGATATATTAAAAAACTATGGATATTGATCTAATACCAATATCCAACTATGATGGACAAAGACTCTCTAACAGTTTAAAGTTAGAAAGTGTAGGTTTATTTGTGTTTATTACGACGCCGGGATCGCTCCCAAATACACACCACAATTTACAGATGGTCACAGGGTCTTTTATGTCCAGGAGTATTGAACACCCAAAACACAAATGCACAGTCATAACTCTAGTACATCCCATTCCCCGCTCCGTATGGTAATTAGCCCAAAAAGCCATTAAGCATGGGGAGTTTGTTCTTTGAAATGGGTTGGTGGTCTTTTTTATGGGGTGGGGTCCCAAAATGATGAAGTAAGATGGGTCTCCCTCCCTTGACTTTTTAACCTTTAGTGTTCGTGACAGCAAAATCCTGTTTTTCCCAGGACTGTTTGATTTATGATTGCATTGTATTCATGGGGTCTATTGATTATTCAGGATGCAAAAGCCTGGTTTGACAGCTTCTCTGATTTATCAGTTCCTTCAATGATTTATCAGTTCCTTCAGTCTGGCTTGTGTTATCACAAGGGAAGTCCTGGCTACATTATCTCAGCACTATCTATTTTGACTAAAGTCTTTAATTCTTCTAAATCAATGCCTCAGCTCTGTGGGGTCACTGCCCCCCTGACCTGCCACCGTCCCCCAGGGGTTCACCTGGCTCTGCAGCACCCGCCCTGCAAACCTCAGTGTCTCTGCACACCTGGAGAGGAGGGCGAGGGGGCCTGGGGAGAAGGTTCACTGCTCATGGCCAGTGCTCTCCAGGCTCTGTGCTTGGCTGGATGAGCCGTTTTCCCAGGGCTGAGGAGCAGCACATGAAAAACAGGATGAGGGGCTGAGCAGGAAAATGAGCAGAGGAGTTAAACTCATTAAACTTGAACATAACGCTATCCACGATAATAAACGCTTTGGAAAAGCCAGATGGTTTGGTTTGAAGGAGACATCAAAAAACTCCAGTTTGAAAGCCCAAGTGAAAGAAGTTTTCTCTATGTGTGGAGTTTTTTCAGAAATCTTGATTTTTTTTTTTCCATTGGTGCAGTTCACTCCCCCGTCCTTCATTTTCTGTGGCAATAATTTCATTCCCATTCAAAATGAAAACTGCCGAGTTGGGAGCCCCTGGTGACCCAGAGGCTGTTGCCTTCTCCCGGCTGGGCGCTCTGGGGATGTGTTTGTTGCCAGGGCTGCTGTGGCTGTGTCATGATGAGATGATTCCACCCACGAGCCTCCACTGCTGGGGGCTCTGAGCAGGATCCCCCAGGGGGGCAGAGCTGTGTCTGCAGGACAGGGACAGGAGGAGCAATAGGGGCAGAGGTCTGTGCCAGGGATCTGTGTGGATTCACTCTCAGATCTTTTCCTGAAACCACATCCTGCCTGGAATTCCTCAGATCCTCTTCCTCCCACTGCCAAGGGATGTGTTTTCTCTTCTGTCCAATGACTTTTCATGTATCATTGAAGTTACTTATCTAATGAATATTGTGTGGTTTAAATATTTAACTGTCTCCCATCTTCCTCTGAACATTTGTATAGATTTTCTCCTGTTTCTGCTGAGAGCTCTGATTTCCCATGGATAATGTCTCTTCTGATTCTCCTTTATATTTTCATTTCGTGCCACTGTAAGAATCAAGTGCTTTTGCTGTTAATATGAACCTGTCATTAGACTTTCCCAAGGCTGATTAATTAATAACTGAGCTGGCTGGATGGATTAAATAAACTGAGCACCACCACCCTGCCAAAGCCAAAACTCCCAATGAACTTCACGGGAATTCCAAAGGTGATAATTTCCACTTGTGTTTTTGCTTCCAGCCATGCCCAAGTGTGACTGTGAAGGAACCAGGGCAGAGCTCCTCAGGAGAGATTTCCAGGCTGTCAGTGGAGAGACAACAGGTTCTCCAGATTAAAAAAAAAAAAAAAAAACAAACAAAACAAAACAAACAAAAAAAACCCAAACAAAACAGGAAGAAATCCTCTGTGGGTGTTTGAGCAAACCCAACACGAGGCTCCTCTGAGCTTTGCTGTCCCCCAGCCATGATGGGATTTTGTCCCTGAGCAGAGCTGGCTGTCCTGGGAAGGGCAGGTGCTGTCCTGGGAAGGGCAGGTGCTGTCCTGGGAGGGGCAGGTGGTGTCCTGGGAGGGGCAGGAAGGGCAGGTGCTGTCCTGGGAAGGGCAGGTGCTGTCCTGGGAGGGGCAGGAAGGGCAGGTGCTGTTCTGGGAAGGGCAGGTGCTGTCCTGGGAGGGGCAGGTGCTGTCCTGGGAGGGGCAGGTGGTGTCCTGGGAGGGGCAGGAAGGGCAGGTGGTGTCCTGGGAGGGGCAGGTGGTGTCCTGGGAGGGGCAGGAAGGGCAGGTGGTGTCCTGGGAAGGGCAGGTGGTGTCCTGGGAGGGGCAGGTGCTGTCCTGGGAGGGGCAGGCTCTGCCCTGCAGGGATGGTCACTCCCAGCCTGGTTCCTGGGGTGGGGTCAGCACAGTGAGCTCTGGCCTTGGTGCTCCTGCTGAGCCACCAAAGGGACAATGACAAGGGAACAGCTCCTGGAGGGTTTTCTGAGCTGGATCAGCTCCAGAGTGCCAGAAAAACCCTTTTTCTGACCCAGAGATGGAGCTCCTGAGAGGTGTTTTAAAGACTTTTATTCCATTTTCAGTCTCATGTGAAGGGTGGCGCAGTACAGATGTCACAGTTCACACCATCACAATCAGAACTCAAACTATTTCCTAATTCCAATCCATTAGAAGCGTTTTTTGGCCTGTCAGATTTTGCCACTCAATGCTGCTAGTACTTCTAACACCAACCACCTGTTATTTTACCCCACCTGGTCTTGCTACAATGCACCTTTCACAGTTCTAATTCTCCAAAGTATCCAGTCTATTTGCAAGGCTATTATTTCAAACTTGTTTCCAGTTCCATTTCTCTCTCAGCAATGTCTGTCCCATCCCATGGCATTTCCAAGTCACCATTTCTTATCTCAGAGTTTGCCCACAGATACACAAGACTGTGTGAGCCTCTGTCAGGCTTTGGGAATTCCCTACAAATCCATTTCCCACATTTCCCCCTCTCGCTTGAAGGGAATAAACTCCTCTGATGGCCCTGTCCATCATTTGCTGCACACAGTGAAGTACAGCAGGCGCTGTCACCAAAACTGCCAGGAGCAAGGGGGCCCTGGGGGCTGTTCAGCCTCCAGAAGGAAGAACTGGGGTTCCCTCAGTGACCCTCCACTCCCAGGCTTGGTCAACACCTTCCCTGCCCAGCCTTATGTGCCTGCAGCTCCTTCTCCACACGTTTAACATCAGTTCAGGGGCCTGACAGTGTGGGACTTATATTTCTGGGGCTGAGAGACTTTTATCCTGCTGGCAGCTGTTAACTTTTTCCCAAGGAAAAAGTTCTCAAGAACGTTTATTCTTAAAACAATCCTGGCAAACAACTCTCCTTTCTCAGAACAATCTTTCTCCAGGTGGTGTTTTGCTGTTTCTCTGGTTTAACCAATGGGATCAGAGAGGTGTCATTCCTATTCCCCAACCATGTTCAGTCTGGATGGGAACACCTTATAAAAGGCAGTGAGAATTAAAGAATTAGACAATAAAAGCCTTTTTTCAATTCTCTTTGCCTTCTGAAATATTTGGAGTCTTTCTTTCGTGTCCTACAGTGACAAGGGACAGTCCGTGTGTCGTTACGGCTCAAATAACGATTTGTGTAAACTCTGGTTTCTTTGGAGGCTGTTACAGCAAAACTTCTTCTTTGGGAAGAAACTTTCTCAAGAAAGTTTCTTCTCAAAACCACCTTGGCCAACAACTCTCCTTTCTCAGAACAATCTTTCTCCAGGTGGTGTTTTGCTGTTTCTCTGGTTTAACCAATGGGATCAGAGAGGTGTCGTTCCTATTCCCCAACCATGTTCAGTCTGGATGGGAACACCTTATAAAAGGCAGTGAGAATTAGACAATAAAAACCTTTTTTATATGCCTTTTACCTTTTGAAATATTTGGAGCCTTTCTTTTGGGTCCTGCAGCGACAGACAGAAGATGTTGGGCTGCAGAGCTCAGCCACATTCCCAGCTGTTTCAGTTGGCCTGATGGGGAATGTCCCTTGTCCCACAGACCTGCCCCTGTCCTGTCCCCAGCCCTCAGGGCAGGAGGAGGACACTGTGAGGACATCTGAGACCAGAACACTTCCCAAAGAAACTCTGTGCTCCTCTGATTTTCATAGCTCAGGGTTGGGCACTGAGAAACAAGCACAGGCCAAGGGATAACGACCTCAGGTTGTACCAGGGAGGTTTTGGGTGGAAACCAGGGAAAATCCGCTCAGGGGATTTTTGTCCAGCCCTGTCCCACCTGCCCAGGGCAGGGTGGATTCCCCGTCCCTGGAAGGGTTTAAAAGCCACCTGGACGTGGCACTTGGGGACAGGGGTTTGTGGTGGCCCTGGCACGGCCTTAAAAGGTCTTTTCCAACCCAAATATTTCTGTGATTTTGTGATTCAGCCCTGCCCACACCGCCCCTGCCACTGCCAGCAGCTGTCACCCACACTCTGCTCCTGGGAGGCATCGCAGGCGGGGAAGGCATCCAGCACTTCTCCCTCTCACACACATAAAAAAAAAAAAAAAAAAAATGTTTCTTCCTCTTCCAACAGCAAAATTAAAGAAAATCAAGTTTCTGTGAAAACCTCACAAAGAGAAAGATGAAAAATCACAGAAAACTCATTAGAAAAACACATTAGAAAACAAATCTCACCCAGCCTCATCTGCATTTAACATTTTAAACTTGGTATTTTTTAATATGCTTAAGGGCACAGTTCATTTAGATTTAAGGTAAACACTTTGCTAAATATCAAACATTAATAGAGTTTTTTGTAAAAATATTGGTTTGGCGCTACTTGCAGAGAATGTTTTTTTTATAGATAGAGGTGCAAGCCTTGATGTGCATAATTACTCTGCAGAAAGTTTTAAATTATGAAGTGACTGAAAAAAACCCCGCATCAAATTAAAAAAAAAAAAAAAAAAGCATCAAGTTAAATAATTCTATGTAAAATAAAATTAAAGAAATGAACGGTTCATTATCTCTTTTAAAAGCTTTTATTTTTCCTCCAGGAATGAACGTTTTTGATCCTATTTGCACCCTGATAAAAATGAAGTGCTCCTGGTCTTGCCCATGCCACGAGGCTGCTCTCCCAGCTGCACAAATCCTGGTGAGGGAGGGGTGGAGGGGGGTGTTTGTAAGGCCAGGGTTGGATTTAAGGAGTGAGTGTGAGTGTGTTCTGCTTCCCCGTGAGCCAGCTTCAAACCTCCTGAGATCACACCCAACACTCCAACCCACTCTGCCACAGCTCTGCTATAAATGGGAGCCAGCCAGTCCCTGCAGGCTCCTTCCTTCTCCTCTCAAACAGAGCAGGCATGGCTGGAGGGTAAAAAACCCCGAGACAGTGTCCCCAGTGAGTGGAGGGAGGAGTGTGAGGTGCTGGGGTCAGGAGGAGCTCCCTGCACCCTTGGCCATCGTTCACTGCCTGACTCAGCCACTGACATTCAAGTTTACAGCCAGGAGAGCGTCCGTGCTGCAGGCAGGAAGCTGCAGAAACGTTCAAATAACCATCTCAGGAGGAGAGTTTAGGAAATAATCTTGTGCAATTAGGAAGAAAAAAAAAAATCTTCCAAGCGGCAATGAAAGTTGCCTGTGGAAAATCAGAGTTTTCTTCCCTTTTTGTGGCAGAAGAGGAAGCTGGAAGCGTTGGGGTTGTGGTCACTGCAGTGCCTTTGATGTTTGCTGGCTCTCAGGGAGACCCTGGGCTGGAGACCCCAAAGTCCCCTCCTCCCTGCACTGTTCCCCAGCTGTGCTCTGCCCCCCCACCCCAGCAGGGCAGGGATGGGCAGGACCCCAGCAGGGATCACCTCTGCCAGGAGCAGCAGGGCAGGGATGCGTTCCCCACACCCAGCAAGGGTTTCCATAAAGGGAAACGTTTAAGACTCATCCCTTAAGGTAAAGAACCCAGAAACTTCCATGCCCTGCTGGCAGGGATTGGCTCAGGGCCAGGAGAGAAGCATCTGTTGGATCCTGTCATTGTTCTTCAAATTCTGTATCTCTATTGGCTGCAAGCCAGATTGTCCCTCCTGGAACGTTCAGCATTTAGGAAAGAGCATGAAGGAAGGAGAGGCTTTTTGGAGTGTTTCTAGCAGGATGTCAGAGGTTTCTGGGACACCTGTGTGCGGCTTATTATTTGTTTTCTGTAACATTTGTTATTTTGATATTTTTCCTTATTAAACCTTTCGCTTTACAAAACACCTCTGAAGAGCAGTGTCACTGAAATTAATATTAGCCACTTCTCTGCAAAGGCTGGACCCTCAGAGACTGATACATTAGCACCTGGTTTATTAGACTCTGGCCACGTGCTAACCTGTGTCACAGCTGGGCAGGGTGCTGGGCCACCCATCCCACCCATCCACCCACCCACCCACTCATCCATCCATCCATCCATCCATCCATCCATCCATCCATCCATCCATCCATCCATCCCTCCATCCATCCATCCATCCATCCATCCCTGCATCCATCCATCCATCCATCCCTCCATCCATCCATCCATCCATCCATCCATCCATCCATCCATCATCCATCCATCCATCCATCCATCCATCCATCCATCCATCCATCCCTCCATCCCTCCATCCCTCCATCCATCCATCCATCCATCCATCCATCCATCCATCCATCCATCCCTCCATCCCTCCATCCATCCATCCACCCATCCCATCCCATCCCACCCATCCCACCCATCCCATCCTGACCCTGCCATGGCCAGGGAAAGGTGCCCCGGATGATCTCTGAGCTCCCTCCCAACCTGGAGCTCCGTGGTTCTCTGGTTTCTCGAGCAGAGACACTTCAGTTACAATTTCATGGTCTGTTTCTTCTGCACTGAGAAGCAGAGAACTTTTTTGGGAGCTGAAGGTTTCAGTCCCTCGAAACCCAGAGATTACTTTGAAATAAAAAAAAAAATAAATTAAAAAATAATAATAATAAAAAAAAATAATCCAAGAGAGTCTCTTGCTTCTGTCATAATACACAATGAAATTCCAGCTTCTTTCTCTCATCCTGCCAGCCCTGCTGTATTTGCTGTTATTGTAGTTGATCATGTGGACAGCAATCAGTCTGACAAGCATTACCATTTCTTTGGAGAAAAGATAGCTTTAACAACCAGTTACCTGCAGATTTTAGTGTTCTCTGTAGTCAAATTAACCCACCTGCCTTTTCAGGGCCCCTTCCCCTGGACTGTCCATTTCCTGCCCTGGGCTCTATCCCTGCCCCCTGCCCACAGTGGGATGGAAATCACAAATCTCTCATCTGGCTTTTCCCCAACCCCATCCGACAATCCTCTGGCATGTTCTGTCTAGCCAAGAAAACTTGTTTTACTGAGAAGTTTTAAATCTCTTCTTGCAGGGACCTTTTGAGATGAACTAAATAATTGTTCTTTGCCTACGCTTCTGCCAGTTTATCTGTAAAAATCTGCTCTGTGGACATTATCTCTCCATGTTCTCTTTCTGCTCTGCACCTGGCCCTTCTGCAGAGCTGCCAGGAGGGAATCCTCCCTCCCAGGAGCTGCTGTGAGGACACACAGCCTGGGCCTGCTGCACCCCTGGGATGCAATTCCCAGTCCTCCTCCAGCTTGGCTCTGCAGCTGTGGATGGGCTGAAGGGAATATTTAATGTCTGGGCACAGCCAGGGAGGCTGAGAGCACACTGGGACACCCTGGAGCTCTCAGCCTGTGCCACTGGAATTGCTGCTGCAGCTCCTGCCTGCAGGAACACTTCTGCAAGTGTTGCTTTGAGCCACGCTGGTGATGAGATTCCCTTTGTGCAGCTCCTTTCTCCTGGTTTGTGCTGAGGGCAGGGGTGTCCTGAGGATCTCCCTGGCTCCTGTCCCCAGCCCTGCCTCACCAGGGCCAGGCCAGGGAGGGGATCTGCCCAAAGCTCCAATGAGCTCCCACCCAGTGGGATTTCCTGCTGCTGGGGGTGGGCTGGGAGTCCTGTCTGTGTCACATCTTTATTGCATTTAATTCATTACTGAGGCTGCTCCTGTGCCCAGCACACCCTGCACTCACCTGTCCATTCATGTGGAGGCTGAACCCTTCACACAGCTGGGCAGGTTTGGGTCAGAACCTGCTCTGACAGGGCTGTGCTGGGCCCTGGTGACAGGTTTGGGTCAGAACTGCCATCCCAGGGCTGTGCTGGGCCCTGGTGGCAGGTTTGGGTCAGAACCTGCTCTGCCAGGGCTGTGCTGGGTCCTGGTGGCAGGTTTGGGTCAGAACTGCCATCCCAGGGCTGTTCAGTGCTGTGCTGGGTCCTGTCAGTGCTGCTGCTCACGGGGGATCTCCCTGGAGCTCCGTGCAGCCCTCACAGGCTCTCCTCCTGCAGAGCTCCCTTCCAGCTCCCACGTCTCTGCAAACATGGGGTTCTCCTTTGCAGGGAGATCTGCAGTGCTGAATCCTGGATCTAGCAGAGAGCTGGGTGGGTGCTGCAGGGCTGAGGTGTTGCAGTGGGGCTGCAGGGCTGCAGCATTGCCCTACATCTTGAGAAGGCCAGGAGTCTCTGTCCCGTCCTGCCCCTTTTAGCCCAGTGCCAGGACAAGCCCTCCTGCTGCCATCCCAGATGCCACCTGTCCCTGTCCCCTGTGCCAGGGCTGTGTGCTGGGGCTGTCCCACATCCTGTGCTGTCCCTTATCCCTGTGCTGTCCCTTTATCCCTGTGCTGTCCCACACCCCTGTGCTGTCCCACTGTCCCACATCCTGTGCTGTCCCTTATCCCTGTGCTGTCCCACACCCTCGTGCTGTCCCACTGTGTCTCCCCTCTGTCCTGGGTTGTGGTGTAGGATGTGCACACAGTATTTATCCCATCCCCATCCCCATGAGCTGCTGGAACCAGGTGGGGCAGTGTTTTCCCAGGCCCCTCCTTTGGGCTCTTCTGCTCATGGCCCATCAATGCCTTGCCCAGGACTCACAGGGAACTCCCTCCAGGAGCTCTCTCTGTTTAATGGGCCATCAAGGAGCCACTGCACGACTCCTCATCCCATTGGGAGATGCTCCCAATGCCCAGGGGGAGGAGCCAAGCATTCCCACCTGGAGAGAATCTGGGATTTGGGACAGGACAAGCAGCCCTGAGCCACTGGATTCCCAGAGGAGCAGAGCTCCCAGACCTTTCTGTGGGATCACTGCTTCAGGAAGAGCCCCTCACCTGGACTGCTCCCCCCACCCTGCTCAGGGTGTGTTCTGACTCTGGCAGTGCTCCTTTGTGTTATTGCATTCATTTTATTTTATTTTAGTTTTAACCTTTCTTCTTATTAAATTGTATTTCTGACTTGGAGCCTCTCACTCGTTTTGCTTTCAAACCACGACACTCCCTGTGCTGTCCCACATCCTGTCCTGTCCCACATCCCCGCCCTGTCCCTCCCCTGGCCATGGATCTCTGCCTGGGGCTCTGCTGCCCCTGTGACCTGGGCTCCTTTCCCAGGGCTGCTCAGGAGTTCTGTGCTTCATTTACACTTCTGTTACTCCTCTGCCTTTCCCCACTGCCTTTCCATGATCAGTCTGACCAGATTCCCAGTGTTCCTTTGTGGTTTGATGCCATTAAGTGTTGATCCATCAGTGCTTCATCTGTATCTGTAAAATCTGCTTCAGGTATTGACTGTCCCTGGGTTACTCACTTGGTGCTTATCTCAGTAAATCCTTCACTTGTGCCATGGAAATAAAAAAACTTTGATATTGATATGAAAATACTTTTGTTTAGAAAACAATTGCGATTTACAGCTCAAACAGGCTTGCTAGATTCCTATTTAAATTTATGACTCCTTTCTAGAAGTGCCTTCTGGGGACATTTCTGTCTCTCTCAGTGCATCTTCATGCTCTGAATACATAATTTAGTACCAGATCCTCCTCAACGATATCCCCCCAGCAGCTGGGGGATTGAAGATGCTTGCAAAGATTTGAGCTTGGAATGTTTAACTGTCATTAATTTGCAGATTACAGCCAGAGAGCTTTGTAGATTGTAATGTGTGATGCAATTACACTCTGCTAATGTAATATATCTAATTTTTTGAATAGATGATTTGTTTTCATGTTTCCAACGCTCAAAGAGAAAGAGATTTATAATCCAAAATGCTAAGTCAGGTGGGATAATTTACTGCTGTGGTTACAGTGGGAACATCCTCTGCCCAGACTTTCCTGTTTGCTGGATTTCACTTGGCCAAGCAGAGAGAAAGAGTCGCTGTGCTCTGTGTTAATGGGGTATTTCATTATTAGGAGGCACAGTCCTATCTCTGCTTGCAGAAGCACTTTAATGTCACAGCCTGGTTTGCTCTGGAAAAGGACCTTAAAGACCATTCAGCCCCAGCCTCTGCCAAGGCACACATTGCACCAACCTCTGTTACAGACAGCAAACGCTGCCACTGCAGCAGCATTTTTTAATATTTTTTTTAATTTTCTTTAACTTGTGTAAAATAAAAAATGCAAAATCATCTATTAAATGCCTTATATTTAACAGTGTTGTGGTTTGAAAGCAAAATGAATGAGAGGCTCCAAGTCAGAAATACAATTTAATAAAAAGAAAGGTAAAAAGGTAAAATAAAATAAAATGAATGCAATAACACAAAGGAGCACTGCCAGAGTCAGAACACACCCTGAGCAGGGTGGGGGGAGCAGTCCAGGTGAGGGGCTCTTCCTGAAGCAGTGATCCCACAGAAAGGTCTGGGAGCTCTGCTCCTCTGGGAATCCAGTGGCTCAGGGCTGCTTGTCCTGTCCCAAATCCCAGATTCTCTCCAGGTGGGAATGCTTGGCTCCTCCCCCTGGGCATTGGGAGCATCTCCCAATGGGATGAGGAGTCGTGCAGTGGCTCCTTGATGGCCCATTAAACAGAGAGAGCTCCTGGAGGGAGTTCCCTGTGAGTCCTGGGCAAGGCATTGATGGGCCATGAGCAGAAGAGCCCAAAGGAGGGGCCTGGGAAAACACTGCCCCACCTGGTTCCAACAGCTCATGGGGATGGGGATGGGATAAATACTGTGTGCACATCCTACACTGCAACCCAGGACAATGGGCTGTTCAGACTCTCACTAAGAACTCAAAGTGTAGCCAGCAGTGCCAGAGAGCCCCACACCAGCCCTGGCTGGGGGTCTGTGGGTGCTGCAGGGGCTCCTGGAATCAGGGCTCTGGGCTGTGGGATTGATCCCTGTCCTTTGGATAAAGGATCAAGCCCTGGCTGGGAGGTGACTCAGTGACTGTGATGGGATCGTGCCATGAGCTGCCAGGGGAGCCCTGCCGAGGGCCCGTGGCTGTGACTGAGAGAAGCTCCAGAGCTGAGAGCTGTGAGCACAACACGAAATAACAACACTCACCAGGCAGGCTGTGGAGTGAGGGGCAAAGGAAAAAGTTTATTAAGATTTGGGGTTTAAATAGGGTTTGATCAAGGATTGGGGGATGAAAGGACCACCTCTCTGACCCCAGTGGTCAACTCAGAAATCCATCACTTTGTCCCTCCCCCTGGAAAGAATGTTGTTCATGAAACATCAGTCTTTGTTTATGTTCAAATCATGAAAAACTCCAGTAGAAGTATGAAAACAAAATCAGAAGGCTGAAAATCAGGGCAACAGCTGAGAACTCAGCAATGCACCATTTCTGAAAGCTTTTACCCTAAAACACTTGTCTCCTTTGACAGACAGGACACCTTGCACTGGTGGTGGCAGAAGGGAACAGTGCCAGCTGCTCCCCAGAGTCACACGGGATCCTCCAACCCCTCAGGGAGCCTCAGACTTCTCCTGCTGAGACCCTTAGAGACACAGGGTGCAGACACAGCTCACTATTAGGCATTCAGGTCTACCTCTGATTTGCATAAGAACTTCAGAGATAATTCAATAAATGCCGTCACAACCTCAGAAAAACTTGTTGAGGTTTAATTGGATAGAACAATAATTTCATCTGCTGCTCACTGTAATAAATGTTCTGGCAGCGTATTTATTTTTAGTGGAAGGAATTAATTTTGTAATTATTAGCGTTGGGTTCTTTTGGAATCTCTGAATATATTACCTGCTCTCTTTGTGCCTTTTGGCATCGCCGTGTGCCAGGTACTTCTGGGCTTTGTCTGTTGTTGCTGTTAAATCATATCTGACAGTGCTGGGAATTGATCCTCTGTTAGAGAAGGGTTAATTGCTCTGTCTGTCTCTCCCCGTGGCTCCTGGGGAGTATTCCCTGGCGTGAGTGGCTGGAGTGGGGCTGCAGCTGTGACACTGCTCTGCATGGCCCTGTCCTGCTGCTGACCCAGCCCCGAGACAGGGATTTACACTTCAGTGGCCTTGGGTTTGTCCTGGAGCATGCAATGGTGTCCCTGGTGTTCTCACAGGGATGGTGTCCCTGGTGCTGTCACAGGGTTGGTGTCACTGGTGTTCTCACAGGGATCATGTCCCTGGTGGGGTCACACAGGGATGGTGTCCCTGGTGCTGTCACACAGGGATGGTGTCCCTGGTGGGGTCACACAGGGATGGTGTCCCTGGTGGTGTCACAGGGATGGTGTCCCTGGTGGTGTCACAGGGCTGGTGTCCCTGGTGGGGTCACACAGGGATGGTGTCCCTGGTGGTGTCACAGGGATGGTGTCCCTGGTGCTGTCACAGGGCTGGTGTCCCTGGTGGGGTCTCACAGGGATGGTGTCCCTGGTGGTGTCACAGGGCTGGTGTCCCTGGTGCTGTCACACAGGGATGGTGTCCCTGGTGCTGTCACAGGGTTGGTGTCACTGGTGTTCTCACAGGGATCATGTCCCTGGTGGGGTCACACAGGGATGGTGTCCCTGGTGGTGTCACAGGGCTGGTGTCCCTGGTGCTGTCACAGGGCTGGTGTCCCTGGTGCTGTCACACAGGGATGGTGTTCCTGGTGCTGTCACAGGGAAGGTGTCCCTGGTGGGGTCACAGGGCTGGTGTCCCTGGTGCTGTCACACAGGGATGGTGTTCCTGGTGCTGTCACAGGGAAGGTGTCACTGGGCTGCTGCTCCAGGGCACTTAGCAGGTGCAGGTGACAATGGTCACTGCATTGTTGTTATTGTCACTGTGTGTGTGACTGAACCTGTCAGGGCAGACGATCTTCTTATCCATCACCTCATCTCCAATATTCTGGAATCACAGCATCTCATAAGAGATTATCTTTTCTCTTATCATGTCCTTGCTGTAACTTTATTGTGGCTGTGGTTAATGACACTTGTTAATGATAACCAATAATGTTTAAATGTAATTGGAGAAATACTTTATACAACAACACTTTATTATTAATCAATATATAATAGCAAACAACATTTGAAATGCATTCACTATTGCTACTGCTGATGACCTCAGACCCAAAAGCTGATTTTTCCTTGAAGTGAGAGTTTGACCATTCCCAGTTCCAGCAGAAGGAACCCCACTGCTGGGGAAGCTCTTCCCTCTGTGAGCCCCACTCTGCTCTTGGCCTGTTATGGTTGTTATTATTTCCATCAAACCACCCTGGGAGGTGAATCACAGCCACTGATGCAGCGCTGGGTGTTGGATCTAAAGGTTGTGTGAACAAACAGCCCCTGGCACTGGTGCACATTCCTCGGTGCCAGCGACTCCTCACCCTCTGAACCATTTTAATATTTAACATCACACCGTGTTTTGGAATGGAAAATCCTGATCTGCTTGGTCAGGAGTCATTATCAATCAGTATTATATTTTCACATTATCTTCCTTTCTTATCTCTATTTAGCAGAGAAGCTGTTTCTGGGGATAGCAGGTCTTCCCAAGGATTTTCTGGGATAAAGCCAGCCCAGGGGACAGGGGCCATTTGCAGGGTGCAGAGAGGAAGGGGAGGGAGAGGGGCTGCAAAATCCTCCCTGCCAAAGCCTGCACTACACACTAACAGTATTTCAAATAAAGAGAGATTTCAATAAGAAGTCTAATGGGAACAGTTTAGAAAATAGAATTTTCATACAAGTTCCTTGTTTTATGACAGAATTTTGAGGTCTATTAGGTTTGTTTTGGTGGCAGGACCTGATGCACCCACCTGCTGCTTTCCCTGGATCTGAATCAGTCCCAGACAGAGGACAAAAGGCCAGCCCACGTTTTCCCAAAATCACACACTTTATTTAGCTTTTTTCTTCTCTCTTCTACTAAATCTTTTTCCTTCTCCCTCTCCCCCTGCTTTTTTCTCCCTTTCCCCACTCCCTTCTCCCCTGTTGGGTCAGAGGTGGGATGTCCCTCTGCTCTCTGGGGCCTCCCCAGGTGTGTCACCCTTGGCTCTCCCCGGGGCTGCAGAGCAGGGCAGGGCACCCCTGGGAGCAGCACAGCACACCTGGAGCCCCGTGCTGGGGGAGTCTGGTCCTGGGCAGGAGCTGCCTCAGTCCTGCAGTGACACTGCTGGAATCCATGTGTCCCTCTGGTGAGGCCACACCTCAGGGCTGTGTCCAGTCTGGGTGTCTCAGTTCAGGATGGACATTGAGTGCTGTGTCCAGTTCAGGATGGACATTGAGTGCTGTGTCCAGCTCTGGGTGTCTCAGTTCAGGATGGACATTGAGTGCTGTGTCCAGTTTAGGATGGACATTGAGTGCTGTGTCCAGCTCTGGCCCCTCAGTTCAGGAAGGACATTGAGATGCTCAAACACATCCAGAGGAGGCCCCGAGGCTGGTGAGGTGCTGGGAACACAAACCCTGTGAGGAACGACTGAGGGAGCTGGGTTGTTTATCCTGGAGAAAAGGAGACTCAGGGGTGACCTCATCACTCCCCACAACCCCCTGAAAGGTGCCTGTGCTCAGCTGGGGTTGGTCTCTCTCCAGGCAGCACTGACAGAACCAGAGGACACAGCCTCAGGCTGCACCAAGGGAAATACAGGCTGGATATCAGGAAAATGCTTTTTACAGAAAGAGTGATAAAGTACTGGAATGGTCTGCCCGGGGAGGTGGTGGAGTCACCATCCCTGGTGTTTAGATCAGACTGGATGTGGCACTTGGGCCCAGGGTTTAGCTGAGGTGTCAGGGCTGGGTTGGACTCGATGATCTTGGAGGTCTCTTCCAACCTGGTGATTCTGTGATTTTGTGAATTCTGTGCCCTCCCTTCCTGAGGAGCATCCTGCCCCCTCTCCAGCACGGAGGAAGCAGAGTCTGTGAGGACAGCCCAGAGCTACCTGCAGCACCTGCAGCACCTGCAGCAGTGTGAATGACCCTCCCCAGGGCAGGTTACCTCCTCCTCACAGCCCTGTGGGACCAGAGAGCATTCACAGCACAGCCCAGTGAGTGACAGAGCAGTGAAACAGGCACAGCTGTGCCAGCTGCTCTCCTGCTGCTGCTCCTGACACACACAGAGCCACTGATGTCTGCAGAAATCCTCTGGGCTCCCTGCACCCAGCTGTGCCCTCCCTTCCCTGCAGGAATCCTGGCCCAGCAGCTTCCAGCCATGGTTTTGGCCTGTTCTGCTCTCCCTCCTGCCTTCCCTGTGGATCTCCAGCCTGTCTGCAGTGTGAGGAAGCTGCCCTTGCTCTGTGCACACCATTCCCATCCCTCTCCTGCCCCGGACAGGGCAGTAGTTTGGGATGGACACGCTCCAAACCCACCTGGGCAGGGCCAGAGCCAGCCCTGTCCCCTCAGCCCCTGCCAGGGGTGAGACAGCAGCCTTGAAGCCTGGCATGGGGACCCCCCTGGGGCACTGAGGTGGGGTGACAGTGCTGTGGCTGTCCCCAGGGGGCTCTGGGACCACCCAGCCCCACGGCCCCACAGCCCTGGCTGCAGCACCCCAGCCCTTCTGCCATGGTGCTCCACCCCAGACCCTCTCCCAGCTCAGAGCAGGTGCCTTCACCATGGAAATATGTGCCCCAGAGGATCCTGTATTTAAAAAAGAGCCCTGAGTCCTCTGGAGCTGTGCCTGAGTCCAGAGCTGCACTGCCTGGCCCTGTCTGGGAACCCCAGTGGGCAAAGCCCCTCTGAGGTCAAAGCATCCAAAGGTGCAAAGTACCAAAAGTGCAAAGTTAAAATACCCAAAGGTACAAAATTAAAGTACCAAAAGGTGTAAAGTTAAAATACCCCAAGAGGTTCAAAGTTAAAGTACCCAAAGGTGCAAAGTTAAAGTACCCCAAAAGGTGCAAATAAAAATACCCAAAGGTACAAAGTTAAAGTACCAAAGGTATAAAGTTAAAGTACCCAAAAATGCAAAGTTAAAATATCACAAAAGGTGCAAAGTTAAAGCACTCCAAAAGATGTAAAGTTAAAATACCCCAAAACTGCAAAGGTAAAGCACTCACTCCAAAGGTGCAAAGTTAAAGCACCCCAAAAGGTTCAAAGTTAAAATACCCCAAAAGGTGCAAATAAAAATACCCCAAAGGTACAAAGTTAAAGTACCAAAGGTGCAAAGTCAAAATACCCAAAGGTGCAAAGTCAAAATACCCAAAGGTGCAAAGTTAAAGTCCCCAAAAGATGCAAAGTACCTCAAAAGGTGCAAAGTTAAAGTACCCAGAGGCACAAAGGTGCAAAGTACCCAAAAGTACAAAGTTAAAGTACCAAAGCTGCAAAGTTAAAGCACCCCAAAAGCTGCAAATAAAAATACCCCAAAGGTATAAAGTTAAAGTACTCAAAGGTGCAAAGTTAAAATACCTCAAAAGGTGCAAAGTTAAAATACTCCAAAGGGGTATTTTAAAGTTAAAGTAACAAAGATGTAAAGTTAAAGTACCAAAGGTGCAAAGTTTAAATACCCCAAGGTGCAAAGTTAAAGTACCCCAAAAAGTGCAAAGTTAAAGTACCCAAAGTTGCAAAGTTAAAATACCCCAAAAAGTACCAAGGTGAGCAGTTGGTGTGCCAGCTCAGGCCTTTACACACTCCTACAGAGGTTTTATTTTTGTACTTCTGATTGCAGCAATCAATGGAAATAGCACTGATGGCTCTGGTTGGGAAATGTGGGACACGCACGTGAAAATGAATACAAAATCAGTTTGTTAATATCGGTGCTATTACAATGAATCCTTAATTAGCTCATCATAGCAGCACACTGGCAGAGAAGTGTTCTCACTGATGATAAAGTGCTAAATCTCCAAATGAACACCTACAGGCACGTGTGTGACAGCACAGCGATAAACAAGGACTCAACTGGCTCACGTTCATGGAAAGGAACTCTAGCAAATAAGGAAAAAAAACTTAAAAAAAAAAAACAAACCCCCCCCCAAAAAAACCACACCAAAACCCAAAACCAACCAACCAACCAACCAAAAAACACCACCCCCCCCCAAAAAAAAAAAAAAAAAACCAAAAAAAAAAAAAATAAAACCCACAAAAAAAACTCAAAAAACAAACCAAACCAAACCAAACCAAAACAAAAAAAACAACAACAACAACAACAACAAAAAAACCACCAAACCAAACAAAAAAAAAACCAACCAAAAAAACCCCACCAAAAAAACTCCCCAAAAAGCGCTATTTTTTTTCTCTGATTCTGAGCAATCTGGTCTAGTGGAAGGTGTTCTTGCCCATGGCAGGGGGTTGGAATGAGCTTGTTTTTAAGGTCTCTTTCAACCCAAACCAGCCTGTGATTCTGTGATTTTAGATTTTTTTCTCTTACCATCACATCACCAGCCAAAACCTTGAGAAATTCTGGCATGAAAGAAGTAATCAGGGCCCTCCCAAATATTCAACTCGTCATGTTGCATTTCCATCCGGGCACTCTGTTTTCACAACTACCCTTAGACTAGGGGCTGGCGGTCTCCAGTCAGCACTTCACTGCCCCGTGCTGGGCTTGGGGCTGCTCTCATGGTACATTTTGTAAAAGCTCATACAGAAGGTGACTTTACCTGCAATCTAAATGCAGAATGACACGGTATGACGGGTGTATCCATAGACCTCTCCCACCCCAAATCCATCAGCTGTGCCTCCCCTGGCCGTGGCAGGAGTGCTGGTGACCCTGCAGGGTGAGGAGCTGGGCTGTGTGCTCAGCTCAGTGCAGCTCTGGGAGCAGGGGGAAGATCTCCCTTTGGGTTTCTGGCTGCCAGTCAAGCAAAGGAAGGATAACTTCATTTCCTCCTCACTCCCCAGCGTTCTGTTTGCTCGTGGGCTCAGGGGAGAGGATGGGAGCAGCACACGGGGGTTGTTAAAGGGTCCTGCTGCTCCCTGACCCCCCTGAACCAGCATCTCTCTGGCCTGCTCTGACCTCTGCAGATGTGCAGATAAAGCCCAGCCCGGGCCAGTGTCCCCAGGTCTGATTTTCCTGGGCAGGCAGCCCCTGCTGCTCTCAGCTCCTGCCGCACATTTTCTCACACATCCACCACCACATCCACGGGAACGTCTCCTGATGACTGACTCTGTAATTTGCCTGTTTTCTCCTAGGGAAAAGAACCACTTTACAGATTAACAATCAAGCTAACAGCTTCTGTTGTGGATATGAAAGAACATTACCCTGGTGGCACACTCCAGCCCTGCAGCTCTGTGGCTCCATAGCCGAGGACACTGCTGGCACACGGGCAGGGCAGGCTCGCTCAGATCTCTCTGAAATTAAATTTATTGTTCCTGAGGGAAAAGAAAACGTATTTTATCATGTGCCAGATCAAAACCAAAGTCCTCTCAGTCCCGTGGATGAAGTAAGCCTTTATTTTTAGTCTTTTTTGGGTTTGTGACTTGGCATTTTGGGAGCAGGGGCAGCGTGGGGAGGGTCAGTGTGTGCTGGGGGGTGATGGGGAGGGACCCCGAGGGCTGCTGGGGGCTGTGGGCAGACCCAGAGCAGGAGGATGGAGCCCTCCCAGCCAGAGCCATGGGGACACCAGCCCTGCCTGCCTGGGTGGGTGGCAGCCCTACAGAAATGCCTGGGGGCTCCTTGTCCTGGCAGAACCCTGGGACACCCTTCAGGCACCTCCACTCTCTGAGCCCAGCTGCTCTGCAGTGTCCCTGTGCTGCAGGGACAGGGGTGAGGGAGCCCCAACAGGGCCTGGGCACCTTCTGCTGCCTCCAGCAGCTCTGGGGAAAGGCTGTCCTGGCCAGACCCCTGGGAAAGCAGCTCTAACAAACCCGGGAATCCTTGTCCTTCCCTCTGGTGGGAGGGCAGTTACCCAGAGCCTCTCACGGGGTCAGAGCTCTTCCTCCTCCTCTCCACTCTACTCCAGCCATGCCCCTCAGCCCCTTTGCTGCACCTCCCACTGTCCCAGGCTGCTCCAAGCCCAATGTCCATCCCTTGGGCACTGCCAGGGATCCAGGGGCTGCTCTGGGCACCTGTGCCAGGCCCTGCCCACCCTACAGGGAACAATTCCTGCCCAGCACCCAATTCCAATCTACCCTCTTTCAGGTAAAATCCATTAAAACTCATCCCCTCTCATTCCCCAGAAGATCAGATATCCTGATCCATCAGTGCACTGGAGCCCTGGACTCCATTCCTTGGGCCGGGCTCGGTGCTGCAGCTTTCAGTCCTTTAGCAAACCTCACTTCCTCCAGCGTGGAGCACTCCAGAGTGCTTTTAGAAAGCCAAACACTCTGATGGAAAGTCTTTTCTGGGCATTTTAAAAACTGCTTTTTTATGTTCCTTTAGTGCTGACACATCTCCAGGGGCTGTGTCTGGACGATTTAGTGTCTCTGCACATCCTCACAGAGGTGGTGCTGTGTCATCCTCCAGAAATCCTGGGAACATCACTTACCTGCAGCTCCAAACCTGCTGCTCACAGTCACACCTGCCATGGGAGCTGCTGCTGGGCTCAGGGATCCTGAGTCTCTCTGGACCATCCTACAGTTCCCCTGCACATACTTAAAAGTGGGATGTGGGCAGGGTTTGGCCTTGGCACGATCTCTGAGGTTAAATTAAATTTATGTATCCCTGCCCATGGAAATACTGTGATAAGAATGAAAGGCAGCATTGACAGCAGCACAGAAAAAAACCCCTTTAATAAACAACCTGATTCCTAATGCAGACACATCCATGGTGTGCACACACACCTGTCCAATAACCCACCTGATCTCCAGTGCAGACACAGCATGGTGTGCACACACACATCCAAATAACCCACCTGATCTCCAGTGCAGACACATCCATGGTGTGCACACACCTGTCCAATAACCCACCTGATCTCCAGTGCAGACACAGCATGGTGTGCACACACATGTCCAATAACCCACCTGATCTCCAGTGCAGACACATCCATGGTGTGCACACACATGTCCAATAACCCACCTGATCTCCAGTGCAGACACAGCATGGTGTGCACACACATGTCCAATAACCCACCTGATCTCCAGTGCAGACACAGCATGGTGTGCACACACCTGTCCAATAACCCACCTGATCTCCAGTGCAGACACATCCATGGTGTGCACACACCTGTCCAATAACCCACCTGATCTCCAGTGCAGACACATCCATGGTGTGCACACACATGTCCAAAGGCACACACTCGCCATTCCCAATTTGCCAATTCACCTTTTCCAGGCCAGGTGACCACGCTGCTGGTGCTCACAGCCTCTCCTTGCCTTCCCCTGCCAGGCTGTGCCTGTGCCTGTGTTATCCCCTTTGGGAAAGGCCTGGGGGTGCTCCCAGACATCATCCTGCCCCCAGCCCTGTGTCCAGAGAGTGGATGGGGCCAAGGAGCTGCTGAGAGGAGACTGCAGCCACAGAGCGTCCTTTTCCCTCCCCTTCCTTCCCAGATGGATTTGATTTGCTGGTTTTTACATGGGTTACAGGGTGCAAATGGGATCCCTGACTGAAGATGGGCTCTGTGAGGAGCAGGAGGAGTTTATGGACCCCTGAGCATCTTCTGCTTTTACCTCCTCCCTGCTGTTTTCCCTTTCTGATCCCTTTCAGGAAGGGCAGTCCCTGCATTGTCCCTGGGGCCAGGCACTTTAGGTATTTCAGGAACTGAGCTTTGCCTGGGAATGCAGCCCCTGCCTGCTGCCTCCCCGTGAGGCTGGCAGGAGTCAGGATGGCCCAGGCAATGGATGGAGCAGAAATGTGTGACCCTGTTATACACTTGTTATCTCTCTGGGGTGATCGGCTTTGCAGGTTCCTCTCAGCACCCCATGAAACCAGAGGACAAGGGGCTGTGTGGGGTGAAAGGGCTGCAGAAAGTGAACCTCAAGATCCACCCTTTCCCTCTTCAGGATTCTCCTCCATACCTGAAAGTGTTCAAGGCCAGGATTCTGCAGGTTTGGGAAGAGGGGAGGGATTGGATCCCTGCCCTAGAGCCCAGGAAAGGGGCAGGAGCTGCAGCAGGCACGGGAGTGTTCATGGCAGGGAGGGGCTGGGCAGGGGGCTTCCAGAGGTGGGGTGACCCCTGTTCCTGCACACGGGGTGGCTCCTGTTCCCTACAGACACAGGGTGACCCCTGTTCCTGCACATGGGGTGACCCTTGTCCCCTGAAGATTTGGGGTGACCCCTGTTCCCCACAGACACAGGGTGACCCCTGTTCTTGCAGACATGGGGTGACCCCTGCTCCTGCAGATTTGGAGTGACCCCTGTTCCTGCAGGTGTGGGGTGACCCCTGTTCCCTGCAGACATGGCGTGACCCCTGCTCCTGCAAACACGGGGTGACCCCTGTTCCTGCACACGGGGTGACCCCTGTTCCTGCAGACATGGAGTGACCCCGTTCCCCACAGACACGGAGTGACCCCTGCTCACTACAGACACAGGGAGGTGACCCCTGTTCCCCACAGACACAGGGTGACCCCTGCCCCTGCAGACACGGTTCCCTGCCCCAGGGCAGTCAGGGTTCGGCAGGGCTGGCCACAGGACCCCACCGTGTGGAGACTTGGGCAGGACTCAGCAGCAGCCAGAGGCTTTCCCTGGCAGGGAGCACGGATTATTAAACCTCAGCCAGTATTCGCTGTGGTCCCTTCCTTTCATCAACTCTCCTCTCCAATATTATGTTTTCTGTTCTTGTGGGAAAGCAGAGCACTGTTTAATAAGAAGAAGGGGTTGCTTCAGTACACCCGAGGATTGATGATTGACTCAGACTTTTTTTAATAATTCAGCTGCAAGACAGGCCCTGAGTACCCACAGCACCCAGAGAATGCCCTGCAGGGGAACAGAGAGCTGTGGGGTTCTGCAGCTGAGGGCTGGGGCTGGGGCTCCTCCCAGGGCAGCTGGGAACAAACCCACCTGTCTGTCCTGAGGAAAGGTCAGTCCAGCTGGGAACCAGCTCCTTTACTGCCCCAGAGCCCAAGCAGGGAGCAGAGTGGAGCCAGTGGGTGAAATACCCAACACAGAGAGATGAGATGGTGGCTGATCCCAGGGGTGCACATCCCTGTGTGTGGAGCACATCCATCATCACCAGGTGCTGGAACCTGACACTGCCCGAGCCAGCAGATCTGCTCTGAGAGCTGCTCCTGCAGGGGGGTTTGGCTGAGGATGTGCAGCCTTGGCAAGGCCACAGCAGCAGGAGAGCCCTGGGTCTGCCCATGGCTCACCTGGCTGCTCCTGGGCTGGCTGTGCTTGATCCTGACCCAGAGCAGGGAAGGCACAGGCTGAGGCTCCCCTGACACCCCCCAGTGACACTTCTCATAGGGAGTGTCCCAGGGAATGACACCAGGTGTGTCTGACATGACCTTTCTCACCAGAAAACCCTTTCCTGCATTAGAGCAGCAGAAATCCATTGGGTGCTGTTCCAGCTGGAGGAGATGATGATCCTCCACAGCGCAGGGAGAGCTTTGAATCTTCCCCAGAGCTGCAGCAGAAACTGCCTGTGCTGTCCTTGAAAGGAGGGCCTTGTCCCCCAGCCCTCCTCAGCCAACCCTGGGTCCCTCAGCTGAGGGTGGGGGTTCCTGCAGCTCCTCCTCAGCCCAGCCCAGGTCCCTCATCTGGGGGTGGGGGTTTCCTGCAGCTCCAGGAGAGGCTGTTTAATATAATTCTGAATGAACACGTTATAAATGTGTATTATAAAATTGGCTTTTTGCAAGATGTGTGCTATGTGATTAATAACATAGTAAGGATATAGGATATAAGTTTATTTCTGCCGTTGGTAAAAGAAGATTAGATATAATGGGAGTAGTTGATGTAAGTATGTTTAAACTGTCTGTTTGGTCGGGATAACACCCAGTGAACATGTAAAGACTCTGCTATTGATACACCAATATCAGCATCTCCCATCTGAAGAAAGCACAAACCAAAGGCCCAAGCTGGAGGTGATAATAAAGACACAGCCACAAAACACAAATGCTCTAAAAAGGCAAACCCAAGGAGGGACCATGCAAAGCAGTTCCTGGAATATGGAAACTAGTTTATGGAATTCATAAACTATTGTGATAAGAAGGGTATTTAAAAAAATGTCTCTGAGATAGCAAAGTGTGGACTTGGCTGAGTGCAGAGTCACCCAGCCGGCCGTACTTGGCTATTTTTTTTATCTCCTAATTGTCTTAATTATTTTATTAAACATATTTCTTAAAATTTACCAAAAAGTGAACCTCGTTTTTCAGAAACAGAACGAGGCTTCTGCTGACCTGTGCAGTTTGGCACTGGCTGTTTGCAGGGGTGTCAGAGGCAGGGCAGCCTGCAGGGCTGGGGAGCACAGGGAGCAGGGTGTCCTGAGGGGCAGGGCCCTGCTCACCCACCAGGACACAGAAATGCTCCTCACGGTGGCCTGGGGGTGTCAGCACCACCTGAACCAAGGGTGTAGAAACATCCACGACTTACAGGGACAAGGAACTCTGCAAACCTGAGATATTCTAGAATATGTGGGTTTATTGCAAGGGCCGTGGGTAGAAAGGGCTTTGCTGCAGCCACCAGCCTGGGCTGGAGGGAAGTGCCAGAGAGAGAAGGAGAGAGAGCAAGAGGGTAAGCTGGCAAGAAGAGGGGAGAGAGAGAGCAAGGGGCAGGGTCAGAGTGCAGGGGGAAGAGAGCAGAGGTGAGAGCAGGGAAAGGAGAGAATGAGGTCTAGAGAGAGAGAGCCAAGAGAGCGAGGTCCTGTTTCCAATCCATTCTATCTCCTTTTGTGATGAATATTCTAATTTACAGTGACCAACCAACACAAGACACAAAATCCTATAGAATCTCCATACAGCCTATAAGAACTACTACATTACCATGTGTTATATTTTAAACTCTAAAAACTCCTCTTTAGACTTTTCTGTTTTGCTGCATTGACCTTTGGATCCCTCAGGCAGCAGAAGGGGATTGTTCAATCCAAAGGGATTCTCCTCCAGCTGCCCAGGCTGTTGTCTTCAGGTTATAGAGTGACTAAGGCTCGGTGTCCTACAACTCAAAGTGAGCTCCCATTTCTATTTCGATTACAGGTTTCATATTTTCAGAATCTTTTGCCAAGCAATCATATTTATAAGGTTTCCTTGATTAATCTTTCCCAACACAAGGGGATCAGCAATCTGCAGGCAGCACATGAGGAAAACAGGGATGGATGTTTCAGGAGTGCAATGGAGTGGATACATCCCAAGGAATTAAGGGAAAATGTTTGTTTTATCTTTTCTGACATTAGCAGCACAAGCACACACACAGCCCCCAAAGCCTTTCATTCATAGGAAATTGTTTCTCAACCCAGTTTTTTTCGCAGGTTTTGAGTTTCTTCCCAAGTTCTCTAAAGTCTCTGGCAAAATTTCCCTGGAGTTCAGCGATAAATTAGAGCTTTTATGAATTACACACCTCTGACACCTCCTCGGAGAAATAAAACATTGGTGGGAACCAGAGCTGTGCCAGGAGCTCTGAGAATCCCTCACTCCATCATCACTCCAGCTCCCAAGTGCACCCAGTGATCAATACCAGGCCTTGTGAATCACCCAAACAGGTGGGGTTTTACCCTTCCTGCTGCAGTAATTTACTCTCCAGCTCGATGCACTCTTCCTGCTATGCAGAAAAAACCTGAGGTTACAGCAGCACCGAGACAGGGTTGTCTGTGGCACTCACACACTTTACAGGGCATTAAAAGGTTACAGTTTTTTACACAGCTGCTGGTAAGGGTTGAGTTTGTACTGCCTGTGAGGGTCTGTCCACCTGGGCTCCTCCCTGGTGGCACTGGGGGACACAGCCCAGGGCTCTGGGGCCAGCCCAGTCCATGGCTTTGCTCCCCATCCCATCCCATCCCATCCCATCCCATCCCATCCCATCCCATCCCATCCCATCCCATCCCATCCCATCCCATCCCATCCCATCCCATCCCATCCCATCCCATCCTGTAGCCCTGGTTCTGTTCCTGAGGTGTTTTGGTTTTCTGAAATTCCTTTCCCAGGGAATTTTCTGTCAACAGGAGAAATGTTTTTGTAGCTGTCCCTTTGTTATTCATTCCTTTCCCCAGGAGGGACTTCTCCTTGCTGTCCCTCTGCTCTGACCAATGGGAGTGAAGAGGTTTGTCTTTGTGTCACCAATCAGATTGGTCTGTGTGAAATGGGATAAAAGGGAGACACAGCCCAGAAATAAAGGAGTCATTTTCAGCCTTGTGAATGTCAGAGTCTGTGTCCTTGTGGTGTAAAACAGGGTCACCACTCCATCTCCAGGGCTGAGCCAGCGTGGGACAGGGGTGTCCCCCGTGTCCAGGGCAGTGCTGGGGCTGAGTCCCCTCACAGACTCCCGCAGGGACCCCAGGCCATGACGCTCCCCTGGGGATCCCCCGTGCCAGGGAGGCTCCCACAGCCCTCCCTGCTCTGCCCCACCTGGCCCAGCAGTGCCCAGCCCTGGCAGGACCCTCCAGCAGCCTCCACAGGCCTGGGCTCCTGTGCTTCAATTAATCCAAATCATCTTTTATTCAGCCATGGATCAAACACAGTGAACAGCAGAGTTTTCCTGAGGAAAAGGGTCACCCGAGACCCCTTCCCCTGCTGAGGCAATAACCACCAGCTCTCGAGCTGCCATTTAACTCCTGTCCCTTGGTTTTTGTTCAATTCCCACAAAAACCATTACTGGAATAACAAAAGCATTTGCTAAGCAGAGCTCAAATTTTTTCTTTCTTTTTTATTTTTTTTTTTTTTTTTTTTTTTTTTGGACAAGAGCTCAGGAACAAAAACTGGTGAACAAATTGCTTTTGTGATTTCCCCGAGGATCCATCATTCTCCCCTCTATCCCAGCCCCAATTTTGGTGCCCCACACCCTTGTTGGGTGCTGGCTGTGCCTCCAGGGCTCATCCAGTGGGATCCAGGCACAGCTCTGCCCTGGCTCCTCCCCCTGGCCCAGCAGCCCGGGCTCGCAGCAAAGCTCAGGCTCCCAGAACATCCTCTTATTAATTTTCTGAGTTCCTGGAGTCAGCTGTCACAGAGCAGCAGCTCCCCGTCTCCGAAGGAACACGGCGTGCATGCGGAATGATGGCAGGAATTCGTACCCTCAGGACATATTATTTCCTTAACTAAAATTCAAGTGCATACTTATTACCCAAATCTTTGTCTCAGGAACAGCTTTGCCTTCACATGCCGGAATTACAAACCACCAGACAGCTTTTAGGACTTGTATGCAAAACTGCTTTTTAGCGCGGCTTTTGTAGTTGTCTTATTTATCTAATCTCCATGAGTCATAATTCCTTTAGGATCGCTTTCTTCTTTCCACATTTCATCTCACCAAAACAAATTAAAAAATCAAAAAACAATGGAAAAAACAGAAGCCAGCTCCTGCTCCAGCCCAGAGCTGACGCAGTGCCGCACATAATTTGGGTTTGTTGCACCATTTCTGATGGGAACAGACACCCACAGGACCTACGAAGGGAGTCCCCAGGCAAAAGACTTGGGCACGACATCTCCCTTGGAGAGGAGCAAAAGGGAAAGGTTAAAAACAAAGGAGCAGGAGGAGGAGGAGTCCCCATCCCTGGGGGGATTTAAGAGCCATGTGGATGTGACACTTGGGGACAGGGGTTAGTGGTGGCCTGGGCAGGGCTGGGCATGGTTGGGCTCGATGGCCTCAGAGGGTTTTTCCAACCCAAATGATCCTGTGATTGCATTCCACGAGCTGATTCCCAGTGCTCACCACGGGCAGAGCCAGCCCCGTGTGCCTGTCGTGGTTTGAAAGCAAAATGAGTGAGAGGCTCCAAGTCAGAAATACAATTTAATAAGAAGAAAGGTAAAAAGGTAAAAAGGTAAAATAAAATAAAATGAATGCAATAACACAAAGGAGCAGTGCCAGAGTCAGAACACACCCTGAGCAGGGTGGGGGGAGCAGTCCAGGGGAGGGGCTCTTCCTGAAGCAGTGATCCCACAGAAAGGTCTGGGAGCTCTGCTCCTCTGGGAATCCAGTGGCTCAGGGCTGCTTGTCCTGTCCCAAATCCCAGATTCTCTCCAGGTGGGAATGCTTGGCTCCTCCCCCTGGGCATTGGGAGCATCTCCCAATGGGATGAGGAGTCGTGCAGTGGCTCCTTGATGGCCCATTAAACAGAGAGAGCTCCTGGAGGGAGTTCCCTGTGAGTCCTGGGCAAGGCATTGATGGGCCATGAGCAGAAGAGCCCAAAGGAGGGGCCTGGGAAAACACTGCCCCACCTGGTTCCAACAGCTCATGGGGATGGGGATGGGATAAATACTGTGTGCACATCCCACACCACAGCCCAGGACAGTGCCACTGCCAGGGCCATCTGTGGTGACTTTCACAGGTACCTGCTGTGCCAGAGCACAGGGGACAGCTCCAGGCACCCCTGGCTCATCCCCATCTCCAAACTCTGCAGTCTGTGCAGAACATCTTCCAGGCCGAGTGATGGGAGTGAACCAAGGACAAAGTGCTGCCTGAATTGTGACTGCAGACCGGTGACAGCCAGGAATCAGCCTGGGAATGTTTAATCTATGAGAAATTTGTATTACAAAAGCACAGAAATCTGAGATTTAAACAGTTTTCTCCTCTGGAGAAATATTTCCTTTCCCTTACTGTCATTTCAGCAGGAAAACACTGAGCTTTGTGCTGTTCTGATTGGCCAGAACACCTACAAAATGATATTAACAGTGATCTTGCAAAGTGTTCCATCAAGGTGGGACACAGAGAGCTGAGACATAAATTTCTGTGAGGAGATGCTGCTGGAACTTGGTATTCTCTAATCTGCCCATCCCTTTGCTTTTGCAGGCTGGGCTGGGACAGGGATGACAAAGTGCAGCTGAGATGTTGCTGTGCCAAAGCCCAGCCTTGGTATTTCAGTCCCAGCAGAGCAGAGTCTCCTCAGCCCGTGGCTGGGGGGCCCCCAGGATTATCAGCACCAGTGACAGCACCTGGACCTGTTCTGGCAGTGCTGGACATGAGCCCCAGCCCAGAGGCTCAAAACTGGAATGTCCATTAGGATGAGAGGACAAAAGGAAAAGGAGAAATGGACATGAAGGGTGCAGGTGCAGCTGGGAAAGGGAATTTCCATGGAGTCTGGGGCCAAAGATCTGCAAGGAGCTGCCCTCACTAAGCTGCTTCCTTTTTTATTGAAAGCCTTCAGACTTTCTGTCTGAAGAGGAATCAATCAGGGGAAGATTTGGGTGAAAAAGCAAAGTGAGTGTATTTTCAGTGCACAGAAAGAGAGCAGTGACCACGTGGAGAAAAGAGCAGGCCAGAGGAGAGCAGACTTGATTCCATCACAGCACCAGGAATGTGATCCTTGTCAGATGAATCCATCCATTTGTAATGAGCAGCCTGAGGTAGCTGAGCTCCAGTTCCAGGTTAGATATCCCCCCCAGCCCTTCAATATCAGCTGGCCCCTGGAGCTGCTGCCTGAGGGCTCTGTGACACCGTGGTGCTGCAGGGGAGGCTGCTCAGGGATCACCCTGCTGGGGTTTGAGACTGCCCCAGCCACAGCTGCACCCTGGCTGACAGCATCACTCCCCTCCTGGGATCTGAGACTGCCCCAGCCACAGCTCCACCCTGGCTGGCAGCATCACTCCCCTCCTGCCCTCCGTCCCCAGAGCTGCCCCCAAACCTGTGCTTGCCCAAGGCCGAGCCAGCTCAGCTCCCTTGGGGTCCAGAGGAAGGAATTGTGGGCCTGATATTTCTGGGGCTGAGAGATTTCACCCTGCTGGCAGCTGCTGACTTTTTCCCAAGGAAAAATTTCTCAAGAAAGCTTCTTCTCAAAACAATCTTGGCCAACAACTCTCCTCTCTCAGAACAATCTTTCTCCAGGTGGAGTTTTGCTGTTTCTCTGGTTTAACCAATGGGATCAGAGAGGTGTCGCTCCTATTCCCCAACCATGGTCAGTCTGGATGGGAACACCTTATAAAAGGCAGTAAGAATTAGACAATAAAAGCCTTTTTTCTGTGCTCTTTGCCTTCTGAAATATTTAGAGCCTCTCATCTTTCTTTTGTGTCCTACAGTGACAAGGAAAGGCTGGAGCACCCCCAGCCCTGGGGGGTTTGGGGCTCCCACTGTCCCGGGCAGGGGCTGGCACAGGGGCTGCCCTGGGGACACCAGAGCCATCAGTGGGACAAAACATCTGCTCGGAGGCTGTGAGAGCCCACTGACTCTGCAGGGCCCTTGCCCTGCCCTGACAGGTCCCTACAGCCATTTGCTGAGGTGCCACCTTCTGTGTCACCTCCTTAGGAGCACCCGGATGAGTCTCTGTGGAGCAGCACATCAGTCCTGAGTGCTAAAACAAACACTGCGGGCCCAACAAGCAAGGACAGGGCAAGGATTAGCTCCACATCACAATGACATTTATCCACCCCTGGAAAATTACTGATAATTCATATTGATTCTGTGGCCTGGGTGCAGTGAGCCGAAACATCAAATCCAGAGCTCCTCTGAGCTGGAATTACAAACACAGCTGAGCTGAGCTGAGCTGGGGATGGAACTTGGTCCATTCCTGCTGTGTTGCACCACCCCCACAATTTTGTCTTTGAAATTCAGTATTTCCCCAATGTCCTCTCTGCCAGAGCTGTTCCAGGGACCCCTTCCTGACTCCAGACAGGGGATGAGAGGAGCCTCTCACACCCTCCACACTGGCAGAGTGTGTCGAGCAGGGAGTGCCTGCCCCAAACACTGTGGTGAACACAGATGGGATGTTGTTCCTGGTATTTGGGATTTTTACACGAGCACTTTGGGAAGAAGCTGTGGGGCAGAGAGGGCAGCGTGTCCTGGCCCAACACTGCCACAGAGAGCAGGATCTGGGCTGAGGGGACATGAGGAAGTTCTGCTTGACCGCAGGGGTGTTCTGTAGGGGACAGGACAGAACACAAAACAGGAATGCTGAAGGCAGGGAGGAACAGGAGAGGAAGGGGAAGGATGGGCCATCAGCCCCCTGAGCAGCCCCACAGTGTCCCCAGGGCTGTGTGAGGCTGCCCCAAGCAGGCAGAGAGCTCCAGGGTGACCCCAGCCAGGCTCCACCTTCCCCTGGTGTCCCTCCATCCTCCTGAAGGCAGGTGAGGCTGAGGTGGGACTGAAGCAGGACACGGATCCCCTGATCCTGACAGCCTGGGGCAGTGCCAGTGCTGCAGGATGAGCCCAGCCCCAGGGCAGGGTGTGAGGTGGGGCACTGCAAACTGCACTGGGGGTGCCCCACACCAAGCCCCAGAACCCACAAGAGCTGCCTTGCTGACAAGTTACTGCTCTCCTGCTTCCCTTCAGGCCCTTTCCCCTTTGCAGGAACGCCTTCACCCCAAAATGACCAAACTGGGGTGGGTGATGCAGGACCCTGGGAATGAGCCCGAGGAGCCCGTGACCCACTGCCCACTCAGGGATGGACCCAGCCCTCAGCCAGGACCCTCTGCAGGGCACAGCACTGAAACACTGGGTGAACAGCACTGAAATCCTGGGGGCACAGTACTCAAATCCAAGGTGCACAGCATTCAAACACTGGGTGCAGAGCACTCAAACATTGGGTACAGAGCACTCAAATCCTGGTGCTCAGCAATCAAACCCAGGGTTCACAGCACTCGCATCCTGGTGCACAGCACTCAAATCCTGGTGCTCAGCAATCAAACCCAGGGTTCACAGCACTCAGATACTGGTGCACAGCACTCAAATTTTGGTGCACAGCACTCACACACTGGGGCACAGCACTGAAATCCTGGATGCTCAGCACTCAAACACTGGTGCACAGCACTCAAATCCTGGTGCACAGCACTCACCTTCTGGTGCACAGCACTCAAATTTTGGTGCACAGCACTCACACACTGGGGCTCATCACTCAAACACTGGTGCTCAGCACTCAAACTTTGGTGCTCAGCACTCAAATCCTGGTGTACAGCACTCAAATCCTAGTGCACAGCACTCAAACTTTGGTGCTCAGCACTCAAATCCTGGTGCACAGCACTCAAATCCTAGTGCACAGCACTCAAACTTTGGTGCTCAGCACTCAAATCCTGGTGCACAGCATTCAAATCCTGGTGCTCAGCACTCAAACACTGGTGCACAGCACTGAAATCCTGGGAGCACAGCACTCACTGGGCACTGGGTGCTCAGCACTGAAATCCAGGGTGCTCAGCACTCAAATCCTGGTGCACAGCATTCAAATCCTGGTGCTCAGCACTCACACACTGGGGGCACAGCACTCACACACTGGGTGCTCAGCACTGAAACCCTGGATGCACAACACTCAAACACTGGTGCTCAGCACTCAAACACTGGTGCACAGCACTGAAATCCTGGGAGCACAGCACTCACTGGGCACTGGGTGCTCAGCACTGAAATCCAGGGTGCTCAGCACTCAAATCCTGGTGCACAGCACTCAAATCCTGGTGCTCAGCAATCAAATTTTGGTGCACAGCACTCAAACACCGGTGCACAGCACTCACATACTGGTGCACAGCACTGAAATCCTGGGAGCACAGCACTCAAACACTGGGTGCTCTGCACTGAAATCCAGGGTGCTCAGCACTCAAACACTGGTGCTCAGCACTCAAACACTGGGTGCTCTGCACTCAAACACTGGGTGCTCTGCACTCAAACACTGGTGCACAGCACTCAAACACTGGGTGCTCAGCACTCAAACACTGGGTGCTCAGCACTCAAACACTGGTGCACAGCACTCACTGGGCACTGGGTGCACAGCACTCACACACTGCTGCTCAGCACTCAAATCCTTGTGCACAGCGCTGAAATCCTGGGTGCACAGCACTTAAATCCTGGTGCTCAGCAATCAAATTTTGGTGCACAGCACTCAAACACCGGTGCACAGCACTCAAACACTGGGGGCACAGCACTCAAACACTGGGTGCTCTGCACTGAAATCCAGGGTGCTCAGCACTCAAACTTTGGTGCTCAGCACTCAAATCCTGGTGCTCAGCACTGACTGGGCACTGGGTGCCTTCCAAAGGACATTTCCCCACTGAGAAACGCCGTCGCCTCTGGGACTGGGATCCTGTTAGAGCCTGATCTCTACACAACGTACACGTGTCTGTGATTTATCTACACAGCCCGAGTTCTCCAGGCTACAGTTTTTAATCAGCCCTATTTGCATTACATAACGTCTTTTATTTCAGCCCGCATTTTTGGTTTAATTAGTTCTTTGTTAAATACATCAATGGCGATTCTACCCTGCCAAGCAATTCCAGATTAATTGCATTTGTTAAATCTTCTTCTTTTCCTTGTTTCTCATTTTTTTTCCTGTGTTCCAAGGAGGCGGCACATTCGGAAATTAATGGTATTTTCAAATCATTACATTGTACAAACTCACGGGCATATTTCAAATAATAAACCCCAACATTCCCAGCCCTGTGAGCTCCCCTCCAGCCCAGGAGGATGGAAGTCTGTGCTCTGCCCTGGGCTGTAGCTGATGGGTGATCTCATTCCCACCGTGACCCTGGAAGGGGACTCTCCAGGAAAACAAGGACAGCAACCCAGGGCAGATCTTCCCCTCTCCAAGTTTTGCTGTTTTCCCAACCTGACGGGGTGGAATTTAACATCCCTCATGAGATAAACACACACACAGCCCCATCTGTGAGGGTGGGCTGCACGGGGCTCTCCCCATGGATAGGGAGGAGGTCTCTGATCCTTGGGAATGCTCTGACCCACCAGGAAAAGCAGAGCAGGACTGAAAGGACCAGATTTCAATTTCCAGAAACTGGAAGGAAAAAAAAAAAAAAAAGTAGAAGAGAATGAAAAAAGAAACTGTAGATAATAGAGACCGTAATTAATGGCTGAGACAATTCGGTGACAGGACATTTGAGACACAGAGTGACAGGACAAGGGAGAACATGGACATGGCTTCCCATGCCAGAGAGCAGGGGTGGGATACAGGGAGTGCATAATGGGTTAAATGGGATATAGAGAATGGGATAATGGGTTAAATGGGATACAGGGAATGGGATAATGGGTTAAATGGAATACAGGGAATGGGACAGTGGGTTAAATGGGATACAGGGAATGGATAATGCGTTAAATGGGATACAGGGAATGGGACAGTGGGTTAAATGGAATACAGGGAATGGGATAGGGACAAAAGGTTAAGTGGGATACAGGGAATGGGATAATGGGTTAAATTGGATACAGGGCAGGAATGTTTCCCTGGGAGGGGCACAGGGTGCCCAGATTTGGCCAAGGTGCCAAAATCCCACCTGGACCATTCAGTATTTGTGACTGCACAATTGCTTTTCTGGACTGCCTTAGCAGTGTAAGAGTCTTATCCACACTGTGTTCCACTTACATTTCTGTTGTTTGATAATGTTTATTATTTCTGTCACTATTAAAACCTTTTCTTTACAAAGCACGTCCAGAGAAGTTGCCATGCTGGTGTTAAACCACTCTGTGAGGTTGCAGGTCAGTTCTTCAGACCTGACACACCTTCAGGGGGCTCATTCCCCTCTGTCCATGTGTGAGACTGGATCCCACCCCGTGCCAGGTGTGTGACCCTGCACAGGAACCAGCAGGACCCACACCTGGACAGGGCAGTGACACCCCCTGCTCCAGCAGCACCCAGCACTGGGCTCCAGATCTCCTGTACTAAAGCATCCCCCTCACCCCCAGCAGGTGCTTCCAAACAGGGAAAGAGTGTCAGTTCACCTTTAGACATTTTAGGAAGTTTAATTAGAAAGTTCTGTGGGTTTCTCACAGTAATTGGCTCAGAGTGAGCACAGAGCATGGATTGGGCTCTGAGGGTGTAACTCAAAACCTCCTGGTGATATTATTAGCAGCAAACCAAACTGTCCCTCCTAAAACATTCAGTGTTTAGGAAGGAGCCCAAAGGAAGTAAAGGGGTTTTTGGAGTGTTTCTAGTAGGGTATCAGAGGTTTTCTAGGTCACCTGTGCTCAGCTTTCCTTTTGTTTTCTGTAATGTTTGTTATTTTGTTATTTTTTCCTTATTAAACCTTTTGCTTCACAAAACACCTTCGAGCAGCAGTCTCTCTAATTGATTTTAGCCACTCCTCTGCAGAGGCTGGACCCTCAGAGGTTGATACATTTACACCTGGCCCATCACACTCTGAGCAGGTGCTCACCTGTATCCCCCTCCTTCACACCCAGCACCCTCAGGGGGATGATCTGGGGGTGCCCTTTCTCCACAGCCCCCACAGCCCCCACAGCCCCCACAGCCCCCACAGCACCCACAGCACTCACAGCACCCCAGGTCTAGCCCAGAGAAAGCTGCCATTGTGTTCCAGGGAACCACATTTCAGGGAGTTGTCATCACACTCTGACTTTCCCCATTTTGGCCACATCCTCACCTGAGCCGAGCTGGTTTGTGACCATGTGATGCTGTTTTACACCGCAAAGACACAAAGACTTTCACAAGGCTGAAAATGACTCCTTTATTTCTGGGCTGTGTCTCCCTTTTATCCCATTTCACACAGACCAATCTGATTGGTGACACAAAGACAAACCTCTTCACTCCCATTGGTCAGAGCAGAGGGACAGCAAGGAGAAGTCCCTCCTGGGGAAAAAATGTAAACCAAGTTTTCAGTTACAAAAACACTTCTCTTGTTTACCGAAAATTCCCTGGGAAAAGAATTTCAGGAAACCAAAACACCGCAGGCACAAACCAGAGCTGCAGTCATGGGTAATACACTTTGGTACGTGAAATTGTCAAGGAGGGAATAAATGGGAAATCATGGGGCTTTTTCTTTTCAAGACATATTGCTGTCAGCAGCAGCCCTGTTCCATTTTCACATCAGGAGCAGGGAGTTCATTATTAATCTTGCTGCTGGAATGATCCACACTTCTATCCCTGTCTCTGTGTTCCTTATCTCATTTTTCTCCATTTCTCCTTCTGTCTCTTTTCCGTCCATCCCAAATGATCTCACATCCAGGCAGCACTCCATGTTCAGCCACACAAAGGGAAATGCTAAACAGCCTTTTTTATTTATGCTCAGCTCCCCTCTCGTGAGTGTAGCAATTCCACACTCAGGGTGCTCACGCTGCGCTTTATTTAAATGTTTCATGAGGGCACAGGTGTGGTGGCTGCCCCTGGATCCCTGGCAGTGCCCAAGGCCAGGTTGGACATTGGGCTTGGAGCAGCCTGGGACAGTGGGAGGTGTCCCTGGGGCAGTGGGAGGTGTCCCTGCCATGGCACTGGGTGGGATTTAAGGTCCCTTTAACCCAACCCATTCTGGGACAGGATTCTGTGTCCACCTGGGGTAACGTGTCCCCAGTGACAGCCCAGAGCACATTCTCTGACTCCCATGCAGTGACAGGAGTTTGGTTTGTCACCACCAACCCTGCCTGAAGCCCCAGGAGCTGCAACAAGGGAACCACCCAAAGGCTCCTCTGGGGCTGCATTTCTGCAGAGCCCCACACAGGGAGGGAACCTCTGGGGACTGCTGGGCTGACCTGCACTGGAGCCCCCCAGAAATATTCCCCACGAACAGGAAAGCTTCAGTCTAAGGCAGCCGTGCCCTCAGGGGGGGCTCAGTGAGAGCCCTGCAGGAAGGGAAGAGTTTTCTTCAACCTGAGAGCAAAACCAGAGGTCATAACCCTGAAAAAAGGGAAAACAAGATGAAACACGACACTGCTGTACTGGGAGGGGTTGTCAGGGATTCCCAGAGGTTCCACATTAGTACAACATCATTTCTTTAAAGAAGCAGCCGCTGTGACAAATTCCCTTGCAGGTTGTGGAGCGAGGAGGCAGAACTGTGCATCTCCATTATCCTCACATTATGTAAATGTGTGAGGATAAAGGGCAGAGGTTGTAAAAGTGAGCAGATTTATGGGAATGCTGACCTTTGCTGAGCTGCTGCCATGTGCAGGAATGTTACAGAGCCAGACAAAGGGCAGAGCAGCAGCCCAGCTCCACAGACAGGAATGAAATGCAGGAGCTGCTCTGCCAGGCTGCAGGATCTCTCCCCCATCCATCTTCCAGGTTAATGATTCATAAGAGACCCATGAAGGTCAAGGACTCTCTCAAGTGTCTCCTCTCTGCTGGAATCCCGAAGGAAGCAGAGGGAAGGGTAATTTGGATGGTTCCATTTGTGGTAGGATACCCTGCTCTGTTGGGAATGCAGGGCAGGTGTGTGGGGGGCAGGAAAACTGCCTGCCCAGCCCAGAGCTGGTGAGGACAGCCCTGTCAGAGATCTGCCTGGAGCTGGTGGGGACAGCCCTGCCCTGCCCAGAGCTGGTGAGGACAGACAGCCCAGCCCAGAACTGGTGAGGACAGCCCTGTCAGAAATCTGCCCAGAGCAGGGCTGAGCCCACTGTGGGCACAGGCTGGATGTGGGGAAGGGGATGGGAGGGGTTGGAGCTGGTTTTTGGGCCTGTGCCTGCAGAATGGTGTTCATGGAGCTGCTCTGTGCTCAGGCAGGCTGGGAGGGCTGAGGAGCCTTGGACCCTGCACTGCCAGGGACAGTCACACCCAGGAGAGTGCAGGGACATTTCTGTGCCGCCCCTTTCCTCAGTCAGAGCCCCCAGAGGGAGGGCAGGGACAGTGCCAGGGAAAGGCCAGGAGTGGCTCCCTGTTGGATTCACCTGGACACAGTCCTGTGCTCTGGGTCCAAACAGGGAGCTTGGACCAGCTGACCTGACTCTGTTTTACACCACAGTGACACAGACTCTGAGATTCAGGAGGCTGAAAATGACTCCTTTATTTCTGGGCTGTGTCTCCCTTTTATCCCATTTCACACAGACCAATCGGATTGGTGACACAAAGACAAACCTCTTCACTCCCATTGGTCAGAGCAGAGGGACAGCAAGGAGAAGTCCCTCCTGGGGAAAGGGATGAATAACAAAGGGACAGCTACAAAAACATTTCTCCTGTTGACAGAAAATTCCCTGGGAAAGGAATTTCAGCAAACCAAAACACCTCAGGCACAAACCAGGGCTACACTGAGCCATCATGGCCCCTTCCCAGCTGGCCCATTCTGTGGTTCTGGGTCCTGGCAGAGCCCTGGAAGGTCCCAGGGGTGCCCAGCACATCCCCAGGGGCTCTGGGCAGGGAGAGCAGCACAGCCCCTGTGACACCTGGGGACCAAAGCAGGGAACCTGCTGTGCAGGGTGGCCCCAGGGCCCTCTGCTGTGAGCCCTCCTCCCCACAGGTGTGAGAATGATGCTCCATGTGGGGCTGAAGGAGCTCATGTGGTGCCTCCTGGGAGGATGGAGGATGTGGGATCTGAGCAGAACGAGCACGCTGAGGGGTTTGAGGGGCTGCAGTTGCTGTGGTTTAAGGCTCCAGACACGGATAATGCTGCACCAAGGTCAAGTGGTTTGGATTACCACTTCTGCAGCTCCCAGCTCAAACAATCTGCCAGCAAGGTGAAACTTGGACTGACTTGATTACAGCAATTGTTCCCAAGTAAATCCTGTTCCCTGATTTCCTAGGCAGGCAGAAGGAGAAAGAATTGGAAATAATTGCCAAGCGATGATTTTCTCACCCTCCAGAGCCTGAAATTGGCTGTGGAAGAGACTCGGAATCTTTGAGGCCTCACTTGTGGGATTGGAGTGTGTTTACATGGTGCTGAATAGGATAATTCCTGGGGGTGCTGACAAAAGTCCTGCTCCAGGAACAAAGGAGGATTCTTCCTGTGCATCAGGCAGAATGGCAGGGGACAGAAAGACCCAAGCACTGATATTTAATAGAGAACTTCACCATCTGGAAAATATTGCACTGATATTTAACAGCACAAAGTGTCCAGAACTTGACCATCTGGAAAATATTGCACTTCCAGAACCTACTTCAGCATTTTGTTCCCCACCTTCCCAAAAAGATGAATGATGGTAAGAGTTTTAGGAGCCCTGGAAAACAAGGTAAATAAACAAACAAATAAAAACCCAATATAAGTTAACGATTAAGTGAAGCAGAGATGAGGATTTACAGAAATGAGGAATTTAGGGTCCAGCCTAAATTTCCTGGATCAAACATTGATAAACCCTTGAGGCTCTCAGGGATGGTGACTTGGTACCCACACGGCTCCTGATCTGTTTTTTTTTTTTCCTGATGAGGAAATACAGGAGCATTAGGGGAATTCGATCATTTGCTGTTTTGTAACCCTCAGCAGTAACTGCGACCTGATCAGCTGAATGTCACTGCCAAACACAGCAATATAGCCCGTGCAGAGTTTCCATCCCACAACAATCACTGCAGCCATTCCCTGCCCTGCCCTGCAGTGTCCCAGCTGCAGAGGGGGACAATTCCTCCTCCCCAGACCCCCCTGCAGGGTCCCTGCTCTGCCACGGGCTCTGCTGTGCAGGGCAGAGCTGCTGGGACAAAAACCAGCTGATTTATTTCAAAGTCCCTGGTAACTGTGACAGGTAGGCACGAGAGCCCATTAAACACACAGAATAACCTTAAATGCTGTGTTTGCATAAGGAGGATAGAAAAAAAAAAAAAAAAAAAAAAAAGGAAAACAATAAAAAAGCATTTGCTGAACACAGACCTCTGCCACTTATTTCACATCTGCTCAACCAACCTCGTCCTGTTAGGGACGATTAATGTTTAAGGGACATGGAAAATAAAGTGGCCATAATAAACAGACTCTGCTAATAATTGCCACTTAGTTCTTGTGTTCTAGTGAATTACTAGCACGGCACAATGATGAGTACCAGCTCTCAGCCCCGGCCATGGTGCTGAGCTCCACAGCCCCTGCCCACTGACACAGCCTGCTGCTGCAGCTGAGCGGGGGCACGAGTCAAGGACAGGGCACTCTCTAGGACAGGGGCAGATTTAGTGCCTCGTAAGGAAATATTTCTATTTTTCTAATCATTCCTTGAGCAAGGGGGTTCACAGAAGGGCAGAAACTCTTCCTGTAAGCTCAGAGAGGGGGGTCACTCCTAAAATCTGCCAAGGGTTGCCAAGAGGGCTGGGAAGGATAAAGTGATTCCTAAAACGAGTCAGTTTAAATTTCAAACAATAACAAAAGCAGCACAGAAGGCACAAATCTCAGCCACGAGCTCTGGTAACACACCCAGTATTAAAAACCTGCGTGTCTGTCCCTCATTTTTCCCATTTGCCAGTGACAACACCAGCATCCACCTGCAGCAGGTGGTGGCATCCAGGTTCCTCAGTTAAAGCTGCCTCTCATCTGGTGAGGTTCCTGGATAAATTCTTTTCTTCAGTGAGGTTTTGAATGTGATCATCCACATCCTCCTTGAGGTCACACTGGGACTGGCCCAGGATGGGCGGGTGGCAAGGAAACCAGGATGGGCGGGTGGCAAGGAAAGGGAGGGCTGGTCACCAGTGCAGCAAGAAGTGGCAAAATGGTTCTGAAATCCAAGGAGAGCTTGGATCATGGATCATCAGAAAACAGCTCCTGCCTCTGCCACAGCTGTGAGAACTGCAGGAAGAATGCCTGGAATACAGATAGGAAAGACCACAGTCACCTTGCCATAATTCTAATTGCATACCTGCATTTACATCACTGACTTAATGAAAAATAAATCATGATTCATTCACTCTAGACAGCCTGGTGGAAAATGACAGGCAAACAACAAGATATTTATGTATTTACTGTTATTTCTATGAGAATTATTTGATAATGCTGTTAATGGGGATGACATCTTTTCTCACTTCAGGAAGCTCCTCTTACTGTGATTAGCCAAGATGTCACCAAGGAACCCTCCAGGCCTGCCCTGGGTGTCTGTGAGCAGCTACAGCCCTGCAGCAACTCAGCCTTTCCTTTCCTTTCCTTTCCTTTCCTTTCCTTTCCTTTCCTTTCCTTTCCTTTCCTTTCCTTTCCTTTCCTTTCCTTTCCTTTCCTTTCCTTTCCTTTCCTTTCCTTTCCTTCCCTTCCCTTCCCTTCCCTTCCCTTCCCTTCCCTTCCCTTCCCTTCCCTTCCCTTCCCTTCCCTTCCCTTCCCTTCCCTTCCCTTCCCTTCCCTTCCCTTCCCTTCCCTTCCCTTCCCTTCCCTTCCCTTCCCTTCCCTTCCCTTCCCTTCCCTTCCCTTCCCTTCCCTTCCCTTCCCTTCCCTTCCCTTCCCTTCCCTTCCCTTCCCTTCCCTTCCCTTCCCTTCCCTTCCCTTCCCTTCCCTTCCCTTCCCTTCCCTTCCCTTCCCTTCCCTTCCCTTCCCTTCCCTTCCCTTCCCTTCCCTTCCCTTCCCTTCCCTTCCCTTCCCTTCCCTTCCCTTCCCTTCCCTTCCCTGGCTCAGGGTCCCTGCAGGGTCCAAAGCCTCCCCTGGAAGACATTCGGGTGTTTTGGAGGTTTCATTTCCTTTGTTGTTGTTTTGCTCCCGCTCTGACTCTCCTGTAACAGTGTTTTGTTAAAGACAATTCCCAGATTCCCCTTGGATGGATTCCTGTGGGCACAGGCTGGAGGAGCTGGGAATGTTCCCCTGGAGAGGAGAAGCTCCAGGGAGAGCTCAGAGCCCCTGGCAGGGCCTGAAGGGGCTCCAGGAGAGCTGGAGAGGGACTGGGGACAAGGGATGGAGGGACAGGACACAGGGAATGGCTTCAGGCTGGAAAAGGGGAGATTTGGGGGGGAGATTGGGAAGGAATTCCTGTCTGGGCTGGAATTCCCAGATTTGCTGTGGCTGCCCCTGGATCCCTGGCACTGTTGAGCTTTAGGGTCCCTCCAAACCCAAACCCTTCTGGGCCTCTCTACCACCAGAGTGTGAACTGCAAACACCCTGGAACATCCAAAACCTTCCTGGCTCCTCCTCCCAATTCCCGGCTCGCTGTGAGACTCCGGGGCCCATCCCAGGGTCTGGGGAGATGTTCCATGTCCCTGCCCCAGGTGAAGCCACAGAGGGGACTGAGCTGCCCTGAGAGCCAGGAATGGTCACTGCCCCTTCCTCCTGAGCTCTCCAAGGCTGTGAGAGTTGGATAAATCCAATGTATTCTTTTTTCACACTCCTAAACACATGTTATCTCACTGTAATATGATTTCAGTCCCCCCAGAGAGACCTCTGTAGGAAGCTGGCATCTTGTGCTTAACACAAAAACCTCTATTCTCCACCAGAAAATTTACTTAAAATTTAAAATAATCAAGTAAACAGCCTAAGAGTGAAAAACATAAGGAGAAGTGAATGTTGAAAATAAAAGCTGTATATAACATGTTTCAGCCCTGGGGTTTGGTTTCTTTTTTTATTTTTTTTTTTCTTGGAAAATAAGATCTGAAAAGGAAAGATCTGAAGGTGGAAGTGTAGCAGAGGAAGCTTTCTATATAAAATATAAAATATGAACCCAATCATGACAGTGAAAGGTGATGGTGTTGACCCTCAAGATGAGCCCAAAGCACTCCCAGACTGGCTGCACCCCTTGATAACACAACCATTTACCGAGGGCTGCATGTTTTCCTGCAGCTCAGCCCCTCCTGTGCAGCTCAGCAGAGCTGTGAACAGCAGCACCCACTGACCCTGCCTGTCTCTAGAATCTAATTTGGGGAAAAAATGTAATTGAAGAGGGCTAGACATTATAAAACTGAAAATAACCCCCCAACCAACAAACATAAACCCTCCCAAGGATCCAAGAGCAGATGCCAGGAGTGTTGAAAATCTGACCCTGTTCCAGACCGTGGTGGTCCAACACCGAGCAGGAACACCCGTCCCTCTGACAAAATTTGACATGGAAATGAAAGAGAAGATTGGAATAAGAGCCCTCCCTGCTGAAATGGCCCTTATCTCTGTGCTGTGTGCTAACACTGCCCACAGGCAGAGCACAAGGATGGAAACTAGAATTGCACCGTTTACTTCTGGAAGATAGGCAGAAATATCACATCCAGCACAATCCACTGCAATTTGGGAAGGAGCAGTCAGATCACACCTGGAACCACGGCCAAACTCCCCCTTTTGATCAAAAACCTGCAGAAAAGCAGCCACACCACACGAAGGCAGAAAACTGAGATGCTGGTGCTGTTTTTACCACATATTTCAGAATAATTAAAAAAAAAAAAAAAAAAAATCCAGCCCCGTTTTAGAGAGTGCCACAGACTTGTGGTAGCACCAGTCAGAGAATCCTGGAGCACAGATGGGTTTGGGTTGGAAGGAACCCTGAAGGGTTTTACCCCCCTGTCATGGCAGGGACACCTCCCACTGTCCCATTGCTCCAGCCTGGCCTTGGGCACTGCCAGGGATCCAGGGGCAGCCACAGCAAATCTGGGAATTCCTGCCCAAGGCCTGCCCAAAATAATGGGGGCTGGAGCACAGCTCTGATGAGGAGCAGCTGAGGGAGCTGGGAAGGGTCTGGAGAGTTCCTGAGGGAGCTGGGAAGGGGCTGAGCCTGGAGAAAAGGAGGCTCAGGGTGGATTGCTTGTGGCTCTGCACAAGTCCCTGCCAGGAGGGGACAGCCGGGGGGGTCGGGCTCTGCTCCCAGGGAACAGGGACAGGAGGAGAGGGAACGGCCTCAGGCTGGGCCAGGGGAGGCTCAGGGTGGATTTTGGGGAAATTCCTGCTGGAAAGGGCTGTCTGGTCCTGGCATGTGCTGTGGTGGACCTCCAAAAATGCACGGATGTGACACTTGAGGCCGTGGTTCAGTGGTGAACACAGGGGTGGTGCTGGTTGATGGTTGCTGACCTTAGAGGGCTTTTCCAGCAGAAACATTTCCATAATTCTGTACCTTCTGCGTTAACAGCTCTGCAGTCAGTATTTGGGTGCAGAAACCCTCCCTGCCTGCTGGAGGATGGATGGCAGCTGGCCCTAAGGAAGATTAAACACCCTCCTTTCCCTTCATTCTGTGAGAGCCACTGAAACCCAGCACAGAGACATTTCTGCAGCAGCTCTGAGTAAAAATAACATTGTTTTCCTTGGAACATTTATAGCAGAGAGATGGAGCTGATGCTGGAGCATCTCTTCATCCAGCCTTGTTAGAGAGGGTTAAATTTTCATTTTGGACTGTAAAAGCATGTTGAAAAGCAAGGAAAATACTAAATAAACTGATTTTAGGTAGCTTTTACCCGGGTATAAAACAAAGATCAAAGAAAGCCTGCCATTCATTTGCTGTGATTTGCCTTTTTGTTTCCAAGGGAAAATGTTTCACTTTAAAGAAAGGGGGGAAATTAATAACAACAAAAGATCATAGGAACCAACCTCAAAGTAGCATCTGGGCTCTGCTCCCTCCCCGCACAAACCCATCCTAACATGAACACCAGGCCCAGCCCTGCCTTGGCTGAATCCCCTTGTGCTGTTTCCCATTTTTCTCCTTTCCTTCCATATTTCATCCCTTCCAAAGGGCGGGAAGAAATTAAAACATCTCTTTAAACCTTCCCAGTGCCCGCAGCCTTACTGCTGTCCCAGCTCTCATGCAATAGCTTGGCTTTGTGAGAGTAGCTGTGTGAGAACCTGAGACTCTGTAAAGGGAATTATGGTCCTTTGTGAGAGTAGCCGTGTGAGGACCTGAGACTCTGTAAAGGGAATTATGGTCCTTCCGAGAAATCAGACAAAACTTTGGAAAACCCAAAACGCACCCTGCAACATGGAATGGCTGTGGCTTTGGTGAGTCACTGATCCAAACCAGCCCAAGAGCAGCCAAACAGGATCTTTAATGAGATGGATCCATCCCTGGCCCTTTGCACAGGGTCCCAGGCAAGTATTTCTCTGCTTTCTTTAGAATATCTCCAAGGGAGATGCTGCAGCTGCCACCTCACACTGAACCCGAGGAGGGAAATTTGCTGCTGAAAAATAAACACAACAGTTGAATATGGCCCCTCTTCAGCCGAGGAAACATTCCACCCTGATGCTTAAAAGAGAAAGATGGGAGCTGTCCTGCGTGAGGAAATCCTCCTCATTAAAGGCTGTGCAGAGAGCAGCTCCCTCAGCAGAGCTGGGGACAATCAGAGCAGGACGAGCAATGGCAGTGGCTCCACGGGGCTCACGGGAGCAGAACAAAGGCCTGCTGACCTGGAACACCACACAAAGGAAATGAAGCTCCTATTTTCCAAGCCCTGTCCCCAGAAGCCACTTAAGAGCAGTTGTTCCTCAGCGTTTTGGTGTGTTTCACTGAGCACTGCAAAGATCACCACTCGCTTTGTGCACTCCAGTGCATCATCAGCGGGTAAGTGCTGCCTTCTGCCCCAGCCTGGGGGGGCCACGGGGCCTGGATCCCACAGAGACGGGATCCCACAAAGCCTGGGGATCCCATAGAGCCTGGGGATCCCACAGAGCTGGGTGATCCCATAGAGCTGGGTGATCCCATAGAGTTCAGTGATCCCACAGAGCTGGGTGATCCCATAGAGCTGGGTGATCCCATAGAGCTCAGTGATCCCATAGAGCTGGGTGATCCCATAGAGTTCAGTGATCCCACAGAGCTGGGTGATCCCATAGAGCCTGGGGATCCCATAGAGCTGGGTGATCCCACAGAGCCTGAGGATCTCACAGAGCCTGGGGATCCCATAGAGCTCAGTGATCCCACAGAGCCTGGGGATCCCACAGAGCTCAGTGATCCCACAGAGCCTGGGGATCCCACAGAGCTCAGTGATTCCACAGAGCCTGGGGATCCCATAGAGCTGGGTGATCCCACAGAGCTCAGTGATCCCACAGAGCCTGGGGATCCCATAGAGCTCAGTGATCCCACAGAGCCTGGGAATCCCCCAGAGCCTGGGGATCATCCCACAGAGCTGGGTGATCCCATAGAGCCTGGGGATCCCACAGAGCTCAGTGATCCCATAGAGTTCGGTGATCCCATAGAGCCTGGGGATCCCACAGGGCCTGGAGTTCCCACAGAGCCTGGGGTTCCCATAGAGCTGGGTGATCCCACAGAGCTAGGTGATACCACAGAGCCTGGGGATCATCACACAGAGCCTGGGGATCTCACAGAGCCTGGAGATCCCATAGAGCTCAGTGATCCCATAGAGTTCAGTGATCCCATAGAGCCTGGGGATCTCACAGAGCCTGGAGATCCTACAGAGCTGGGTGATCCCACAGAGCTCAGTGATCCCATTTTGGGTTGTTCAGCATTTCAGCCCTGATTTTTGCTCTGACAGAGAAAGAAAGAGGAAAAAGAGGAAGCCCTGCACTCCCTACCACTGTCACACCTTTGAAGTTCTGAGGGCGATCTGAGTGTGCTGTTTCAGCCACACTCAAATACACAATAATCCCATCACTCACGGCAAGCAGTCCTTGCCTCAAACAGGAGGATATTAATCCCTGGGGGTGTGTTTAAATTGCAAGCATCAGCTCAGGAGACGGGAAATTACAGATCTCACTCTCTGCCCGCTGCTCTCCTTGGGCACTCTCACCTGCACAGAGCCCAGAGCTCCCCTGGGGCCATGGCAGCCTCAGCCCCCCTGACACTGCCCGGGCTGCAGAGTGTCGTCCCTGAATTTCTTGCCTTCAAGTGTTTGAGTCTTTGCAGCACCTTCTCACGCTGCTTCATGTAAACAATATGTATTCTTAGAAATTATCTGTATGTTTTGCATAGTTGTTCTCTGAGAGAGAACTTGACTGATGGTCACAGTGACCAATGGGGTCAGGAGGTTGTAACCTCCTTGGGCCAATCTTGGCCCTCTGTACAAAATGTATATAAGCCTTTGGAGTCAGATAATAAAGAGCTTTCCATGTTTCACCAAGCTGCTGCTGCTGCCTGCTGTCCTCTGTGAGGGTCCACACCACGTCACAACGTGTTGCCCCTCTAAGGGCAGGGGTAACAGCAGAGTGTCCCCAGCTCAGCAAAACGTGTCATGAGTGTCACTCACTGCCCATTGCACCCGGCACAGGACGAGGTGAGACCCAGGCTGAGTTATTGTCTGCAGAGTCTGCTCAGGCCGTGCCCAGAGAGACCAGCCTTGCGTCTGGAGCCCACACTTTGCCATGTCCATAAACTCCAGCCTTTACCTTCCTGACCTATCCATCTTTCATCTCTCTCAAGTGCTAAATTAATCTTATTTAGAAATGTCAATTAAACCAGTCGATTTTTTTTGATGGTATTAGAGAGTACTTGATATCTTCGCTGCCCTTTAATTTTATGGAACAAAGGAGAATAATCCTGCAAAAATAAAGCCCCTCCAGCGATAAGCTTGGCTGTAAAATATTAATTTTTAATGACATTATGTTGGAACAAAACATTTTTTTTCTCTTTTTGTAAACAGAGGGAAGATTATATTTGCACTAGTTATGAAAGGAGGTACTAATGCAAAAATGAGGCTTTATTTTTACAGAGGCAAAGACAATGTGGAGTGTGCTCTTTAGCAGTTCTTGGGGAGTTAACCTTGGCCAAAATTTCAGAAAACTCCTTAGTAGAAACTGACTTGGTTAATTGGGCACCAAGATTTTGTCCTCTTTTTCCTATTTTAGCATTTTTAAGGGAGGGGGGTGAACAGATTCAGTTTCTCTGCTCCTGATGTGGACTGGAACTGGCCCAACTAAGGCAATGAGCCGAGTCCCTGATGTCAATGGTGGGATGCAAACGGGGCTGAGGGCAGGGCTGGGCTCTGTGAGGAGACCCCAGAGACCTCCAGGGACCCCCAGAGACCCCCATGGACCCCCAGGGACACCCAGGGACCCCCAGGGACACTCAGAGACCCCCAGGGACACCCACTACCCCCAGGGACCCCCAGAGACCCCCATGGACCCCCAGGGACACCCAGGGACCCCCAGGGACACTCAGAGACCCCCAGGGACACCCACTACCCCCAGGGACCCCCAGTGACCCCCAGACCCCAGCACTCACTGACATCCCCTTGATGAGACCCCCTGGCTGTCCCCCCAGTGACCCCCAGTGATTCCCAGAGACCCCCAGCACTCACTGACACCCCTCAGTGAGGAGACCCCCTGGCTGTCACCCCAGTGACCCCCAGTGACCTCCAGTGACCCCCAGGACTCACTGACACCTCCTTAATGAGGAAACCCCCTGGCTGTCCTGAGACCCCCAGTGACCCCCAGTGACCCCCAGCACTCAGTGACACCCCGGGGATTTTGCCAAGGCTCACCCAGAGATGCTCTGGAGCCTCCAAAGCCTCTGAGGGGCACGATGGCACCTGGAGCTCCGTGGTGTCCCTTGGGCTGGGCTGTGGCTGCTGTGGGACACGGTGGCACAGGCAGTGACATATGTGGGACACGGTGGCACAGGCAGGACACGGTGGCACAGACAATGACATGTGTGGGACACGGTGGCACAGGCAGTGACATATGTGGGACACGGTGGCACAGACAATGACATGTGTGGGACACGGTGGCACAGGCAGTGATGTGTGGCACAGACAATGACATGTGTGGGACACGGTGGCACAGGCAGTGATGTGTGGCACAGACAATGACATGTGTGGGACACGGTGGCACAGGCAGTGATGTGTGGCACAGACAATGACATGTGTGGGACACGGTGGCACAGGCAGTGACGTGTGGCACAGGCAGTGACGTGTGGCACAGACAGTGGCAGCCCTGTGCAGGTGGGGCACAGCTGGGAACCCACAGAACACGGGCAGATAAAGGGTCCCCACTCAGGACTGGACCTGTCCACCCACATCCCCTTTTGGATCCTTCCCATCCCCTGAAGATCCCACAGCTCCAGGGGGACACAGGGCACAGTGGGACAAGCCCCAGGAATGGGAAGGGCGGAGTGGGGAGTGGCAGGTGTCACATCACCTGGTGTGGGCACTGACAGTGGTCAGCACACGGATCCTCAGGCTCCAGGCAGTGCCTTGAGGCCTGTGGGAAAGCCAAGGACAGAACTCTCTCAGTCTGCCCTGGGAAATCATGAGGAGGAACCCAAACCCACCCTGTAGATCCCGTCCTCCTGAGCCCTGGTGTTTGCCCACCTTGTTCACTGGCAGAGATGTTTACACAAAGGTGGTGCCCTAAAGGGCCAACCCTATTCATTGTACCCAAACTCTGATAAAAGAATCTGCCTTTCAATAAACTCTGCTCTGAGCCCTCTGAAGAGATCAGAGTTCTGTGTGTGGTTACATGAGCTGACCTGAATTGTAACCACACTCTGGTGTCCAGCCTGGTCCAGCATCCCTCAAGCTCCACCCAAGGGATGCTGAACAAGGTGTGGGATGTCCTTCCCACCCTCCAAGAGCCAGGAGGATCTTCCCACAGCTGGCACCAGCCCTGTCTGTGTCTCCTGTGGCACGGGCAGGCCTGGAATTTGGGATTTTACTCCTTCATGCCAGAGAACCTGGCTGCCCCACACACAGAGAGCTGTGAGCACTGAGTGAGGCTGCACCCACACACCCCACACACCACCCCTGGGGGCTCCACCAGAGCCAGGGTGAGCAGTGGGGTACAACCTGTGCCCTTCTAGGGCCCCTGTCCCCACCCAGCATGTCCCCTGAGCTCCTGGGCAGGACAAGCAATGAGAGGGGACCCCAAATCTGCTCCCCCAGTAGGACAATCAATGAGAGGGGACCCCAAATCTGCCCTGGGCAGGACAGTCAATGAGAGGGGACCCCAAATCTGCCCTGGGCAGGACAATCAATAAGAGGGGACCCCAGATCTGTCCTGGCAGCCAAGGCAGAGCGGCTGGGGCTGCGCAGGGCTCAGAGCAGATCTCAGCAACGGCAATTAAGGGCCAAGGCAGGATTAGGGCAGCAGTTGGAGGCTGAGCAGAGGAACAGCGGGACACAGTGACAACAGCTCCATGTTACAGGCTCCAGGACAAAGGGAGGTGTTGACAGCCCCGTTTGTGGGGCTGTGACCTCAGCCCAGGGGAGCTGCTGTGCCAGGACTGATCTCAGCACCTCCTCCTTAAACATCTGCTTAATAAACCTTGTTTAAAGAGCGGCACAGCGTCCACAGCCTCACACTGCCTTGCCCTCTCTGCAGAGGATTTATCGAGGCATTGAGGGTTTGTGCTAAATAAACCCACCGGCAGGTCCATCTCTGGTCTGTGTCCACTGGTAACGCCATCAAAGGATTTCTGGGTGCATTTCATGTGAAAACGGGTGAGACTGAGGGCAGAGGGGCTCCCTAGAGCAGTGTCTGCTCACAGGGACTCCCAAAGGCAGGACTGAGGGGACTGTCCCCTCACAGGCCAGGTACCTGTCCCCAGGTAATAAATCCTGCTGGGGCTTTCATCCTTCTCTTTTCCTTCCGAAACGCTCCCACACTGAGTGTCAGTAACAGACAGGGACTCGTATTCAGTGATCTTTGTCAGAGATTTATAAAAATACATCAGGCTTAACATCAATAGCAGAGACAGGGAGCCACATTAATAAATCCATGGGCACTAAACCAAGGATTATTTTTATCTGGCGGAGATGCTGATTTTTTGTTATAAAATGTTCTTCAACAGCAGAACCAAAGGATGATGTCACCACTAATCAGGAGTCGGACAAGAACAGAAAGAGGAAAAAATCAGCAGATGGAATGTATGGGCCCGAATACAGGGACAGAACCCAGAAAAGCTCATTCTGAAGAGCAGCAGCTGGAACTAAAATCTGGATTCTCATCAGAGATTTTCATGCAGCTGCCCTGATTTTTGTAAATTCCCTTGTTCTGCAGAGCAGCAGGTCAGGAGCCGGTCTCTCCCTGAGCCTGGGTTTGCTGTGGCTGCAGCAGGGCCAGACCTGGGCTGAGCCCAGCAGCCTGGGGGGAACAGCTCTACCCTGGGCTGGCTGGGGGTAAAACCCTGGGCAGGCTGGGGACAAAACCCTGGGCAGGCTGGGGGTAAAACCCTGGGCTGGCTGGGGGTAAAACCCTGAGCAGGCTGGTGACAAAACCCTGGGCAGGCTGAGGGGAACAGCTCAGCCCTGGGCAGGCTGAGGATAAAACCCTGGGAGGCTCTGGTAAAACCCTGGGCAGGCTGGGGGAAAACCCTGGGCAGGCTGGGGGAAAACCCTGGGCAGGCTGGGGATAAAACCCTGGGCAGGCTGGGGGAAAACCCTGGGCAGGCTGGGGGAAAACCCTGGGCAGGCTGGGGGAAAACCCTGGGCAGGCTGGGGATAAAACCCTGGGCAGGCTGGGGATAAAACCCTGGGCAGGCTGGGGGAAAACCCTGGGCAGGCTGGGGATAAAACCCTGGGCAGGCTGGGGGAAAACCCTGGGCAGGCTGGGGGAAAACCCTGGGCAGGCTGGGGGGAACAGCTCAACCCTGGGCAAGCTGGGGATAAAACCGTGGGCTCATTGCAGAGCAGCCTGGGCTGAGCCAGAGACCCCCAAGGGGCTCTTCTGGCCTCAGTCAGTCCTCACATTTTGTTGTTTTCTTTTGGGTTTTTTTAATTCATAGAATTAAACAAAAAGTATAATGGAGCATGAGAACAGCAGTTCAGTATATTATTACAAAATAGAATAGAATAGGAATGAAATGGAAAGAATAGAATAGAATAGAATAGAATAGAATAGAATAGAATAGAATAGAACATTTCAGCTGGAAGGGACCCACAGTACTCATCTGGTCCCACTCCCTGACCACTTCAGAGCTGACCAAATCTTAAGGACATCACCCAATACTGATATTTCCTTGGGGTACAAGCCAGGTGCCAGCTCAGTGTGCCAGCACCACACCCTGTGCCCACTGTGCCCCACTCAGCCCCTGCCTGAGCCCAGAGTGAGCAGTGCCTGTGGCTGGTCCCAAACACACGAGCCCTGTGTCTCAGTGGGCCCAGGGGTGGGTTGGGGCTGGCACAGACTGGACACAGGGACTGCTGGAGGAGCCCCCTGACACCCTGTGCAGAGCCCTGTGCCCCTCCAGGGCTGACCCCCAGCCACATCACTGGGGCTGCCCAGGGGCTGAAAACAGACTCACAGAGCCACAGAATCCCAGAGCCATCTAGAAGGGCTTGGAAAAGGCCTCTCAAACCATCCAGGTCCCCCAGCACTGCCCAGGCCACTGCTAACCCGTGTCCCCAAGTGCCACATCCTCAGGGGTTTTAAATCTCTCCTGAAACGGGGACTTCACCCCTGTCCTGGGCAGCTCTGCCAGGGCTGGACAGCCCTTTCCAGCAAGGAATTTCCCCCAAATCCACCCTGAGCCTCCCCTGGCCCAGCCTGAGGCTGTTCCCTCTCCTCCTGTCCCTGTTCCCTGGGAGCAGAGCCCGACCCCCCCGGCTGTCCCCTCCTGGCAGGGACTTGTGCAGAGCCACAAGGTCCCCCCTGAGCCTCCTTTTCTCCAGGCTCAGCCCCTTCCCAGCTCCCTCAGCCCCTCCTGGGGCTCCAGACCCTTCCCCAGCTCCCTCAGCCCCTCCTGGGGCTCCAGACCCTTCCCCAGCTCCCTCAGCCCCTCCTGGGGCTCCAGACCCTTCCCAGCTCCCTCAGGGATTCTCCAGCCCCTTATCAGGCCTGTTCCCTGCCCTGGACACGCTCCAGCCCCTCCAGGTCTTTCCCACAGGAGGTCCCAGAGCTGCCCCAGCACTGGAGGTGTCCCAGCACAGGGCTCAGGCTGTGCTGGAGCTGCTCCCACAGTACGGCTGGTGAGGATTTGAGGATTTGAGGATTTTCCAGGAGAGAGCCATGGGGCAGTGGGGCAGTGCCAGAGAGGTGCCCACTGCTGAGGGGACAGAGGCACAAACATCCTGAGCTGCCTCCAGGCTCTGTCTGCACCAATGACAGACTTCATGGCTGGGTTGGGTTTTCTTTTCCTCTCTATTATTTTAAGATCTCGTTAGATAATTAGCTGGACTTTGCAGTGGGACAAGGACCCTGCTTTCAGCAGGGAAAACTGACCCCTGCACGGTGCCCACCGTGGCCGTGCTGAGGGCTGGGATCAAACAAGAACTAAACTTTCCCAGCAGCAGCTTTGCCAGGGAGGAAGGAAATTGCGAAAAGAGCTTATGAACCGAGAGTACACCTGCATTCAACACAGTGTCTCCTTCCAACACAAAATACCTTCCTGCCTCCCAGATCCCTTTTCTGATTAAAGTTTCTGAAAGTGGCACACTCCTGTAATACGTTTTGATGAAATCCCATTCTCCAGTGAAATTGTTATAGTGGATAACTTCCAGGCAACAGGAGCAGGAAGGCTGTTAATCAGGATCAGGGGAATAGAGAGTGCTGCAAACCCAGCATTAAGCCACCTATGACAGGCAGTCCCCAAATTCATGGCTCACACAGAACAAACTTATTTTTGAGAGCAGAATTACAAAGATATAAAAACAGGGAGGGGGGAAAAGCCTTGAAAGCCAGAGCGTAAGTGATTACCTTCATATTGCTCCATTCTCCTGCTGCCATCAGGCTTTAACTCACAGGGCACAGAGTGAAATCCATCCTGCCCGGGGTTAATCAGGGAACAAAGCAGCAATTTGTGAGCGGGCATTGGCACAGAAATGGTGTGAGATAACCCGGGAATGAGGGGAGCACCCCTGCCCAAAATCCTGATTATTGTGGGCAGAGGTGGAGCCCCCTCATTACCTGGGGCTCAGGTGGGCCCTGTCCCTCTCCTGTTAGAGCACTGCTGCCCAAATCACCCATAAATTCAGATTAACCCTCAAAGTGGGGACAGAAGGCTCAGAATCCCACGGTGGGAGGTGGGTTTTAGGGCCAGGAAGCCCTTGGGTCACCGGCTGGGAAGGCCTGCAGGGAGTTAAAGTGCTTTATTGGGATCCTGGAGAAAATATATTTGGGGTTGAATTACCTCACTTCCTTCCCTGAGATGGACTTTCATTTCTCTGCTATTTTGAGCCTCTTCAGGTGCAGGAACAGGCAGGGATGAGGCTCCTGAGGTGCTGCAAAAAACCCATGAATTCAGAAAAACAGAGAATTGATGCGGAAGATTTGGGGAGAGGCGACCAAACTTTCTGATTGTCTCCTGTGTAAATGGTCATTAACTGGCTGATAAATGGATGAATGTGACTCTGACAGCCCTGATGAATGACTTATTGCAGAAAACATGAAGATTGATGCATTGCTCAGCCCTAAACTAAACACAAGATGTTAATTCACTCGCAGGGCCGACAACCTGGAGTCCGTCAGCATCTATAATTGAACGCGTTGCCTCATGAATTTTACAAATATGGCAAAAAAGTTGCTAATGGAGTGTCTTAAATTCTGTTAACATTAGTTTAATCTCTTCGGTTTCTCTTTAAACACACATTTAAAATTCTAATCACTGCAAAAAAGATTTTAATAAGACACAATGTTAATGAAATATGTGAAGGAGCTATTGAAAGAGAGAACTGTTGGGAAAAAAAAAAAAAAAAAAAAAAAAAAAAGCAAGAAAGAAAAAGGAGGCAGGCTAAGCTGGACTGGCAGGGAAATCCAGCCAGGGGAGCTATTTAAAGGCTGAGGAAAAGCACGGATGTGTCCTGGGATGACATGAGTTTAAAAGGCTTTTTTTTGTACTAAATACGCATTATTTGGATTAATTAGGGGATTACACTTTGAAGCTGTTCCAGCTCTGTCGTTTGTAGTTTTACTTTCTACCTTGCTGGTCCTGAAATGGGAAGGTTTTGGGTAGGGAGGGCTCAGTGTGCTCTGCAGGAGTGTAAGGAAAGAATTTCCCCCTCACAGCACTTTCCTGCCATATTTTTATGAACTTTTATTCATTTTTTATATTAGTTTTTTTAATTGCATTGACCCTTTTCCACAATGAAGACCAAAAGAAAAAATCATAATAGCGGAATAATTTGCAGCCTAAAAACTCTTGATTTTCCTGATTTTAATGCCACCATTTTAAATAAACACCAGAAATTGCATGAGAGGAGCAATGGGAACAGCAGAGTGGCTTGAAATGTCCAAGGCCAGGTTGGGCAGGGCTTGGAGCAGCCTGGTCTGATGGGAGGTGTCCCTGCCCATGGCAGGAGTGGAAATCTTGTTCCAAAAATGAGCTTTAAGGTCTCTTCCCAAACCCAAACCACTCCTTGGTGCTCCCATGACTGGTCTGTGAACATCCCATGACTTTCCCCTACACTCCAGGTATTTGTTAGATCCCTTCACTTGGCATTTGAACACACACAGATGTGCTGGACAAAGATAAATCATAAATAAATTATTCAAAGATAAATCCTTCAAGGAAACATTTCTCTCCTCATAAACAGCCAGTTTGAAATTCATTAATCTGGTCCTGGAATGCACTTTTGGGGCTTGGACACATTCCTTTGCTAGGGAGCATTTTTGAGACTCTCTTTAACTGCAGCAAGGCAAAAATTGTCCAGGACCATTTCCACAGCCAGAAATGTGTCATTTCATGCCCAATTTACAACATGCAGAAGTCAATACGTATCATTAACGTGAGCTGAGCAGGGAGGAATCACCTGTGTCACTAAAGCTGACTCTGACTGGTGCAGGCATCAGCCAAGTGTCACAGCAGGCTGTGGGAACTCTCCCTGTGCACACACACACACACAGACTTTTAAATGCCCTTTGTCAGAGTCCGGGGCATCCCTCTGGGTGCTCTGGAAGGTCACAGACCTCGGTAGAGAGGCCTGGGACCCCCAAAAGAGGGTCTGGGGTCTGTGCAGGGGGGTTTGCCTGGCACAGAGCCCAGGAGGGCACAGGCTTTGAGTTTGGTCCATGAGAAAAACTTCCAACACAGAGAAGAATTGCAAGTCACAAATGTGTGACAGACAGTGGTGTGGTTATCACTGTATAGAAAGTTTTGCAGTTTTGGGATTTTTAGAATGTAGGTGCAAGGGGACAAGATGGTGGATTTAGGGTGGAACCCTGAGTTCTTCTTCTTCTCCCTTGGCATCCATCTCCTGCAGTGACGTGGGCACAAGGTGGTTTGAGTGGATTGGATCAGAGTAGAAATGACCCTTCTTGTACAGGTGTTGGGCATTGGCACAGAATTGTAAATAATAACCACGTAATTATCTGTATAAAAGCAGAGTGACCTCCCATCACGGGGCAGTCCCCTCGTGTCCAGGCTGCTGTGAACACCTTGGGGGACACAGAGAATTGTGAGATAAGAATTAATAAACAACATGAGAAACCAAGAAAACCAAGACCTTGAGACTCCTCATCATTCTCGTGCTGAGCACAGACCAGAATCAGACCCAAAACCTTCAGAAGTTGGAGAGCGAAAAACACTCCCTTGAACCCACTCGAACCACCAGCCTGAAATCTCAGGTTGGAAAAGAAACCAAACCCAAGAGCCCTTTGCAGTTTCTTTACACTTGTGGTTTGGTACCTGCACTGCCACTACTGGGACAGAAGACGGTCACAAACAGCACAGTCACAAACAGCATTTGTTTGCAGCTGTTTCAGTCCTGGTTAAAGCTCTGTCGTGCCCTGCCCTCGCTGTAACACACCCGTGCTCTCCCTGGGAGCAGCACCATGGCTCACAGTCACTGATTTAACAGATCAGAGCTTTATATGTGACACATGGGCCCCACAGTGCCTGGACAGCCCCAGCCCTGGGCTGAGCTCAGGGCACTCGGCAGAGCAGCTCAGCAAAGATCTCCTCAGCATTTGTTTGCTTGAACAGGGAACTGGTGCCAGCATGGAGAAACAACTGGTGATTCTCTCACAGCAGCAAACGTGCCAGTGCTGAACGAAAGGGGGAAAAGCCAAAGGCAAGGAAGGAAATCATATTCCACATCTCACTGCTGGCAGCAGGAGTGCCTCTGCGGGGATGAGCCAACAGGGAGGGCAGGGAGAGCCCCCTGAGGTCCTGGGATTCCCTTGTGTTCTGCTCCTGCACTTTTTCCTTAATGTAAAAAACAAGCCAAGAACAGCAGGATGCAGCTCCCCTGCTGCCTGGCTGTGGGTGTGGCTGTGGGTGTGGCTGTGGCTGTGGCTGTGGATGTGGCTGTGGGTGTGGGTGTGGCTGTGGGTGTGGCTGTGGGTGCGGGTGTGGGTGTGGCTATGGCTGTGGGTGTGGGTGTGGCTGTGGGTGTGGCTGTGGCTGTGGCTGTGGATGGGAGATGGGGATGGGGATGTGGCTGGAGATGAGGATGGGGATGGGGATGTGGATGTGGATTGGGATGTGGCTGTGGCTGGGGATGGGGATGTGAGCACAGCACTGTCACAGCTGGTCCCAGGAGAGGGACAAGCACCCAGCACCTCCTCTGTCCCCCCTGCAGCCCAGCCAGGGTGTCTGTGGACGGACATCGCCAGAGAAACTCTCACCCACCCTCATTCCTTTGTGAGACTGAATCACAACATCACAGAACCACTTAGGTTAGAAAAGGCTTCTGAAATCATCGAGTCCAACCTTTGATGAAAGGAGTTTTGTCTGCTGTAAATCGTACTTTGCTTTTGCATTCCTCTACCACATCTGAGCCACTGAACAGGCAATTTCTTTTAAAATAATAATAACTTTGAATAACAGCCATCTTTGCCAAGGCACCAAGCTGATGTTCCCAGCCCAGCTGGGCCCTCTTTCCTCCCAAGGGAAGGTCCTGTCCCGACACTGGTCCTGCCACGAGGTGAAGGTTTGTGTCAAGCACTGACTGAAGCCAAACTGGGCAAAGCAACCACAAACCCTGAACTCCTGAGAAGGCAGTTTTCCTGCCCAGCCACACCATTTATTAGCAAAAGCTGCTGCCATATTTTGCTGTATCTAATATTCCAATCAGCCATATGGGAGGAAATCTGTAAATTAGATTACAGCAATTAATACACACTTACACAGTTTGTAAAAAAAAAAGTGTTGAATGAATTATGCTACAGGAAGCAAACACACTAAAGCCAAACAATGGAGCTTTATGAATATTTAATTCTTGTAATTTATTTAAAGTAGTAAAACACAGCGTATGCTCACCTCCAGTGCACCTGCTCAGATGAGGCTTCCTCTCTCTTAACAATCTTATGTAGTTCCAGGAGATTCCATAGATTATCTTGGTGTAATTAATTTTTTTATCCAAATAAATGGGAGGGAAATAGATCCAAACTCTTGACTACCTCTGCTTGCTCAGAAAGGGCCTGTTTGCTTCCAGAGAGAGCAAATCCCTCACACAGGGGTGGAGGGACAGGACACAGGGAATGGCTTCAAATGGATAGAGGGCAGGGCTGGATGGGAATTGGGAATTCCTGTCTGGGCTGGAATTCCCAGATTTGCTGTGGCTGCCCCTGGATCCCTGGCAGTGCCCAAGGCCAGGCTGGACATTGGGCTTGGAGCAGCCTGGGACAGTGGGAGGTGTCCCTGGGACAGTGGGAGGTGTCCCTGCCATGGCAGGGGTGGCACTGGGTGGGATTTCAGGTCCTTTCCAACCCAAACCACTCTGAGGTTCTGGGATATTGGGAGTTACTCTAGAACAGTGTCAGGCAGCCGGTGACAGCCAAGGGCAAGGGACTGTCACCCTGGCAGGGTGTGGCTCTGCAGGAGGAGCAGATGGAGCCAGGGCAGGCTCCTCATCTTCCCTGCCCCAGGGCTGTCCCAGGGTTGTCCCAAAACTGTCCCAGGACTGTCCCAGAACTTTCCCAGAGCTGTCCCAAGACTGTCCCATGGCTGTCCCAGAACTGTCCCAGAACTGTCCCAGGACTGTCCCAGAACTGTCCCAGGGCTGTCGCAGGACTGTCCCAGGACTGTCCCAGAACTGTCCCAGGACTGTCCCAGAGCTGTCCCTGGGGATGGGACAGGGGAGCTCTGCCAGCAGCGCTGCCTTAAACCAACCTGGTGGAAACAAGACCAGCCCTTATTTTCTGTGTTTTGTTCCATTGTTGCTGGAGTTGTTAAACACAAATTAATCAAAGTTCAAGGGCAGCAGCTTGGGCTCCATCCCCAGCACAAACATCCCAGCCCTGGAGCAGGAGCTGCCCCAGCAGCCAGACCAGAGGATGGATCCAGCCTGGGGGATCCAATCACCAAACACCGCACAGGGGATGAAGTGATGAAAACAATGGGAAGTGATCATTTATTTTCCTCCTTACAGCACAACTGGTTAACTGAATTCCTCATTGTGCTTGTGCTGGGAGTGGGGAGAAGTGCTGTGTCAGGGTTTGGGGTGGTTCTTTGTGGAGGTTTCTGGTTATGTTTGCTGGGTTTCACTCTGGGCTAGTGACAGAATTGAATCCTGAGCTGAACAGAAGGAGTTCTGGAACTGCAGTACTGAGTATTTACGGTCACTTTTCCAGACCAAAGCAGGGGATTTCAGGGCTTTCCCCCTCCCGCCGGGCTGGGTGTGGAGTTTCCATCCAGAGCTGACCCAGGGTTTGTCAGCTGTGTCAGCGAGCTCGTCCCTCAACCCTCCCAGGGTAATTAATGCCAGTTCGGGGTGCGAGGGCCAGAAAACAACATCACATCTGCAGGGAACAAATAAACCCACACACTGCAACAAGCCCGAGCAGCTGCTGGCCGCTGATACTGCCTGATAAATCCTGATCATGTCAGTGCTACGTTTGTTATCTCACCTGAAAAAAGTTGTTTGTTTTGGGGGTTTTTTTAGTGTTTAAACAGAATTCACCTCTTGTTTTATAAACAAATCAGATGCATTTAATTCAAAGACGATTTTTCTTTCCCTCCAAGCTGTTATCACACGATTCCTGAATAAACTCTCTAATTTCTGCTGTTCTGGGGCGCCGTCTGTTCTGACTCTGTGGATGCTCTGTGTTAATACCTATTGTTTGGACTGGCTGCCACATGGCTGGGGCTGCTCACAGCCCTCGGCAATCCCCTTCCCCGGGCCCGTGTTGTGCCTCTGCAACACATCAAACCAACAAACCAACAAAAAGCCAAATGGATGATGAGCATTAGCGAGCGAGTTCAAACACGAGAACGCTCTTGGTGTCTCAGGAACAAAGCTGTGATTAACTCTGAGGCTTAGAGAACAAGCCAGCAACGGGCACAAACAAACCAACCTTTGAATTCTGACAGACAGGGAAAGTTCATCTTAATCCAATTCTGGCCATTTGCTAATTCCAGCACCTGCACATCTGTCCAACGGGACTGCAGGTGTTTGTACCCTGGGGGAATACAGAGATGGTTATAAAAATGAGAGGAGAGGAGAGGAGAGGAGAGGAGAGGAGAGGAGAGGAGAGGAGAGGAGAGGAGAGGAGAGGAGAGGAGAGGAGAGGAGAGGAGAGGAGAGGAGAGGAGAGGAGAGGAGAGGAGAGGAGAGGAGAGGAGAGGAGAGGAGAGGAGAGGAGAGGAGAGGAGAGGAGAGGAGAGGAGAGGAGAGGAGAGGAGAGGAGAGGAGAGGAGACTGCCACCAAAATCTCTCTTCTGTCAGAGGCTCCAAATGCTGCAATTCCAGCTCCCCCAATGCCTTTTAGAGCCAGCCTTTAAAAACGAGGCTCTGGGAAAATGGGGCACTCTGAAAGATGCATCATGAAATTATCAATATTTAAGCACATTTCTGGGCAAACAAGGCACCAGAGCCCTGGCTTTTCCAGAACACAGATCGAGTTTTCACAGGCACAATATTTCTGTGTGTGTTCAGAGGGGAAAGCAAACAGAACACGGCCTGTGTGTGCCCTGCTGATATGAATGGCTGACCAGCTGTACACCAAACCTGTCCAAGAGACAAGGCAGGGGCAGAAATGGATTTTCATATTTCCCTGTCTCGTGGAGCACATCAGCAGCTTTTCTGTGTTCTGGTGCAGAACATTCCTGGGGTGACACTGGGCTCAGATGGGGTTTTGCAGAAAAGTGCAGGGTAAGGCTTTGCTTTTAGGCTGATCAATCCATTGATAAATGAACCAATCAATCAATAAGGCAGAGCTGCTGTTTGCTGTGGCCCAGGCCGTGCTGTGCTCAGGGCAGCACAGGCTGACAGCCCCCACACTGTCCTTTGCTGAGACCCTCCCCAGAGGAGACTGAAGCCACCAGGGAAATCCTTTCTGTTGTGCTGTGGGGCCCGGGGAAGGCAGGCAAGCAGGGCCGTGGCAGGGGAGGGCTCCCAGAGCCTCCCAATCCCTCCCCTGGGCAGAGTCTTTGCTAAATGCTCTGTGCTAATGACATTGTGCTTAGCTGGATGCACTGACATGTGAAAAAGAAGAGACTGGGGGGAAAAAAATACCAATGCTGTGTTTCAAAGTCATAACTGGGTTACGTACTGTAAATCTTTCTATGTCTGTATTTTTAACAAAAAAAAAAAAAAAAAAAAAAAAAAAAAAAAAAAAAAAAAAAAAAAAATTGCTCTTTCAAGCAATAATTCAGCCTTGTTAGCCTTAAGTTTCATAAAGTTTCCAGTAATGAGCTTTCCAAATGTTAAACCTGTTATTTTATTCATTGTGATTGAGACTAAAATTGCTTTTCAGACACAAAGCTGTCAGCACAGGATCACGACTGACAAAGTGACTCCCAGCTCACAAACGTTCCTGTCTCTGTGTCCCAGGGGACCCTCCTCATCAGGAGAGGGCAGGAAGGAGGGAGGCTGGTGGGAGCTGGGAGGCTGCAGGATCCCTCACCTGAGAGGAGCTGCTGTCCCAGCCTGGAGAAAGTCTGTTGAGGCTGTCCAGCTCTCCTGTCCCAGCCTGGGGGGACCCTGGTGAGGCTCTCCTGGCACTCAGAGCACCTGGCTCAGTGCTGACCACTGTTGTGGTTTGAAAGCAAAACGAGTGAGAGGCTCCAAGTCAGAAATACAATTTAATAAGAAGAAAGGGAAAAAGGTTAAATAAAATAAAATCAATGCAATAACACAAAGGAGCACTGCCAGAGTCAGAACACACCCTGAGCAGGGTGGGGGGAGCAGTCCAGGTGAGGGGCTCTTCCTGAAGCAGTGATCCCACAGAAAGGTCTGGGAGCTCTGCTCCTCTGGGAATCCAGTGGCTCAGGGCTGCTTGTCCTGTCCCAAATGCCAGATTCTCTCCAGGTGGGAATGCTTGGCTCCTCCCCCTGGGCATTGGGAGCATCTCCCAATGGGATGAGGAGTCGTGCAGTGGCTCCTTGATGGCCCATTAAACAGAGAGAGCTCCTGGAGGGAGTTCCCTGTGAGTCCTGGGCAAGGCATTGATGGGCCATGAGCAGAAGAGCCCAAAGGAGGGGCCTGGGAAAACACTGCCCCACCTGGTTCCAACAGCTCATGGGGATGGGGATGGAATAAATACTGTGTGCACATCCTACACCACAGCCCAGGACACCCAGGCTGGCAGGGACAGCCTGCCCTGGCCTGGGGGTGGCTCTGGGCTCCTGCAGGGCTCAGCCTGATCAGGATGCAGCTCATGGCCTGTCTCTGTCAGGGAGCCTCGTCTCCACCAGCCGCCCCTCGCTGACTGCAGCAGACAAAGATCAGCCCAGAAGTGGTTTGCAAGCCACAGGTGCCCCCAGGTCGGCAGCCAGACCACGAGGAAATATTTATCCATCATCTGTACCGCAGAAAGGGGATGCTGCTGCCACGAAAATTTGTAAACTGTCATTTACAGCAGCCTCCTACCTTCCCCGAGGTGATGGGTATCACCACGAAGGGAGGGAATTTATCAGATTCACATTTCTAACTCACCATTACTCATCTTCCTTTCTAATTCCAAACCCCACGTCCTGATTTGAAAAATGGGAAAGTCAACGGGGCTGCAATGTCCACCTGCTGCTGCTCCTTTCCTTCAGCACCTCTCATGTGGAAAGGCAGATTTTCAGCTGAATTACAGCTCATCGGGTGTGGGTGTGCAACAACTTCATTTATTTATCTCCATTTATCAGGAGCCAGCAGTACACAGAGTGAGGATAACAGGCCGTTCACTGAGGCCCGTGGCTGCTGCAGGGGCTCAGGGGCTGCTGCAGAGCTCGGAGCTGCTCCTGCAGGCACAGGGTGTCCTGAGGAGGGAGGGCCTCACCAGGATGCTAAAACAGAATCACGAGTCATTTACTTTGGAAAAGCCCTGGAAAACCTTCTAGCCCAACCATTCCCCAGCCCTGCCAACCCCACACTGACCATGTCCCCAAATGCCACCTCCCCAGGGCATTAAATCCCTCCAGGGATGGGGGCTCCATCCCTATCCCTGCCCTGGGCAGGTGGGCCAGGGCTGGACAAACGTCTTGGCAAGAAATTTTTCCCCATGTCCAACACAAACCTCCTCTGGCACAACTTTCAGCCAGGACAGACAGAACATTGGAAGCCAGAGGGGTTTGTGCTTTCTCTTTGTACTTGCACATTATTCCTGGTCCAGGATGGGGGCTGAGCTCTGCAGAGCAGAAACTCAGGTGTGAACACTGTCTTTCTCATGGTCAAAATCTGCTGCCTGTGGATGTATTTTGAAACCCACATCCCCCTGGTTTTACTGCTCCTCTTCCTTACTCAGCCTTCCAGTGATAAATAAAGTCTTGGAGCAGAAGTCTAAAATACTAATATATATATATATATATAAATATATATATTTCAAGATCTGTGGTCTGTATATTTTCTTCTGTACACATAAGGAGAAATAAACAATGCAATAATCCTGCCACAGAAATCTATTTTAAAATGTATCAAGTTTTTGCCCATCCAAATATTTCTGTTACCTAATCTTGAATTACTTTACTCCCTTGAAGATGCAGAACTGCCCATCATTTACATATTATGCTTTAAGTCTTCTATTAATATATATCTGCAAAGGGAAAGTATTATGAGGGAACTGGAGCAACCTGTGGAAGGTTTAACATCTGCCCCAGCAGAGTTCCCATCACGCCCGGCATCTGTTTCACCAGTGTAAGGACACAATGAAATCTGCAGGGTATTGTCCTATTTGAATTTTAATAACTTTTCATTTCTTGTTTCTCCCTTGTCTGCTTGTTTTTGAAAGAGTTGGCAGCACACAAACACGGGGTTGTAAATGAGAAAGTGAAAGATTTGTCAATACTCGCCCTCCCAGGGGACTGAGGTTCTTTAATTTTAATTACACTTAAGTCAGGCTCCCCACACACCCTGTGCTGGATGTTTTTCTCTTCCTAATATTGTATAGGGGAAAATGCAGCAGCATCTGGTGCCTTCCTGACAGGTTCAATTGATTGTAGCAGGAATGAGAAGCAGGGCTGGTCTGGAACAAGCTTTCATTGATTGCTGGATGGCATTGACTGCATGGGGAATTTGAAACAACAGCAGGTTCAGCAGCCAGAGCCAAAAAGTGAAAAGAAGCTGATGTCGGAGTTTCCAAAGGGTTTTGTCCCAGCTTTGCATTTTACCATCTTTCAGTGGTGCAGCAGCCGTGGTGGATGGGATTTTTATTGTTTCTTTTATTTAGTTTTAAATTACATGTTTTAAATTTTAGCAAAAATTAAAACCAGGTTTGGCAAATTTGATATGTGTTGAAAGAGCTCTTTTTTTCTTTTTTTCTCAGATATACTGCACTTCTGGCCAAAGTTCTGATTAGATAAAGGACATTATCTTCCCTGCTATCTGTGCTGGCTAAATCCTCCGAGCATCTGAATGAATCAAGAAGCTTAAAATCTATTGTGTGATTTTATCACTAAGTACCTATTGTGTATCAAGTATCAATATATGCTCTGGTATATCGAGGATCTACGGTGTGATTTTATCACGGTGTGGATGGGGAGTGTCAGGCCCTTCTCTTTGTCCCCAGAAGTTTAACAGGAATGGAGGAAACCATCTGTGTTCTCAGTTCTCATCCACCTGAGCAATTCTGTGCTGTGTGCTCACGTTTGTGGGGGATGTGTAGCTGAAGGGACCCTGGACATGGCTGCAGACTCGTAGGAGAGGCTCAAATGCCCCAAAAATCCCTCTGCCCCCCTATTCCTTCTGACCCCTTGCTCCCCTCAGAGCCCCTGCCCTGGGGAACAGGAGTGACTCCCTTTTAAATGTTCCCACTCCTCCAGTCAGTTCCAAATTGTGGTTTGAGGGATACTCATGGCATTTTTTACCAGTGAAAAACAAGGGCTGGAGGAACAGGACACAGGGCATGGCTTCCCACTGCCCAGGGCAGGGCTGGATGGGAGATTGGGAATTCCTGTCTGGGCTGGAATTGCCAGATTTGCTGTGGCTGCCCCTGGATCCCTGGCAGTGCCCAAGGCCAGGTTGGACATTGGGCTTGGAGCAGCCTGGGACAGTGGGAGGTGTCCCTGGGACAGTGGGAGGTGTCCCTGCCATGGCAGGGGTGGCACTGGGTGGGACCAGTCTGGGACCCAAACCAGTCTGGGATTCTGGGGTCATAAAGGAAGGATCAGCTCAGACCTGGGACTGTCCTGGGCTCTGCTCAGGCCAGTGACTCTGCACAGTTCTTGAATCCTGAACATGTGGGACTTTGCCTCCCTGGAAGTGTTGATCACCTTCAAGAGCTGGTTTGTGAATTTGGGACGATGTGGGAGGAGGCTGGCAGGATTAGGATCAGTGATTTGGGCTGTAACTACCTGTGATAGCAGCTCCAAGAGATGTTGTGTGCATTTTTATTGTATCATTTCCTGAAGTACCACTATTAAAAAAATGCCGTCCATTGTACATTCCAGCAGAAGATGTGTGTGCCATTGATTTCTTCGTGCTTACCTTAGAACTGTTTATTCTGTGTTATCTTTTCAATGAAAATGAAGATACAGAGAATCCAATGTGATTCTTCACTGCAGTGAAAAATACCCCTCATCCTTTGAACCATCACAGACTGACATCCCACATCGCAACGTCCTTATCTTGCATTCTGGTCTGAAATGTATTAGTGTAGGATAATAATGGCTTATTTTTTCACAGGATACACATAAAAGGAAATATATAAGCAACTTTCACTTCATTATCGCTCTGCTATTTCAGCTGTGAATGGTCCATAGCAAAAAGAAAACAAGACTAAAAAAAAAATAAATTAATTTTTGTGCTGCTTTCTCTTCCAGTTTTATGCTTCTTCCACTCATTAAAAGCAACACTTCTCATTTTCTAATGAGAAAGACACATTAATATTTCACGTTTGTCTGTGTACCAAGCAAACCATTGGCTGGCATTGCACTGAGGGGGAAGGGAAATCTGCAATGCCCTCCCCGTGCTGCTTTGACGCCTCCCTGGTACCGACACAGCCTTTGGTGTTGCTCTTAGTGATGGATGATGACTTTGGCAATGACTTTGGTGATGGATGATGATCCTTGGCGATGCCGTTGGTGATGCCTTTGGTGATGGATGATGCCTTTGGTGGTGGATGATGCCATTGGTGACGGACAATGTCGTTGGCCATGCCATTGGTGATGGCCAATGCCTTTGGCAATGCCGTTGGTGATAGACGATGCCACTGGTGATGCTGTTGGTAATGGATGATGCTGTTGGTGATGGACAATGCCTTTGGTGATGTTGTTGGTGATGGATGATGTTGACGATGCTGTTGGTGATGGACAATGCTGTTGGTGTTGCTGTTGGTGATGAACAATGCCTTTGACGATGCTGCTGGTGATGGACAATGCTGTTGGTGATGGACAAAGCCTTTGGTGATGCCATTGGTGACGGACAATTGATACAGGTTAGCACGTGGCCAGAGTCTAATAAATCAGGTGCTAATGTATCGATCTCTGAGAGTCCAGCCTTTGCAGAGGAGTGGCTGAAATTAATTTCAGTGACACTGCTCTTCAGAGGTGTTTTGTAAAGCAAAAGGTTTAATAAAGAAATATAACAAAATAACAAAATTGTTACAGAAAACAAATGATAAGCCACACACAGGTGTCTGAGCAAACCCTCTGATACCCTGCTAGAAACACTCCAAAAAGCCCCTTCACTTCCTTTGGACTCCTTCCTGAACACTGAATGTTTTAGGAGGGACAATCTGGCTTGCAGCCAATAGAGAGATACAGGGTTTGAAGAACTGCAACAAGATCCAATAGATGTTTCTCCCTTGGCCCTGAGCCAATCCCTGCCAGCAGGGCATGGAAAAATCCAGGTAAACTTCCTAAAATGTCTAAAGGTGAACCGAAAATCTTTGTCTATTTGGAAGCACCTGCTGGGGGTGGGAAATGCATCCCAACACACAGTGCCATTGGTGACGCTGTTGGTGATGGACGATGCCATTGGTGACGCTGTTGGTGATGGACGATGCCATTGGTGACGCTGTTGGTGATGGACGATGCCGTTGGCAATGCCATTGGTGATGCCCTTCTGCAGCCGGCCCAGGTGGGAGTGACCCCAGTGCTGCTGTGGCTGGGCAGGTTGGACTGGAGCAGCCCCACATCAGGCACATCTCACACACACAGGGACAGGGGTGTGTCCTGTCCCGTGTTCCGAGTCCTGGAGAAGTGACATCCAGGGTCTTCCATCACACTGGGGCGTGTCATGGTCTCGTCAGTCAGGAGCTGGGCACATCCAGGCAGGGATAACCATCCTTCCGAGTTCCTGGTTAAACACTGCCCTGTCCCCACAGTCAGGATAAATAAATCTCTCAGCTTAGAAAAGAGCCTTAAACCTTCGAGGTTTATTCTCATGTAAATATCGAACCCCCGGCACTCTGGCTGCAGGAATATTCAGTGCCTCTCTCGCAAAAGGCTCTTAGTTCTGTCCCTCTCCAGGGTCCCCGGGGGCGGCGGGGGCTGCTCCCTGTGCCGGCTCGGGAGAGCTCCTGCCTGGAAACCCTCCATCCCTCCTCGGGCTGGGTGTGTGGAAAATCCCGTCCAAGGAAGAGAGCTAGGAATCCTTCTCCCGGTTTAATGACTGAAATAGTTTGGCTCTTTATTTAGTAAGACATTTGCATGCCTGAGTCCCCCAGCCTGTGTTCCTTAACAGCCACTTATTGTGGCTGATTTCTGACTATTATGGTTTATTCCTGTACTCGTTCCTCTTTCCAATTTCTAAATTCCACCCGACGAGCTCATTTTCAATTGCGTGGTGGCAGGTTCTCAAACAGCTTTTGTATCGGTGACTTGGCAGTGCTGGGTTTGGGGCTGCAGTCACTGACCTCAGAGGGATCCCCAGCCTCAGTGACCCTGTGATTGATCCTGTGATGCTGCTCCTGGCTGAGGAGCAGAGTGGGGTGGGCAGAGGAGCCGGGCTGGGTCCCTGTGAGGGCTGGGATTTGGCTGCCAGGAGCACTGCTGAACACAGGAGGGGAGATGCTGAGGCTGCTCTGCCAGAATGAGGCTGTGAGGAGGTGGGTCCTGCGAGGTGGGGCAGTTGTGGGCACTGACAGTGGTCAGCACACGGATCCTCAGGCTCCAGGCAGTGCCTTGAGGCCTGTGGGAAAGCCAAGGACAGAACTCTCTCAGTCTGCCCTGGGAAATCATGAGGAGGAACCCAAACCCACCCTGTAGATCCCGTCCTCCTGAGCCCTGGTGTTTGCCCACCTTGCTCACTGGCAGAGATGTTTACACAAAGGTGGTGCCCTAAAGGACCAACCCTATTCATTGTACCCAAACTCTGGATAAAAGAATCTGCCTTTCAATAAACTCTGCTCTGAGCCCTCTGAAGAGACCAGAGTTCTGTGTGTGGTTACATGAGCCCTCCTGAATTGCAATGATAGGACAACGACTTTTATCCTGCCGTGGTCCTCCCTTGCACAGGTGGCTCAGGTGTGAAACTGCCCCCACCCCGGGGAGGGGTCAGGACACTCACAGGTAGGACTGAACTGTTTTCCTCCTCCCTTCTGCTGGGGCACAGCTGGCTCAGCTGCACTGATGCGAGAGGCAGCTGCCATGGCTTAGGAGGTGCCAGAATGCAGAGGAGGTGCAGCGACACCCTTTAGCACCATTCCACCCTTTGGGTTTGGAAGATACTTGGAATTTTTTTTTTTTTTTTTTTTTTTTTTTTTTTGCAAATTCTTTTCCCCTCATCCATGGAAGTGTTCCAGGACAGGCTGGATGGGGTTTGGAGCACCCTGGGACAGTGGAAGGTGTCCCTGCCATGGCAGGGGTGGCACTGGATGAGCTCTAGGATCCCTTCCAGCCCAAACCAGACAGAATCCTAAAATTCTATGATTAAAAGCCGTGCCAGTTGCAATGGTCTGACACAGAACTTTTAAAATTCAACAGAAAAGACAGTTGCTGGGTTTTAAATTTTGCCTGTGAGCAGGAGCCCTGTGTGAGAGCCCAGCCCTGGGCAGGGACATTTCTGGAGTCAGACATCACTGACTCTTTCCACTTCCAGACTTGGCTCTTTCATCCCCACATTCACTTTTTTTTTTAGTGTTTTGCTGTTGTGTGTGGAGCAGTTGAGCAGGCATGATGAACTTCTTAGTCAGGTACTGTAGGAAATCACTGGTTTTCTCTGCGAAGGAGTTCATCTTATTTTAGTGAGATACTGGGTCATTTGGAAAATACAGTTCTGGGCAAATGACTCGTCAGAAGGACTGATGAGGATTGTGAAGCTGTAAAACATAGCAGCTCCTGTTCACAGGCAGCTGAAGGTGAGAAAAATTTCTCACATGCCTCACAGTTATTAAAATATCAAGTATCCTTCCCTGCCAATTATGTAACCCCCGTGCCACAAGGGCAAATTATTTTAATTATAGGATTGTTGCGTGTTCAGAGAATATAATTCCTTTTGAAAATAAAATAAGCTGAAATTCAGGCATTGCAGAGGGAAAGAAAAAGGTTAATTGCTCTGAGCTGGAGACCTGTGCTGAGGGAGGTGGGATGCTCAGAGAAAATTCAGCAGGTCTGGCAAGAAACCCTAACTCCAGTTAAATACAGGTTAGGTTGATTCAGTGCTGGCTTCTTACAGTTATATTATATTATTGAGAGGAAAAGGTCATTAGTGGCTGTCGTGCAAACAATGGGAGCAGAGGAAGGGAAAAGAATATTTCTGCAGCTGGAAGAGAGATGAGAAATGTCACCTGTACCTGAGGGAGGGCAGTGCCCAGGTCGTGGTGCCCCAATCCCAACTCTGCTCACCAGGCTGGGTACCTGGCCTGGGTTTAATTTCATTTTCTGGGGCTTGGGAGCTGCTGATCCAACCCATGGGGGCAGGGATGTTGTGGTGAGAGCCAGGAGAAGCCTGGGCTGGCACTGAGGGAATGATCCTGCTGCCAGAGGGGGATGGAGCAGGGAGGGAACAGCCGAGGGAAGCGTTGCCTTGGTTTGCAGCTGTCCCTGGGGCCCTGGATTGCAGCTGTCCCTGGGGCTGTGGGTGACCATGGCCAGCTGTCCCTGGGGCTGTGGGTGACATGGCCACCTGAGGCCCTGGAGACGGGGATGTCACTGCAAACCCTCCTTTGGCTCTGGAACTTGGTCCCCAAAGGACGTGTTTGGGTACAGGATAAGCAGAGAGGATTTGGAGAATCAAAAGCAGTTTGAGGAGGGCAAACCCATGAAGCTCTCACAGATCCAACCAAACCTATGGGGTCACCCCAGTCGTGTCTTTGGGGTCCAGTTTTGGCTGTCACAGGCAGTGGGGCTGGCAGGAGGGCCCGAGGCTGGGGCTGGCAGGGAGGCAGGAGCAGCCCCGGGAGCTCAGATCCTGCAGACAGAGGGATGGTGGGACCTGCGGGCAGGAGTCACATCCCAAAGTCCAGAAGCTGCTCCCTGTCCTCTTTCATGTGATGAAATATCCGTGTCAGACAATTAATCCTTTATAATCTGTCTCCTTTGCTACTCTGGGGGAACAGAGAATTGTATGGAAATGTTATCCAGATATGCCGAATGGAACTAAAAGGGTTTTGCAGATACATTGAAATGGTTCTCCTTCAGACGATGAATCACAGTTTAACCAGAAGAGAGGATTAAGCTAATATCTTTTGGACCAGTAATGTGTTTCAAAGGGCACACAAGCCACCGAGGTCTCCAGTGACTCTTTGTCTTACTTTTATTAAATACTTCATCACTCCAGAAAACACCTCAGAGCTTGTTACAGCTGAGGGCAGCCTTAAAATATGATAATATAATGCACCACAATGACATATCCATTTTACATCTCTCCATTCAGGCTGCAGAACAATGCTCAGAACTGATGTGTTTTGGTGTCTGGGAACTGCTCCTCGTTCCCAATCCCATTTGGCTGCTCCCTCGATGAGTCCCTTCAGAAGGGAGTTCTCCAAGGCACTCAGTGTTCTAGGAACGTTTCTTTCCTTTCCGGGTAAATAATTTGCAAATTCTGCCCAGTTTTTGTTGGAGCGGCATATTCTGTGCACAAGAAAATTCTGGGCTGCAGTCTGATCACAGAATGGATTGGGAGGGAACAGACCTTAAAGCTCATCTCACCCCTTTCCATGGGGGGGACACCTTCCACCAGAGCAGGGGTCTCCAAGCCCTGCCTGGAGCAGTTCCACTCCCATTTCAGGGGAAGGAGCTGAGCCAGGCAGACACCAAACTGCCAGAGGTGGACATGGCACAGTCATGTGCTCAGCCAGGGGCTTTTCCTGCTGCAGGATGGGGCTGCTGGAGCTGCTCGGGGCAGGGACTGGGGCACGGGGCTTGGGGCTGCTCCCTGGGGCTTGGGGTTGCTCCCTGAGGTTCCCCAGCTCCTTGAGGTCCCTCACCTCTCCGAGGTTCCCCAGCTCCTTGAGGCTCCTCAGTTGCCCAAGGTTCCTCAGCTCCCCAAGGTTTCTTGGCTTCCTGAGGTTCCCCAGCTCCCCAGGGTTGCCTAGCTCCTCGATTCTTCTCATCTCTCTGAAATTCTCCAGCTCCCTGAGGTTCCCCAGCTCCTTGAGGTCCCTCAGCTCCCCAGGGTTCCCCATCTCCCCAAGTCTCCCCAGCTCCCTGGGACTCCTCAGGGTTCCTCAGCTCCCTGAGGTTCCCCAGCTCCCCAGAGTTCCTCAGGTCCCTGAGTCTCCTCAGCTCCTTGAGCCTCCTCATCTCCCTGAGGCTCCTCAGCTCCCCAGGGTTCCTCATCTCCCCAGGTTGCCCCAGCTCTCCAAGTTTCCTCAGCTCCCTGAGGCTCCTCAGCTCCCCAAAGTTCCCCAGCTCCCTGATGTTCCCTATCTCTCTGAGGTTCCCTAGGTTTCCCCAGCTCCCCAGGTCTCCCCAGCTCAGAGCAGAGCTCCTCGTCTGTCCTGCAGCCCCTGGTGTGAGTGTCTGTGCCCTTCTGGGAGTGCTGCTGGTGATGTCCCATCCTGTCACAGCCTTGACAAACACAGGACTGGCACAGGCAGATCAAACCCAGGCACGGGACAGCAAGGGCAGGCTGCAGGCAGAGCACCAGGCAGGGCTGCCCCCAGGGAAGGGTTGTGCAGCACCTGGGGGGACTCACACCTGAATTCACAGGTGACTGTGCTCGGGTATTTGCACACAGATGCACAAACACACGTGTTCCTGCAATCCTGAAATAATTCCACAGTTCTCAATGGACTAGGAGATGGTTCTGCTGGGTGAAAATATTTTATTGCAACACAGACTTTTGGATTTTTTAATCAAAGCCAGAAACCTTGTTCCATGTGTCGCAAGAGGACAAAAAAGAAGGACACTCACCTATCAGGTCGAAAGCGAGAAAAAGGACTTTATTTTTGGGTTCAAGGTTTAAATAGAGTTTGGACTTTGACCAGCGACTGGGGGACAAGGTTGACACCCCTCAGACCCCACTGGTCAAGCCAGCAGTCCATCAATTTGTTCTTTCCCCTGGAATAATCTATATTTACAAAATATCTGTCTTTGTTTTTGTTACAAACATGAGAAAGCTCCAGTAGAAGAATGTAAAATATCAGAAGACTGAAAAACCAGAGTGACACCACAAGCAGTTCAAACTCTAAATCTTGATACACCCACCAGAGCTGGCTTTCCTTCCAAAGAGCTGAGGTTTGGAAAGCTTTTATTTTCAGACAGTAGGGCTTTAAATAAAAATAAATACTTTTATTTTCAAAAGTAGGATTTTTTGTGACAAACTCTCACCCTTCCTTGGAAAGTGGCGTCCCCCCTTGGAGGAGCAGAGCCATCCTGTGCCTGTCCCCTCGCTGGGATCTGGGAGAGAGAGGCTGTGCCACAGCATCGTCCTCTCCTGCAATATTTTGGGTACCAGACCCTCTCTTCTTCCTGCACCAAAAAATGCTTTGTCACCCCCTGGCCATTTTGCTCCCAGTACGGATATGTCCCCATAACCGAGCAGGAGAAATGTTGCAGCGGAGAAAATACATGCTGATGAAGGGAATAAAACCAAACCCTGTGATCTGTGGCAGGACTCAGCTGGCCAAGTGCAGCCTCAGCCAAGGCTGAATGTTTCCAACACACAGCAGGCCCTTGGAAGGAAACCTTTGTTGAAATCTCACCTTCCTGAGGGCAGGGCCCGGGTGCCCAGCATGAGCTCAGGCAGCACCACGAGCCCTCCCCTGTTTGCTGTGAGCTCCCTTTTATCTCAGCCCCATTCCAAGGGAGGCGGACAAAGCCAGGAGCTGAGCTGGAGGAGCTGGGAGAAGGCTGGTGTTGCCATGTTCCATATTATCAGAGCCATCGCCATGGAAACGGGAGGATGGGACTGACCTTGTTAGTTTGCCACTGATCCTGCCAGGGCTCAGCCTTCCAGCTCACGTTGAGCTCCTCTGGGACTGGAGATGCACATCTGAAGCTAATAAATTGTAGGGGTAAAAGGCACTGAATTTTGGAATTGTGAAATGGAGAATCTGTTAATCTGCACCTCAGATGTGCTGGCTGGGAAGGGAACAGCTATTTTTGTGCAAATGGTGCGCTGAGATATAAAAGAGGTTTGCTATTAAGTTCACTGTTAATTATACAATTCCCTGGGCTCTCCAGTGCCTTTTCTCTCCAGGTCTCCAAGGGGGAAGATGCTAATCCCTGCTTCCTGAGCCTCTGGGCAGTGCCTGTGGCAGGGCTCCTGCCTGGGTTTGGGCAGTGACAGGGCTCGGGCTCTGCCCAGCTCTCCCACCCACCTCTCCCACCCCCTTCCCCAGCAGCTTTTGTCACAGGTTTGAGCCAAGCACTGCCCTGAGGGTGAAACGGGGGGTCTGCACCAATCCCCCCTCACACAGACACCGAGCTGCTGCTCCAGAAAGGTTTTAATTCTGCCCAGGTGGTGAGAGAGGAGGTTCTTCCCCTCCTCTGCAGAAGTGGCAGCAGTCCTTGGGGCAGGGAGGTCTCAGCTGCAGTGAGGGGTGAGGAGCAGTTTGGAGATGCTGAATCTCCTGGAGTACTTAAAAAAAAATTAAAAAAAAATACATGCACTGGTCCCACCCTGCCTGTTCTGGCTCCAACATCCCCAGGCCAAGATCTCCTGGGCTGTCTGTGCAGGGACCTGCCCCCCACACTCAATTCTGTGCAGAGAAAACACAGATAATAAAACATCCAAGACAACAAGAGCAGACTGAAAGGATTCCTAAAGGGGCCTGAAAAGGCTGGAGAGGGACTGGGGACAAGAATCTGGAGGGACAGGACACTTCCCACTGCCAGAGGGCAGGGCTGGATGGGAGATTGGGAATTCCTGTCTGGGTGGAATTGCCAGATTTGCTGTGGCTGCCCCTGGATCCCTGGCAGTGCCCAAGGCCAGGTTGGACATCGGGCTTGGAGCAGCCTGGGACAGTGGGAGGTGTCCCTGGGACAGTGGGAGGTGTCCCTGCCCATCCAGGGGTGGCACTGGGTGGGCCTGAAAGTTCCTCCCAACCCAAACCACTCTGGAATTGGGTGATTTTGTGAGTCTATGATTACATCAGTCTGTAACTCTATGATTCTGTTATACTGAGCAAAGATTTAATTACATAAAGCACCTGCCAGGTCTCAGGAATAATTGATCACTGGAGTGGTGCACAGTGGAATGTGGAATGGGCAGCGTGGAGGGAACTGGCTGCTCACAGCACCCAGGCTGTGAATAGAATAGAAATCCACATTCTATTCCAGACCCCTGGACTCTCTCTGCCTGCAGAGGCTCCGTGCAGGACCCAGAGCTCAGGGCAGGGATTCCCCTCCAGGAACTTGGGTGTTGGTCCCGTGGGATCCCGAGCCTGCTTTGATCAGTAGCTGTAGCAGAATAATTCTAAATTCCCTTGAAGACCTGTTCCATGGGCTGACCACTGCTATCTGAATAAATCACTTTTCTCCAGGACTCGGCTCCAAAGCCTCAGCCTGTTATTTGAGATCCATGCATGACTGGAAATGTACAAAAATACTTACCTGGACCTCATTTGTTTTCTCCTTTTCAGCCTGTGTTTACAGGTGCCCTATGTAGCCTTGCATCCAGCTGTTTGATATTATGATGTTACTTTCATATTTACATTTAATTTCACCTCTAAGTTTCTTGCCGCTTTTATATCTCTTTGCATTATTTGGGCTGGTTTACAGGGATTTTCAAAGAGGAGAGACCTTTTACCATTCCTTCCATGCAATCCAATCACAAGTGTTTTGGGTTGGAAGTTAAAGCTCCCCTTGTTCCATCCCTGCCATGGGCAGGACCTTCCACTAGACCAGGTTGTTCCAAGCCCTTTCCAACCTGGTGTTTCCTGTGTTACTTTCATTTTCATGGGAGCTTTTCTTCACACCCCACAGGGAAAACCTTTAGGACAGGCTGAGATAAACGCAGCTGGTGTTTGGGAGGTTAATGCAGAGAACCTCAGCAGGGCAGCACAGTGTGTCCCCAGCTGAGCTCTCACCCAGGGCTGTGACCGTGGCACAGAAAACTCACCTGCCTCCAGCCTGGAGCTCTGGTGTGTCTGCCCAGGTGCCTTTTGTTTCCCTTTGACTGATGAATCTGCTCCAGACTTGGCTTTGCTTGGGCACGGAGCTCTCGTGGGATCCCCGGGACCTCTGTCCCCTCCGGGGCAGCCACAGCCTGACAGGAGCTTTGCTGCTGTGGAGGAGGTGACACAGAACAATCCTGAGAGGTGACACAGAACAATCCCGGGAGGTGACACAGAACAATCCTGGGAGGCGACACAGCATGATCCTGGGAGGTGACACAGAACAATTCTGGGAAGTGACACAGAACAATCCTGGGAGGTGACACGGCACACTCTGGGAGGTGACCCGGCACATTTTGGGAGGTGACCTGGCACACTCAGGTAGGTGACCTGGCACACTTTGGGAGGTGACCCAGCACATTTTGGGAGGTGACCCAGCACACTCTGGGAGGTGACCCGGCACATTTTGGGAGGTGACACAGCACACTCTGGGAGGTGATTGGGCACACTGTGGGAGGTGACCCGGCACATTCTGGGTGGTGACCTGGCACATTTTGGGAGATGACCAGGCACATTTTGGGAGGTGACCTGGCACACTCAGGGAGGTGACCCGGCACATTTTGGGAGGTGACCCGGCACACTCTGGGAGGTGACCCGGCACATTTTGGGAGGTGACCCAGCACATTTTGGGAGGTGACCCATCACATTCCGGGTGGCTGTGCCGCCTCCAGCCGCTGTCACCGCCGGGGGCACAGCGGGAGCCTGGCGCTGTCACGCAAAGTCCTGGCAGTGGGAAGGACACGGCAGGGAATAAACACTGTCCCTCCTGGCTGTGGGAGGTCGTCAGGCTCACAGATATATTTTATAAAATAATATTTTGTCCTCTTTTTACTGAAGCACGAAGGTGGGCCTGGGTCATGCATTTAACTTTGTCTATAAAATAACACAAAAATAGGAGGTTGGCAAAGCACTAGAGAATTGGTCAGACTTTACTAAAAGTTGAAACCTTGTCCAGGAGACAGAGAAATTTATTTCCTTTTTTTAATTTTTTTTTTTTTAATAATCAATATTTAACTTTGAAACATTTGCATTTCAAGTTTTTCAAAATGAAATGCTGAAAAACATTACCAAGAAAACAGAGAGCCCACTAAATTGGCTCTTCTGCACTGATCAAAGCCTACTCAGGTAGGTTCTTTCTGGGTTTATTACTATTGCTTTAATTATTGTCAAGAAGATAAAAAACTATGAAACAAAAAACTATTTATTTCCCTAATCTGGCTGGACCTTTCTTAAACTGCCATAACCCCAAACTTCCATTTTCCATAAAAGGTTATAGAATCATGGTGTCACCTTGGACTGGAAAAAAAACAAGTTTTAGAATAAAACCCAAACCAGCCTTGGACTTTTGGTCGTGTGCTGGAAGAAAGAGAGCTGGCAGCTGGGCACGGTTCCCTTTGCCCCTCACACACCCACTGAGCTGCTGCTGCAGTTGTAGGGTGATGGTTTGCTCCAGGAGTTCATTTTTAATGTGTAAATTAATCACTTTGTCTCTGTGGTTGTGCAGAACAGTGAAGTGAGCCCACGCTGCAGCCGGGTCAGGATGTGAGGGGCTGAGCATGGAAATATCTGGGATGTAAATTCCCTGCCCATGGTGAGCTGATGTTATTCCAGCCAAGCAAGAACACAGATAATTGCAGAGAAAAATATTACCAGATATTGGAGTGGGCAACTCTGTGTTAAAAATAAAAGTTTTCTTTTTTTTCTTCCTCGGGTATTTAATGAGAGCAGCCCATAGAACCCCAGAATCATTGCCCCCTAATCCATCTCCCAGCTCTCAGTGGTGCTCCTTTGTGAGCAGAGATAAAGGAGGTTTCAGGGGATGGTGATGCCCTGGGATCCTCAGTCAGAGCCAAGGAAGAGAGTGTTCTGATGCAGTTTAACACCTGCCCAGAGTCTTATCAACCACCTGTAAATGTATCAATCCCTGAGGGTCCAGCCCTCACAGATTGGCTGAAAATCATTTCAGCCAGACTGCTCTTCAGAGGTGTTTTGTAAAGTAAAGCGTTTGATAAATGAAAAAAATACCAAAATAACAAATGTTACAGAAAACAAAAGAAAAGCCAAGCACAGGTGTCTGAGAAACCTCTGACACCCTGCTAGAAACACTCCAAAAATCCCTTCACTTCCTTTGGGCTCCTTCCTAAACACTGAATGTTTTAGGAGGGACAATTTGGCTTTTCCCTAATGGAATTAACACCAGGCTGTGAGTTACACCCTCAGAGCCCAACCCATGCTCTGTGTTCACCCTGAGCCAATCACAATGAGAAACCCACAGAACTTTCTAGTTAAACTTCCTAAAATGTCTAAAGATGAACTGAAACTCTTTCCCTGTTTGGAAGCACCTGCTGGGGATGTGGGGGATGTATTACCACAGTGTTCCCCACTGTTCATTAAGTAGATTTTTTTCACGGGGCTACAAAAGGTTAAACTGGGATCCCAGATGTGAGGATCCAAGTCTGGGCAGTGTCTGCAGCTCCTGCTCCCTGTGCAGGGTCTGACCCATCCCTGAGTGACCCCACAGCTTCACCTGCAAAGGCTGGGTGGGGTTTGTGGTGTTCCTAAAGGACACAAAGTGAAGGACACGCACGCAGTCAGTGGTCAGGGCAGAAAAAAGAGGGTGGTTTATTTTTCACTTGGGTTTATATAGATTTTGGACAATGGCCAGGGATTGGGTCAATGAGGTTGACACCTCTCCAACCCCACTAGTTAAACTAGGAGTTTATTAATTGTCCCTCCTCCAGAGAAGAATGAAAAACAATCACTTTGTTTACATGACAATCTGTGATAAACTCCACTACAAAAATGCAAACATCAGAAGGCTGGAAAAGAGCAGAGTGACATTGTGGGACAAATATGGGAGGACTGTGCCTGGGAATGGATTTACTGCAGATCCCACCCCAGGAGAGTTCCCGTGGCAGTGGAGATTGGGATGAGCACAGGGCTCCTCTCACCCTGAAATCAGTTTGGGATTCAGGCACAGCCACACATTCCATTACTGAATCCACACAGCTCAGTAATAGAATTGACTGGATAATTGCAGACACTCCTTAGCATTGCACCCGGCATAAATTAAATTAAATTAAAGTGAGTCAGAGCTGCTCTGCAGGCTGGGAATGGCAGCTGTGGCTGGAGAGAGGGGTTGGGGGGCTCTGCAGGAACAGCCCCCTGCCCCACACCTGCCTCTCCCCCTGCCCCGACAACTCAGCCTCACCCTGCCAGCCCAGGGGAAATGTTTGTGGAATGGCTTTTTTGGCAAAATTTTTGGCAAATTTTTTTTGCAGGAAATTTTTCTGCTTTTTCAATACAAAATGTATATGTTATACAAAGTATTATTATATAAAATTGTTTGTTAATCAACAGAAAATTTAGTACAGAGAGAAATTAACAGAAAAGATGGAAAGTAAAACCCAAAATTAATGTCTTGCACCACACCAAGGGGCTACTGAATTTTTCCCTTCTAGGAAACTGCTACTTTCAATGCAAAATATTGGTGAAGCTAAATCTGAAAAAACCCTTTAAATAATGTCAGCATTTGTTAACTGAAGATGTTCCTCTTTTATTTAAAATAAAATTTTTCATAAAGATAAGACAGAGCTGAGAGACAAAGCAGGTATTTTTGATTTCTGGGTATGAAATATTTGGTTGGCTCATTGCTGGCCCTCGAGAGACTGAGAGCAGAGCCCAGGCCAGGGCTGTGTGGAGACAAGGACATGGCAGGGGCAGGGAGAGGGGCATCAGGACCCCAGAGGGGTGTGGGAAGGGCAGGGATCCCCCCAGGACCCCAGGCTCAGTTCCCAATTCCTCAGGAGCTGCTGCCCCCAGGTCAATGCCAGCCCGGGCCTGGAGCAGGGAGGGATTCAGTCCACGCTGACCTGGAGCAGGATCCAGCCCTTTGCAGCCTGGAGCAGGATCCAACCTGTGCCAGCCTGAAGCAGGATCCAGCCTGTGCCAGCCTGGAGCAGGATTCAATCTGTGCCATCCTAGAGCAGGATCCAACCTGTGCCAGCCTGGAGCAGGATCCAGCCCTTTGCAGCCTGGAGTGGGATTCAGTCTATGCCAGCCTGATCCAGGATCCAGCCCGTTCCAACCCAGTACAGGATTCAGCCCATGCCAGCCTGGCACAGAGGTTCAGTCTGTGCCAGCCTGAAGAAGGATTCAGCTCCCCCGTGCCCACTCAGGGTTCTGTTCCTTCCTTTGCTCCACCACCAGTCAATCTCCATGTGTGCCACGCCACGGAAAAGCGGCGTTTTCCCACCTTGCTGCCACTGTTTATGCTTCTTTCGCTCTATTTTTAATCGGGGTGGTTTCATTGTCATGCAGGGGACACGCCGGGGCCTGGCTGCTCCCTCAGATTCCCTGAACACGATTTCCACTCCTGATTGGTGTTTTGTAATGCTCCGCATAACGGGGCCTTCCCAAAATACGCATCTCCCCTTGATTTCTCCACCGGGGCTCTGTAATTTTATTTCTTTGGCTCCCGATGAGGGATATCTCCCTGTCCCCCTGTTCCTGCTGGGAATGCCCATGTCCCCAATGCCCCCAATGTCCCCAATGTCCCCGATGTCCCCAATGTCCCCAGTGTCCCCACACCCGGGTCCTGCCCAGCACAGCTCCTGCCCTGCTGCTCTGGGAGCTCATAATGCTGGAGAAATTAAATAGCTGAGATGACTCCGGCAAATCTTAGAAATAAAACATCTGGCAGTGCCTGGAAGGGCACGTACAGAGCGCGGCGTACACCCGCAGCCTCTGTAATTAATTGTTACGGCTCTCTTTGCTCCTGTGTCGGAGCTCTGGTTAAAATCCTGCTCCCTGCAGCCCTCGGGAGGTCTGTCGGCTTCAGGGAGAATTCTGCTGTTGTCTGATTGAGTGCACTTGTGGGGGAACTGCAGGGACACGGGGGCTCCGGGATATCTGTGGGGTCAGTGCCAGCACAGCTCTCCCTGGAGCTGGGCCTCCTTTTCCTTTTCCTTTTCCTTTTCCTTTCCCTTTTCCTTTTCCTTTTCCTTTTCCTTTTCCTTTTCCTTTTCCTTTTCCTTTTCCTTTTCTTTTCCTTTTCCTTTCCTTTTCCTTTTTCCTTTTCCTTTTCCTTTTCCCTTTTTCCTTTCCTCTTTTCTTCCTTCTCCTTCTCCTTCTCCCTTCTCCTTTTCCTTCTCCTTCTCCTTCTCTTCTCCTTCTCCTTCTCCTTCTCCTTCTCCTTCTCCTTCTCCTTCCTTTCCTTTCCTTTTCCTTTTTCCTTTTCCTTTTCCTTTTCCTTTTCCTTTTCCTTCTCCTTTCCCTTCTCCTTCTCCTTCTCCTTCTCCTTTTCCTTTTCCTTTTCCTTCCTCCTCCTCCTCCTCTTCCTCCTCCTCCTTCTTCTCCTTCTCCTCCTCCTCCTCCTTCCCCTTCCCCTTCCCCTTCCCTTCTCCCCTTCCCCTTCTCCCCTTTCCCTTTCCCTTCCTCTTCCCTTTCCCCCTCTCCCTTTTCCCTTTTCCCTGGCCCTGACACCAGCCCCTGGCCCTGACACCAGCCCCTGGCCCTGACACCAGCTCTCACTGTGTTCCCTGGACTCTCTCCTTGCAGCCATCTCTTCTCCATTCCCCTTAATCAGGCTGTTTTCTTCCCTTGGCAAGGACACTGCCATCCATATGTCGGTGCCACATCCTGCACCTCCTGTCTCCCTCACTCCAATCTGAAGATGAATTATCTCTCCTTCGCAGGGCTGTCACCAGCGTGGCTTTGAAGAACCTGTTAGCGGCGGGCACAGGCAGCAGCGGGGCAGCCTAACCCAAAAAGGCATGTTTATCTTTATTATCTGCTCCTATCTCTTCATTAAACTTTGAGATATCTTCATGTTCCAAGGGTAGCTGTTGTCACATCTGGTGAGCCGCGGTATTAATCTTCCCCCGTGCCTCTGCCTGGGATCCCTCTGCCCCGTGGCTTCCTCTGAGCTTTCCTGGCGTTCCTGTATCAGTCAATATTGCACTTCCTGCATAAACAAACAAGTAATTTTTCCTCTGAATCCTCATGAATTTTAATGACGGGAATCCTCTGTTTCATCTGCACGGTTTATTCCCTGACCTGTTGTTCCCACGTTTCTGATGTACGGCAGGAAGGGTCAGGACTGTGGTACATCATTTAATCTCTTCTCCCATTACATTAACGTTTGCCTCTTAGTGAGAAACGTCCAGCTCATTTTTTGATGGGATGAGACGGTGACAGCAGTGCCACCTGCGCTGGCAGGGACGTGCAGAGGGAGGGAGGGGGGAAGGAGATGTGGCTCCTGCTTTTCCTCTGTGGTGGGAGCAGTGGAAGCACATGGGGATGTCCTGGTTCCATTCCCTGCCCGGGCTGGGCACCCCATTGCTCCAAATGCTCCGGGTGCTCAGGAGCTGGGACAGAGGAGGCACTGAGGAGCCTGGAAGGAGAGACTGGGATGCCCAGAGCCAGCGGCAGCGTCATTGCCCCCAGAGCCCTCCTGGTGACGAGGATGGCGCGTGCTGGGGGTGGGAGAGGGACAAAAGCTTTGATCCCACAGGTGTGGGATCAGCTGCAGCTTCCACACCCCAGGGCAGGGGCTGTGGGGATGGGCAGGCAGGACACGCAGTGCCCTCTGTGCCATCCATCCTGAGATAATCCTGCTCCATCCATCCATCCATCCATCCATCCATCCATCCATCCATCCATCCATCCATCCATCCATCCATCCATCCATCCATCCCTCCATCCATCATCCCTCCATCCATCCATCCATCCATCCATCCATCCATCCATCCATCCACACTGTTCAGCCAGGGCAGGGAGATAAAGGCTTCCCTGTCAATCTCTGCTGGAGTTACACACACACAGACGTGTTCAGGAGTTACACACACACAGATGTGTCAGGAGTTACACACACACAGAGGTGTTCAGGAGTTACACACACAGAGGTGTTCAGGAGTTACACACACACACACAGAGGTGTTCAGCGCCTCCTGGAGTTACGCACACACAGACACGTTTAGGAGTTACACACCCACACAGATGTGTTCAGGAGTTACACACACACATAGACAGGTGTTCAGGTATTACACACACACACACACAGAGGATTTCAGTGCTGTGCCAGAGCTGTCTCTGGGAATGCTTTCCCTAAACTGAAGGAACTGAGCTGAACCAAACCAAGCTACAGCTACAGGATGAACACTCACAGTGATGGAAGGTGGCTCCAGCTCCTTTCCTCACTGAGGAACTTCTTTGGCACTGAACGTGGTGCTAAAGGAATGTGGATAAGGAGGGGTTATCTGGATCAGATCAGTGCCAGCTTGCACTGAAGGGGCCTGAAGGAGACCCAGCAGTCCCCTGGTGCCCATAGGATCCTCTGCTCCAGCTAAACTGATGGTTATCTGACACTCTGATTCCAGGGGCTCTCCAGCCCTTCTCCCTCTGCACTCCAGGGCTGGCAGAGCCATTCCCAGAGCCGAGCCAGACAGGAAGCTTTTCCCAAATGCTGTGGACAGTCCTGTCTGCTTCCCTGCCCAGCCCACATCCCCATCCAGTGTCATCACCACGGAGGGTGAGAACAGGACGTGTTCCTGTAGGGTGAGAGGAGACAAACACGGAGCTGTGCAATTGGAACAGCTTCGGTTTCTTGTTTTGTTTTGTGTTGTTTTTACAAACACCCCTTTTCTCCTCCTTTTCCCCAATCAGACAATCCGGTGTGGCTGCTGGGTTTATGCCCTCAGGAACACGGAGCCAACAGGCTCCACTGAGGATATTCTTATTTTCTTGTCTCTTTAAAGAACCACACAGAGTCACAACCTCGGCTGCTGCCCTTTAGGAGGCATCCAAAGTGATTATTGTATGATTTTTCAGCGAGGATTAATGCAGCAGTTTATCAACAACTTCCTGATTTCCACACAGTTTTAATCTGGGAGCACAGGAGTGGGTTTGGGAACAGCAGTTTCCAGCAGGCAGGGATTACACTGCCCACAGGGTTGTACCAGAAAACACAAACTCGGAGCAAGAGAAGGTAAAACTCTCTGATCCTTTGTGTGTTTTATCACATGAACTCTGTCTGGATCAGGGAGACCTGACTTTTTTATCTATTTGGGTTAATGTGACACTATCCCTGTAAATGGATAAACAATTTAAACAAAAGTGTCTGCCAGGTAAGGGCTTGCCAGGCAAAGCACTACACTCTCCCCATGGTGCTCCCAAGGGGAGCTTTGGGGCTTGATCCGTCTCCATCACACGTGTAGGGAATTTTCCTCTTGTGAAGCACAGGCAGGGCCACAACTGTCCCTGGGCTGTCCCAGAACTGTCCAGGACTCTCCCAGGGCTGTCCCAGAGCTATATCTGTGCTGTCCCAGAGCTGTACCTGGGCAGGGGGCCAGTTGTCATGGTTTGAAAGCAAAACAAGTGATTTAAAACAATTTTAATAAGAAGAAAGGTTAAAAACTAAAATAAAATAAAATGAATGCAATAACACAAAGGAGCACTGCCAGAGTCAGAACACACCCTGAGCAGGGTGGGGGGAGCAGTCCAGGTGAGGGCTCTTCCTGAAGCAGTGATCCCACAGAAAGGTCTGGGAGCTCTGCTCCTCTGGGAATCCAGTGGCTCAGGGCTGCTTGTCCTGTCCCAAATCCCAGATTCTCTCCAGGTGGGAATGCTTGGCTCCTCCCCCTGGGCATTGGGAGCATCTCCCAATGGGATGAGGAGTCGTGCAGTGGCTCCTTGATGGCCATTAAACAGAGAGAGCTCCTGGAGGGAGTCCCTGTGAGTCCTGGGCAAGGCATTGATGGGCCATGAGCAGAAGAGCCCAAAGGAGGGGCCTGGGAAAACACTGCCCCACCTGGTTCCAACAGCTCATGGGGATGGGGATGGAATAAATACTGTGTGCACATCCTACACTGCAACCCAGGACAGCAGTGCAATGGGCTTTGAGCTCACTTCCAGCCCAAACCATTCCACAATTCCATGTTGTGTTCAGTTCAGCAGAGCCGGGATAAACCCCCCGGCTGTTCCCAGTCTGAGCCCATCCCGCCACACCCCCAACTCCTCCTGCTCCCATCCTTTCTCTGAGCCTGCTGATGGAGGTGAGGAACAGGCAGTGAAGGGAGCATGCCAAAAATGAAGTGATGATGAGTGAAACTTCTTTCTCATAATTAAAAGCATGACATGGAAATGTGAAATGTCAACGGGATCAACTTCAAAGCTGTATGAAATGAAACCCTCACTTTGATTCCAATATCGCTTTACCAGAGAGAGACACAAGGAAAAAGAGCTTTCTGTGTAAATATTAGAATTACAAATCACAACTTT